>NC_047660.1:29926220-30284220 GCF_011762505.2 Arvicanthis niloticus | reverse complement strand
TAAATTTTCTACCATGTAAGAAATTATAACTTCATCTTGATAATAATTATACAGACTTCTACCAATATGTTATAGCTATGCAATAAGTCCTAGCTAGTCCTCCCTGTTCCAACAGAACCACTACTTTTCCCTAGAAAGACAGACCAATATTAACCAACTTAGTCCCCATGCCCAGGGAATAGGGGTGCTGAAAATTCTTTAACTTCTTCAAGCTGATTGAGGGCGTTGAGATATTAGAAGAGGGGTGGGGGTGAGAGTAAATTGATAAGCCTCTGATGCTGTGTCTTTACTGCATCCAGATGGAATTCCAGGACATCGGAGGTTTGAGAAGATCTGCTCAGTTTGCTTGAAGAGTAGATACACCAAGGCAGTGTATTCTGCAATATAGAATTCTCAAACAAGTTTTAGTATCAAAAAAAAATTTTTTTTTCACCAGAGGGCTGAGTTTTTTTAAAGATGTTGGTTGTAACAACTTTTCTTTTTTTTCCCGTTTTGAAATTGGTTGTAATATTTACATTTCAAATTTTATCCCCTTAGCCTATTTCCCCCACCACCGGGAACACCTTATCTCATCCCCCCACCTTGTGCTTCTATGAGGGTGTGATTTTCCAGTTTCTATGATGCTGTTTTTTTTTTTTAATGTAAACTGCCTCCTAAATTTCTAAATCCTTCCCTTTGTGTTGTTAAGTCTCCTATTTTTTTCTTTTTTTTTTTTTTCTCCTTTTTTCCCCCTTTTTCCATCCCTTTTTAAAAATTCGGTATTATATTAACCTTTCAGATTTTATCCCTTTACCCCACTTCCTCCCACCACCCAGAAACCTTCTATTCCATCCCCTCTCCTCATGCTTCTATGAGGCAGTGCCCACACCTACCCCCCCACTACCCCCACCCACCCTCATATTTCAGCCTCTCCGACTCTGTGTTCGTTTTTTTATGGGACCAAGAAACTCCTCTCCCACCTATGCCTGACAAGGCCATCCTCCCCTACATATACTCCTGGAGTCATGGGTCCCTCCCTATGTGCTCCCAGACTGGTAGTTAGGCCCTGGGAGCTCTGGTTGTTTGGTATTGTTGCTTTCCTCCTGGGGTCACAAACCCTTTCTGCTCCTTCAGTCTTCTGTCTAAGTTCTCCAATGGGAAACCCCTGATCATATCAGTGGTTAACTGTGAAAATTGTACTCTGAATGTGTTAGTTTTTGGCAGACCTCTAAGGAGACAGCTATATAATGTTCCTGACAGCATGCATTTCTAGCCATCCACATCAGTGTCTAGCTTAGGTGGCTGTACATGGGATGAATACCCAGGTGGAATGGTCTCGTAATGGCCCCTCCTTCAGGTTCTGTCCCATGTTTTATTTCCATATTTGCTCCCTGAGCATTTTTGATACTTGTTCTAAGTAGAACCGAAGCATCCCTTCTTGGTCTTCCTTCTTCATAAGCTTCATGAAGTCTGTGGGTTGAGTCTTGGCTATTCCAATCTTTTGGGCTAACATCCGCTTAACAGTGAGTAAATACCCTGTGTGTTCTTTTGGGATTGGGTTAACTCACTCAAGATGATAATTTCTATATCCATCCATTTATCTAAAAATTTCTCAAATTCATTATTTTTAATAGCTGAGTAATACTCCATTGTGTAGATGTACCACATTTTTTGTATCCATTCCTTTGTTGAGGGACATATTGGTTCTTTCCAGCTTCTGGCTATTATAAATAAGGCTGCTATGAACATAGTGGAGCATATGTTCTTATTATATGTTGGAGCATCTTCTGGGTATATGCCCAGGAGTGGTATAGCTGCATCCACAGGAAATGCTATGTCCAGTTTTCAGAGGAACCACCAGACTGATTACCAGAGTGGTTGTACCAGCTTGCAATCCCACCAACAATGGAGGAGTGTTCCTCTTTTTCCACATCCTTGTCAGCATCTACTATCACCTGAGTTTTTGATCTTGGCCATTCTGACTGGTGTGAGGTGGTATCTCAGGGTTGTTTTGATTTGGATTTCCCTGATGACTAAGGATGTTGAGCATTTCTTAAGGTGCTTCTCAGCCATTCAAGATTCCTCTGTTGAGAATTCTTTGTTTAGCTCTTTACCCCATTTTTAAATAGGGCTATATGGTTGTCTGGAGTATAATTTCTTGAGTTTTTTGTATATCTTGGATATTAGCCCTCTATCGGATGAAGGATTGTTTAAGATCTTTTCCCAATATGTTGGTTGCTGTTTTGTCTTATTGACAATGCCCTTTGCCTAACAGAAGCTTTGCGATTTTATGAGGAACCATTTGTCAATTCTTGATCTTAGAGCATAAGCCATTGGTGTTCTGTTCAGGAAATTTCCCCCGTGCCTAGGTATTCGAGGGTCTTTCCCATCTTCTCTTCTATTAGTTTCAGTGTGTCTGGTTTTAAGTGAAGGTCTTTTATGAACTTAGATTTGAGCTTTGTTCAAGGAGATATGAATGGATTGATTTGCATCCTTCTACATGTTGGCCTCCAGTTGAACCAGCACCATTTGCTAAAAATGCTGTCATTTTTCCAAGATTTTAACTCATTTGTCAAAGATCAAGTGACCATAGGTGTGTGGGTTCATTTCTGGATCTTCAATTCTTTTCCGTTGATCTTCCTGCCTGTCTCTGTACCAATACCATGCAGTTTTTATTACTATTCCCCTGTAGTATAGTTTGAGGTCAAGGATGGTGATTTCCCCAGAAGTTCTTTTGTTGTTGAGAATAGTTCTAACTATCCTGGGTTTTTTGTTCCAAATAAATTTGAAAATTGCTCTTTGTATCTCTATGAAGAATTGATTTGGAATTTTGATGGGGATTGCATTGAATCCATAGATTGCTTTTGGCAAGATGGTCATTTTTACTAAGTTAATCCTGCCAATCCAAGAGCATGGGAGATCTTTCCATCTTCTGAGATCTTCATCTATTTCTTTCTTCAGAGACTTGAAGTTCTTGTCATACAGATCTTTCACTTCCTTGGTTAGATTCACTCCAAGATATTTTATATTATTTATAGCTATTGTGAAGGGTGTCATTTCCCTAATTCCTTTCTCAGCCTGTTTATCTTTTGAGTATAGGAAGGCTACTGATTCATTTGAGTTGATTTTATATCCAGCCACCTTACTGAAGTTGTTTATCAGGTTTAGGAGTTCTCTGGTGGAAATTTTGGGGTCACTTAAGTATACTATCATATCATCTGCAAATAGTGAAATTTTGAATTCTTCTATTCCTATTTGTATGTCTTTGACTTCCTTTTGTTGTCTAATCACTCTAGCTAGGACTTCCAGTACTATATTGAATAGGTAGGGTGAGAGTGGGCAATCTTGTCTAGTCCCTGATCTTAGTGGGATTGCTTCAAGTTTCTCTAAATTTAGTTTGATGTTGGCTACTGCCTTGCTGCATATTGCTTTTACTATGTTTAGGTATGGACCTTAAATTCCTAATCTTTCGAAGACTTTTAACATGAAGGGAGGTTGAATTTTGTGAAATGCTTTCTCAGCATCTAGTGATATGATCATGTGGTTTTTTTCTTTGAGTTTATTTATGTAGTGGATTACATTGATGGATTTCCAAATATTGAACCATTCTTGCATTCCTGGGATAAAGCCTACTTGATCATGATGGATGATTGCTTTGATGTGTTTTTGGATTCGGTTTGCGAGAACTTTATATAAGTATTTTTGCATCAATATTCATAAGAGGAATTGGTCTATAGTTCTCTTTCTTTGTTGAGTCTTTCTGTGGTTTAGGTATGAGCGTAATGGTAGCTTCATAGAACGAATTGGGTATTGTTCCTTCTGTTTCTATTCTGTGGAACAGTTTGGAGAGAATTGGTATTAGGTCTTCCTGGAAGGTCTGATAGAACTCTGTACTAAAACCATCTGGCCTCGGACTTTTTGGTGGGGAGATTTTTAATGACTGCTTCTATTTTTTTTAGGGGTTATGTGACTGTTTAGATGGTTTATCTGCTCCTCGTTTAACTTTGGTACCTGGTATCTATCTAGAAAATTGTCCAGTTCATCCAGATTTTCCAATTTTGTTGAGTATAGACCTTTGTAGTAGGTTCTGGTGATTTTTTTTTATTTCCTCTGTTTCTGTTGTTATGTCTCCCTTTTCAGTTCTGATTTTATTAATTTGAGTACTGTCTCTGCACCCTTTGGTTAGTCCAGCTAAGGGTTTTGTCTTTCTTGTTGTTTTTCTCAAAGAAACAGCTCCTGGTTTTGTTGATATTTTGTATAGTTCTTTCTGTTGCAACTTGGTTGATTTCAGCCCTGAGTTTGATTACTTTCTGCTGTCTACTCCTCTTGGGTAATTTTAAAGAATTAGCTGCTTTTTGTTCTAATGCTTTCAGGTGTGCTGTCAAGTTGTTAATGTATGCGCTTTCCTTTTTCTTTTTGTGGGCATTTAGAGCTATGATTTTTCCTCTTAGTACTGCTTTCATGGAGTCCCACAAATTTTGATATGATGTGTCCTTATTTTCATTTAAATCTAAAAAGTCTTTAATTTCTTTCTTATTTCTTTCTTGACCAAGTTATTATTGAGTAGAGCATTGTTCAGTTGTCAAGTGTATGTGGGCTTTCTGTTGTTTTTGTCCATGTCAAACAGGAGTCTTAGTCCATGGTGGTCTGATAGGGTACAAGGGATTATTTCAATCTTTTTGTATCTGTTGAGGCCTGTTTTGTTTCCAATTATATGGTCTATTTTGGAGAAGGTACCATGAGGTGCTGAGAAAAAGGTATATTCTTTTGTTTTAGGATGAAATAGTCTATAGATATCAGTTAAGTCCAATTGCTTCATAACTTCGGTTAGTTTCAATGTGTCTCGGTTTAGTTTCTGTTTCCATGATCTGTCCATAGCTGTGAGTGGGGTGTTGAAATCTCCCACTATTATTGTGTGAGGTGCAATGTGTGCTTTAAGCTTTAGTAAAGTTTCTTTTATGTATGTGGGCGCCCTTGCATTTGGGGCATAAATGTTCAGAATTGTTAGTTCCTCTTGGTACATTTTTCCTTTGATGAAAATGAAGTGTCCTTTATTATCTTTTTTGATTACTTTTGGTAGAAAAATGATTTTATTTTACATTAGAATCTCTACTCCAGCTTGTTTCTTGGGGCCACTTGCTTGGAAGATTGTTTTCCAACCTTTTACTCTGAGATAGTGTCTGTCTTTTTCACAGAGGTGTGTTTCCTATATGCAGCAAAATGTTGGGTCTTATTTATGTATCCAATCTGATAGTCTACGTCTTTTTATTGGAGAATTGAATCCATTGATATTAAGTGATATTAAGGAAACATGAGTGTTGTTTCCTGTTATTTTTGTTATTGGCAGTGGTGTTATGTTTGTATAGCTACCTTCTTTTAGGGTTCTTGAAAGATTACTTTCTTGCTTTTTCTAGATTTTAGTTTCCTTCCTTGTGTTGGAGTTTTCCACCAATTATCCTTTGAAGTGCTGGATTTGTAGCAAGATATTGTGTTAATTTGGATTTGTCTTGGAATATTTTGGTTTCTCCAATATTGATTGAGAAATTTGCTGGGTATAGTAGTCTGGGCTGGCCTTTGTGTTCTCTTAGGGTCTATATGATGTCAGTCCAGGATCTTCTGGCTTTTATAGTCTCTGGTGAGAAATCTGGTGTAATTCTTATAGGTCTGCCTTTTTATGTTATATTTTCTTATTCCCTTACTGCTTTTAGTATCTTCTCTTTGTTTTGTATATTTGATGTTTTGATTATTATTTGACCGGTAGTATTTCTTTTTTGGTCTAGTCTATTTGGCGTTCTGTAGGCTTCTTGTATTTTTAAGGACATCTCTTTCTTTAGGTTAGGGAAGTTTTCCTCTATAATTTTGTTGAAGATATTTACTGGCCCTTTAATTTTGGAATCTTCACCTTCATCTATATTATCCTTAGGTTTGGTCTTCTCATTGTGTCCTGGATTTCCTGGATGTTTTGTGTTAGAAGCTTTTTACATTTCACATTTTCTTTGACCTCTGTGTCTATGTTTTCCATGGTATTTTCTGCGCATGAGATTCTCTCTTCTATCTCTTGTATTCAGTTTGTGATGCTTCCATCTATGACTCCTGATCTTTTTCCTAGGTTTTATATCTCCAGGGTAGTCTCTCTTTAAGATTTCTTTATTGTTTCTACTTCAGTTTTTAGATCCTGGATGGTTTTGTGTAATTTCTTCACCTGTTTGTTTGTGTTTTCTTGCATTTCCTTAAGGATTTCTACCTGTTTACCTGTGTTCTCCTCAAATTCTTTGAGAGTGTTGTTTATGTCCTTTTTAAAGTCCTCCATCATCATCATGAGAAGTGATTTTAATTCTGAGTCCTGCTTTTCTGGTGTGATGTGGTGTTCAGGACTTGCTATGGTTGGGGAACTGGGTTCTGGTGATGCCAAGTAACTTTGGTTTCTGTTATTTAAGTTTCTGCGCTTTCCTTTCGCCATTTGGTTAGCTCTAGTGCTACCCTCTCTCACTGGTTCTGACTGGGGACTGTCTTTCCAGTTATCTTGCTTGTGTCAGAACTCCTCAGGGTCCAGATGTCTGTGTGATCCTGTGATCCTGAGTTCCAGTGCAGTATCTCTGAGTGCAGTGTCTCCTCTAGGATGTCTCAGGGTAAGGTGTCTTCTTGAGAGCAGACCATCTAGGTGTTTGCTGCTCTGAGTGCAGTGGTTCCTCTAGAATGTCTCAGGATAAAGTGACTACTGCTCTGGGTTCCATGGCTACTCTAGGGTGACTCTGGGTATGGTGTCCCCTGCTCTGAGGTTGGTGGCCTCTCTAGGATGTTTCAGGATACAGTTTCCATTAGGGTGCAAACCCACTGAGTGTCTGCCTCTCTGAGGACACTGACCTCTCTGGGCTGACTCAGGATGCAGTTCCCACAAGGGTATAGACCTGCTGGATGCCTGCTCCTGCCACTGGGATCTGAAGAGGGTCAAAAGGGGAGCAGAATTCCACAAGGGCAGGGTTTTGGTACCTGGTGGCAGGGGTGCTGAGAGCTTCCTACTCCCAGCTGTGGCTCTAGTGCATAGGGAGGTGTGCAGCTGGCCCTACCTGACCCTGAGGACACTGGCCTCTCAGGGATGTCTCAGGATACAGTTTCCACAAGGGTGTAGACCCTCTGGGTGTCTGCCTCCCTGAGAATATTGGCCTTTCAGGAATGTCTCAGGATAAAATCTCCACAAGGGTGCAGACCCAGCTGGGTGTTTGCTCCAGCTACCTGAATGGATCCAGAGAGGGGCGGAAAGGGAGTTCCATAGGTGTGGGGTTGGGTACCCTTGGGGGGGTCCTGCGAGCTTCCTACTCCCAGCTGTGGGTCTGGTTGGTAGGACGGTGCCCCATTGGCCTTACCTGCCTCTCTGAGGACACTGGCCTCCCAGGAATGGCTCAGGATACAGTCTCCCTAAGGGTGCAGACCCCGCTGGGTGTCTGCTCCCGCTACAGGGATGGATCTGGAGAGGATGGAAAGGGAAGAATATATTTCAATGTTAATTTTTTAGTGGATTGCAATATATGTGTACTATGATACAAATTTTTGTTTTAGTTTTCTTTAATATTTCTTTTAAATTTTACATAGTATTCACACTAAAATACCATCTACAAAATATTTCAGAATAAGACTAGAAATATTCAGAAAAATCATCTCTATTAGGTAATTTTTCCTCAATTTATATTCAAATAAAAACATTCATTATGAATTGTTTTATATTTAAAATTACTAGTTCTTCTATAATGAAAATATGTATTCTAGTACCTTAATTAAATGCAATATACTAAATATGTTACAATTAGAATCTCATTGTTTAGTTGCTTTTTATGTACTTTAGAGAAACTAAAATTTATTTACTTATAATTATTTTAATTACTTTATAAACTCTTAACTTGATTCCTGATTTTACTGTCCTGATTTCTGTGTCATATTTGACTTCTTATGTCATGTAACATCAATCTTATTCTCTTCAGTGAAACATAATCTGATTTTAGTTGATTTGTAATTCTAAGTGCATTTTTATAAAAGGTTAAAGAATTTCAAGATAATAAAAAATACTATTTTTAGCATAAATAAATGTAATTGCTGTGGAATAATTAGAGTAAGAATGGGAAGACATTTACATCCTTCTTATGTTTATTAGTACATGAATCTATGTGTTGAAAAAGAAAATTTGCAATAGTGGTATTTTCAGTGTATATATGATTATAGTTGTATGTGCAGAGTTCCTTGGAAGTTTTGAAACATTTTTTTTAATTTAAAACAATATAAATTTTTTTATTATTATTAGGTATTTTATTTACACTTCAGATGCCATCCCCTTTCCCCATTCCCCCCCCACCCCCCTTAGAAAACCCCTATCACATGCCCCCTTTTCCTTTTTGCATTTATACATTTTTTTTAAATAATGTTACTCATAAGCGTTATAAGTTTGGAATTGTTCAATCAGAGGTGTAACCCACTGACCGACCTAGATATAACAACTATCTTTGACTGGTGGAGATACATGAATATCTGCCTCCCTGTCTCCCCCCTCTTTCTCTCTTTCATCACCTAGCTTCTCCTATCCTTCTTCTCCTCCTCTTCTTACTCCTTTTCTTCCTCTCAGTACTCCTCCTACCTTAGCTCCTCCTACACATCACCCTTCCTGTTAAAATGAAACTTTTCTCTCAAAATACAATTAGAGCATAATTATGCCAATTTGTACCAGTGAGGTACAAGATAGTCCTAATACCCAGTCCATCATTTTGTTGACTAACCAGCACCTCTGTCATCTATCCTAACTAAAACATTTAGTTCTGAACCTGGCTTTAGGATGAATGTCAGCTGACTACCATCCACTCAAATATTTTCTCTTACGGTAAATAGCTATAAGTTTTCAACCCCGTCAGAAATCCAGAATGACTGAGTTAACTATAATTGTGGGAAGCACAAAGCATAGCTTCTAAAACTTAGCCAATTTATAGAGACCTCTGAACACCTGAAAAGCCCCTATACTACCGAACGTTGGAGCATCAAATCTTCAGCCTTCTGGCCCAGAATCATCTGACAGACCTTGGTGATGCAGGATTATTAAGGACTGATTACTCTGTCTAGGCCGATATAATCAGTCGACTATTCTGCATGTGTGTCCTTTTCTGGACAGTAATTTGTCTGTAGATGGAGAGAGGCAATTCTTGCCTAGTGGCTGTTACCACACAACTGGAGTAACTCCAAGGATGCTCAATTTCTTCTTAGAATCCACGACAGGAAGCTGTCAGGAGCAGACAGGTCTCTAATCAATATGAACATTAATATATAAATATTTGTAGCGTCAGTTCTATGGACTTCTGATGTTTTGAAAACCAACTATACATGTAAGGTAACCTGGACTATTGTCTGTTCACTCCTCTCAGCTATTTCTAAATAAAATATGGGAAACACCCTAACAATAACCTCAAAAATATGAATTTGCTATAGTCCCTTAACTCATAGGTTAACCATCCCAAATCAGTTAAAAAAGTTAAAAAAGGGCTGGGTCTAGTCATTGTATTCCTAAATGTGTTATACAGGCACAATGCCCATGAGTGTATCAATATTCATCTCATTTTTATATTAATAAGAGGCTCGTACCAATGAAAACCTTAAATTTGAGATCAAAGTAAATTTTGTACCATTTAAGAATTTATAACTTCATCTTGATAATAAGTATATAGATTTCTACCAGTAGGTTATGGCTATGCAGTAAGTCCTAGCTAATCCCCCCTGTTCCAACAAAACCACTACTTGTCCCTAGAAAGACAGACCATTATTAACCACATTAGTCCCCAAGCTCAGGGAATAGGGGCGCTGACTCTTCTTTAACTTCTTCAAGCTGACTAAGGGCGTTGAGATTTTAGAAGAGGGGTGGGGGGGAGAGTAAGTTGATAAGCCTCTGATGCTGTGTCTTCACTGAATCCAGATGGAATTCCAGGACATCAGAGGTTTGGGCAGGTCTGCTCAGTTTGCTTGATGAGTAGATACACCAAGGCTGTGTATTCTGCAATATACAATTCTCAGAACAAGTTTTAGTATCAAGAAAAAAGAAAGAAAAAAAAGAAAAAAGAAAAAAAGAAAAAAAAAATTTCCACCCCCAGGGGGCTGACTTTTTTTTTTTTAAAGATGTTGGTTCTGAAGACTTTTCCCCCCCCCCCCCGCTTCTTAAAATTGGTTGTAGTATTTATGTTTCAGATTTTATCCCCTTAGCCTACTTCCTCCCACCGCCCAGAAACCTATCCCATCCCCCTCCTCAGGCTTCTATGAGGCAGTGACCACACCTACCCCCCTCACTATCCCCTCCACGCCCTCACATCCCACCCCCACTGTGTGTTCATTCATTCATTTTTCATTCATTTTTTTTTATGGGACCAAGAAACTCCTCTCCCACCTATGTCTGACAGGGCCATCCTCCCCTACATATACCTCTGGAGTCTTGGGTCCCTCCCTATGTGTTCCCAGGCTGGTGGTTTAGACCCTGGGGGGCTCTGGTTGTTTGGTATTGTTGCTTTCCACCTGGGGTCAATAACCCTTTCTGCTCCTTCAGTCCTCTCACTAAGTTCTCCATTGGGAAACCCCTGATCATATCAGTGGTTAATTGTGAACATTGTCCTCTGAGTGTTTTAGTCTTTGGCTGACCTCTAAGGAGACAGCTATATCATGTTCCTCACATTATGCACTTCCAGCCATCCACAACAGTGTTTAGATTAGGTGACTGTACATGGGGTGAATACCCAGGTGGAAAGGTCTCCTGATGGCCCCTCCTTCAGTTTCTGTTCCATGTTTTGTTTCCCTATTTGCTCCCTTGAGCATTTTTATTTCTTGTTCTAAGTAGAACTGAGGCATCCCCTCTTGGTCTTCCTTCTTCATGAGCTTCATGTGGTCTGTGGGTTGAGTCTTCGGTAATCCAAGCTTTTGGGCTAACATCCGTGGAGATATGTTTGTGTAACTCTCTTCTTTTGGGGTTTTTGGAAGGTTACTTGCTTGCTTTTTCTAGGTTGTAGTTTCCCTCCTTGTGTTGGAGTTTTCCACCAATTATTCTTTGAAGTGCTGGATTTGTGTTGAGATACTGTGTAAATTTCGATTTGTCATGGAATATTTTGGTTTCTCCATCAATAATGATTGACAGTTTTGCTGGGTATAGTAGTCTGGGCTGGCATTTGTGTTCTCTTAGGGTCTGTATGATATTGGTCCAGGATCTTCTGGCTTTTATGGTCTCTGGTGAGAATTCTGGTGTAATTCTTATAGGTCTGCCTTTATATGTTACTTTGCCTTTTTCCCTTACTGCTTTTAGTATTTTTTCTTTGTTTTGTACATTTGATGTTTTGACTATTATATGGCGGGAAGTATTTCTTTTCTGGTCTAAACTATTTGGAGTTCTGTAAGCTTCTTGTATATTTATGGGTATCTCTTTCTTTAGGTTAGGGAAGTTTTCCTCTATAATTTTGTTGGGGATATTTACTGGTCCTTTTAGTTGGGAGTCTTCCTCCTCATCTATACCTATTATCCTTAGGTTTGGCCTTCTCATTGTGTCTTGGATTTCTTGTATATTTTGGGTTAGTAGCTTTTTGTATTTTGCATTTTCTTTGACAGTTGTGTCAATGTTTTCCATGGTATCTTCTGCACATGAGATTCTCTCTTCCATCTCTTGTATTCTGTTGGTGATACTTGTGTCTATGACTCCTGATCTTTTTTTTAGGTTTTCTATCTCCAGGGTATTGTCCCTTTGTGATTTCTTTATTGTTTCTACTTCCATTTTTAGATCCTGCATGGTTCTGTTTAATTCCTTTTCCTGTTTGGTTGCATTTTCTTGAAATTCCTTAAGGGATTTTTGTGTTTCCTCTTTAAGGGTTTCTATCTGTCTACCAGTGCTCTCCTTAAGTTCTTTGAGAGTGTTATTTATGTCTTTCTTAAAGCCCTCTATCATCATCATGAGAAGTGATTTTAATTCTGATTCCTGCTTTTCTGGTGTGATGGGGTATTCAGGGCTTGCTCTGATGGGGGAGCTGGGTTCTGATGATGCCATGTAACTTTGGTTTCTGTTGCTTACATTCTTGCTCTTGCCTTTTGCCATCTGGTTAACTCTAGTGCTGCCTGTACTTGCTGTCTCTGAACTCTGTCTTCCTGTCTTTCTAGTTATCTAGCTTGTGTCTGATCTCCTAGGGGTCCAGATGTCTCTGTGATCTTTTCCAGTTGCACTGATTATAGTGGTACCTCTAGGATGCCTCAGGATATGGTGCCTCCAAGGTAGTAGTCCAGCTAGGTAGTCCAGCTGTTCTGTGTGCAGTGTCTCCTCTAGAATATCTCAGGATATGTTGTCTGAAGCTCTGAGTTCATTTGTTCCTCTGTGGCTCTGGATTGAGTGGACCTTCCAGTATGTCTCAGGTAAAATCCGGGGTCGACACAATGGCAGACCTGGCAGAGGTCGGATCCAGGCCTCAGATCTGGGAACTAGTTTCTAAGACACTGTCCAAGTTAGAGCACCTGGGATCCCTGCTTCCTCTGGGTTCTTGGAGGTTGGGGACAGAGCTGCCACCCAAGATCTGCTCAGTGCTCTGGCCCAGACTGGAAGGAACCAGTGTTCCGGGCTGGGAGTGACTTCCTGGGTCCTTTTGGTTCCCAGTTACTCCCTGTTTAGGGCGGGCCCTGCTGTCTGCTTACCTAAGATACTGCCTGAGTTCGAGAGCCTGGGATCCCTGCTTCCTCTGGGTTCTTGGAGGTTGGGGACAGAGCTGCCACCCAAGACCTGCTCAGTGCTCTGGCCCAGACTGGAAGAATGGACCATTTTTTTTTTGCAGTACAATTTCTTCCTCTTACTTGGTGATAGTTAAAATTTATGGTTATAAACTAATACATTACAGCCCCTAACACAAGAGTAAGTGTTAATATTCTTAAATTATATAGAAACCTTTATTTTCCTAGATGATATTATTTATTAACTTTGAGGATGATCTGAGTCCAACATGGCTGTTAAAACAAATTGAGAACATTTTCATAAATTGTAACATTAGAAACTCATTCTTTATACTTCCAGAATCTAGAACATCCAAGGCTAAGAACAAGGCATATTTAATATCTAGAGTGGGTCTTATTTATTTCGTAGATAGTACCTTATAACTAGCTTCCCAAAGGAAAGAATGTGAATATCAGAACTTTTAATAATATTAGGTTGATTATTTTTCTGTTTCCATAGAAAACTACCTGAAAAAATTAAAAAGAAAAGAAAAAAATTTTTGAGGCTGAAGCTCTGAGGCCATGTCACTTCTCATGGAATGGAAGGAAGAGTGACAGCATCGAGTGATGGAAATGCACACTGTTCCTGTTGTCAGAGAACAGCACAGAGAGGTAGTCAGGATGCAAACAACACAGAGAAGTAGTCAGGATGCTTGTCAAATTTCAGTATGCAAGGCCTACTTCCCCATTGGGTTTCTATTTTCTTCATTTTTGTCATTTTGAGAGTCTTCTCTTTTCAAAATTTTGAGCTTTGTTTGATAAGTGTATTGCAATAATTTCACCATTTACTAGTCTGACTATATATTCAATTGACTTTTCCCTTTGCGATAAAGAAGCCTTCTAGTTTGATGAAATCTATTTTCCAACGTTTAGTCTTATTTTCTGAGTGACTGCAAGCATAATGTTTACTATGGGTTTCTTATATAGTCTGTACAATAGTAAATTATGGTCTCTCCATAAAAAAATGATTATAGACCTAAACATGGAGTCCTCAAAGGGGGAAATAGAGGTGTCTACTAAACATTTTTACAAGTATTCAATATTATTAGCCACAAGAGCTTTCCAATCTAGATGGATTCTATCATCAATTAACACACGGATAACGAATTTTCTTAAAAATGAGGATGAAAATGAAGAGTTATTTTCTGTTGAAGTGAGTGTGAAGGGCAAAGCCAGTTTTGAAATGATAGTGGATATTTCATTCCTTAAGAGACTGGAAAAAGACCTGTTATATGACCAGGTGTACTATTCCTAAATGAGTATGTATATGACAACTATGAAATATGGTCAATAGAGCATTGATGCTCTATTTATAATAGCTAGGACATGAAATTAGCCAAGTTGTCCATCAACAGAAATATAGTCAACAATATATTTTTTAAATGTATGCATAAAGAATTAGGTATCTCTAACCTGGTCAAGTTGTTGACATTTAAAAAAAATTCCAAGAAAGTTAGAGAGTTTCTCATGTAAAATGCATTCCCGAAGAACAATCTCAGTAATAAAAATGAGTTTATATTCTAGTTTGAAATATTGGAAGAATATAAAGAACCAACATATAGTCAGCTATCATTGTAAAATTTTTATTCACTAGGTGCCCAAAACAGGTTGTGGTATGGTTTATTCATTGATTCTCAACATGAGAATCAATATAAAGCATGCTATAACATTTTGACCTTTGAAAAAAGTAATATTCAGACTCTAGAACTACAAATGGCCATCAGTTATTCCATATATCCCAGACATATAGTATTTAAAGTGATTTTTTTCCAGCTCTGTTCTGGAAAATCTGGTCTGAACTTCTCATTAATTCCATCCTCCAATAAAAGTTTATTTATGTATGTATTTGTTTGTGTTTGTGTTCTTTGTGTTTCTATGCGTGTACCTGGTTGTGTATATGACAGTTTGTGCCAGTATTTGACAATATTCAAATGGAGGTCAATGGACAACTTGTTTGTTAGTTCAAGGGTTACTTATTTGCTTCTGCATATGCCAGACTAGCTGGTTTGTGGTACTCTAGTGAATGTTTTGTCTCCCTTCCATGTTTTTTCACAGGAGAACTGGTATTACAGATATGATCCACTATGTCCTGAATTAACTGGTTTCTAGAATCTGAATCTAGGAATCTTTAAACCTCCTAGACTGAATCGTTGCCCAGTCACATGGTAATTTATGATGTGCTGTTTATTAATCTCTGCAAGTTATTTTCTTCAAAGATAGATCCTTTCATTATAAACTGTTGCTTTGAATTAGATCTCTATTTGACCAGCCTGTGTTGCTTTTGATGTCTCACATCCAAGCATCACTTTAGAACTTACTGAGGCATCTTCTACCATTACAAGGTTTACATGATTTTCACCCTGTTTGGTACACCTATTCTCTCCTCTCATTTTATAGGATGATTATCAATAAATAAATAAATACTAGTTGGTGAAAAAAGAGCCTAAATTGCATGAAAATTTATATCCTTTTTCTGTCATCTTTGCTCCCAAAATTTGCATAGTTTATCAATTCTTTTAGTACATACTGCCTTTTAAAGAATCATTCTTTTAATTCAGGAAGTAAAAGACTATACAATAAATATTCTCTTTTGTAACTTCTACTAAAATACACAGTATCAGTTACTGAGTAGTAATGATAACAAATTGTTGACATGTTTAAATGGGTGTGAAGAAGTTGGGATGTGTGAAAAACAAAATAATATTTTTTAAAGGTGCATTTGTTTATATTTACAATTCTTGCTCTTAATGCTCATCTTCCACCACCTGTCTGGTATACTGTGGATTAAATTTACACAAATCCAGTTAAGGTCACTTCTGTAACACAGCAACAATGATTTTACCACTATAGTCTGAAACAAATTGAGGTCAGTGTGCATTTTCTCATAGCCTTGCACTTAGCTTTCTTCCATGAACTGCAGAAGGTTTCAATTTACTGAAGCACTGAGGTAGGTAAGATCCAATCAAAGTAAAAAGAAAATCAATACATGCTAACCTCGAAGGGCTAAATAGTAGTGACATCAGTCACCAGGAAAACTTGTTTGCAGGTTTGAAATACTATTGTTCTGTAAAGGTATGGGACCAAAACTGTGACGCTGAACTGTTATAAATTATTTTCCCCTAAAATACTGAGAATGATCACAGAAAGATAACTAAGTGACTTACACACCCTGTGTGTAGAATGGTACATGGCAATGAGAGAAAAATCTGATCATACAGTATTCAGAAAATGCGCTGTCATTGAATTATATTTATTATACTCTAAACTTCAAAAATATGTGTGATGACATTTATATAAATAAATATTTCTCTTTATATCAATCCTTTTATTGCCCACATCAAAGCACTTCATAAACTTAAATAAAACAAAGTATAAAAAATGGTGGAATCAAATTATGGCTAAAAAAGATATGTGATTAAACTTGGTGTACATATACATCCCAACTTCCTTATAATCATTTAAACATATCAACAATTTAACAAGTTTAAATGGTTATATATTATGACTCAGTAACACATCAATTTTGAGTACATTTGCATCTATATGAACTCAATTGCTAACATCAATTCTATTTTTACATTTTAAATACAATGTTATGTATAAAATATGCTGACATAAGTAATTTAAAATAAAAAAAAATTAATCACATATTTATTAACTAGGCTATGCATTTTAGTAGGTCAAGATCACCTAGAGTTACAATGTGAGAGTCTGTAATACAGGTAGAAACATCAGGGTGTAGAGAGTAATTTAAAAGAAAGAAGCAGGAAGGAGGGATAAAAGGAGTTATGGCAGATGAAATGGAAGGAAGGGATGAAGAAACGTTTCTATCTACTGAAATGGTGAAATCATTCAAAGAGCAATTATAATTATGTCACAGTGTATTTTGATTTATTTTAATAACATGAATATTACTATTCATTTACTTTGATGCATGCATCATTAAATTGAATCTTTATTCAATAGCTTCCTTTGGAAAATTTGTGCCATAAAATTTATCCTAATATATACAATTCTCAGAAACTTAAATTTTGTGTAACTTATAGCCTTGTATTTTGTTACCTTGTCTATAAAAATTTCACATAATACTGTGCATAGTACTTCCTTAAGATAATTGCATAGAACATATAAACCTGAATTCATTTCAATATCTTAAACATTTTTCTCTTCATTTTCTTTCTCTTTTCTTGCCTTGTTCATCAATGCATAGACAGAATTGAATTATCCTTTCATTTACATTTATTCTATTGGTTCTGCATCTTTATTGTTTCACTAATGTGCCCAATATTTGAAGTGACTCTTTAATGTAGCAGAGATATAACTTCCAGATATTTCTCATATTACAGCTAAGCAGACTGGTGTTTTGAGAAATGTCTGGTTTTCCCAGAGAAGATTATGATTCATCCAGAAAGGAAATGGGTTTTAAGACAGGATACCTGAACCAGGAAGGTGAAGATTACATATCATCGCTGAGGGGCAGACACATGTAAGGACATCGTCTATGATTAAAAAAGTCTTTGCCACATGAATCAGGTTGGGACCAGATGGATACTGGCCTCTCTTACTTTTACCCTTTCTTTATCATCTAAGGCCTCATAAAATTTTGATTTAATATCTTGCCTGATCTCATCTCTTCCAGGTGTGATGCATAATAGGGTCAAGCAGTTAGTGTATTAATGTGAAAGCAAAACTCCCTGCGAACTGTCTATTACCATGTTAACCGACTGAAGATCTCAAGGGGACAATAAACAGAGGGATACCATGACATGTGGTCCGATGAATTCTTGCTGCACTTTTTCTCCAGGACACTCTCTCTTCTTTGATAACTGGGATCATTTAGTCTCAGCTTGACTTAAGCCTTTTTGCTTTTAGATTGCGTGGATTAAATTTGGGGACTTGTGCGTGCTAGGAAAGTACTGCACTGCCGAATGGTGATTCCAGTGCCATTTAAAGTTTTAAAACTAGAGATATAAGTTGGGCATGGTGACACATGCCTTTAATTGCAGCACTTAAAATGTAAAAGTAGTATGAGGACGAGGTGAATGTGGCCTATATTATAAATCCCAGGCCAGAAAATGCTACCTAAGAGATCTTGTCTCAAAATCAAAACAAAATAGATATATCTTCAAGTAGTGAAGAAAGTATTTTGAAGGCACATATAATTTTTTTTTCTACAAGTTAAACAAAATAATGTTTTTATTTTGTGGAGACTGTAATATTTCATTAAAAGTGCATTGATGGTAATCTGGAAAACCCTTCTGTGTTATAACAAATAACATTCTGCTTGTGTCACTGATATACTGCTAGCGTGAATGCAAAGTGTACTCCCTGCTATAATCAAAGCTCAGCAGTAGAGGTTTGAATATCCCCCTGGGTGTGACATCCTGCAGTCAACTCTCTGTGGTTATGCTAAGCAGTACTAAGGACAGATTTTGTTATTTGCTTGTTTACACTTTTAAAACATATTTATTCTTTGACAATTTTCTACATGTATATCACATATTCTGGTTTCTTTTATCCTTATACTGTTTCTCTCCTTCACCTTCCTTCATTAAACATCATTGCCAACCAAGTCTATTTTACAACATGTAAGTGTCTCTCTCTCTCTCTCTCTCTCTCTCTCTCTCTCTCTCTCTCTCTCTCTCTGTAAAATTTTAAGCTAATTTTTTCCTTCTTGAATTTTACAACTTTGTGAACTATATCAAGCCACTCCCACTGTGGTTTTTTTATACATCCCATGAGAAAGAACGATTACAAGTCAGCAAGATCTAAATTGATATCCATGATCTTAAAAGAGACAACACATTTTGAGAGAAAATAAAAATAAAAAGCAAGAGGCAGAGGAGTATTCAAAGAACTATAACTACAATTAGGCATTTTAAGCTTAAACATAAATCTCTCATGATAAAAATCCAAAACTTTAAATACTATGAGACACAACAGTACCAAATACACTCATTTGTTTTAAGATAATTTCTAGTAGGAAGGGATCTTCTACACTATTTAGATCCATTTCTCAAAATACATCACAACTTTCCCATTGCTGTAAATTATGCTAGACCTCCCCCATTGTTAGTTTTGAGCCCAAATATCACAACTTCTTCATAATAACTTGAAAACCCACACAATTACAGCCTAGTAGCATGTAAACAGCTGGAATAAATGACTAGCATCTGAGAAGAAGATCTGATACTCTTCCACAATGTTTTGCTATCTCTTTATAAGTGAAAACTGAAATATAAACAGGAATGGCCAGTCTTTGTTGGGGAGAAAAAAAGCAGACTATAAGGTATAAGAAAAATGAGTGACAGAGAGACTATTCTATCTCAGAAAAGGAAGGTGTAGCTACCCAGCAGAAATGATGTTCATCAGGATCAACTATACCCTTTGTCTCCAGTCTCCCTCCAGAAACAATGGCACATAGAAAATAAACAAAACAAAACAAAAGCAAAGAAACAACAACAAAACCAAGAAACCAACTTGGCTTGTATCCCTTGACTACTCTGAAGTTGGAGTCTGGACTTATTCCTGGCACAGCTTCTAGAATCCCTGAGGTTTCTGCAATGGAAAGATTTGAAAGGGTTTTTTTTTTTTTATTCCCAACCTCACTGTGGTCCCTGTTCCATGGTTTCCACAGCCACTGTTTTCCCTGTTTTATGTATGACCTGTCCATGTTAGGACCTAAACCTATATGGCTCAGTTAGCAAGACTCTATGGTTTGTTTCCTATGGGCTGAGTGTGCCTTGGGAGAAAAGGTGAAGTTTGGATTACTTTTGGGCTCTGAGAAAAAAACTGGGAGTGGGATCTGAGTACCCATGGTTGAAAAGAAGCTTTCTCTATATGATAGAGTGGCCCAAGCCATTTTTCATTCTGTTTTATGAAATTATCTAAATCAAATAACATATTAAAATCAAAGTTCCAGGTTCTAGCTAATGACTGTCATTGTCCAGTATATATAGAGACCAAATTTTCATCAAAAAGTAAAGGAAAATCACAACTCATAATTTTTCTAATTAGGGCATATAAACAGTCTAAAGGGGAGTCCTATGGAACAGATAATTTAGAATTTATGGAGCATGCAGGATCAAGGTAAAATGAAAATTAGATCTAGATAATCCAGGCATCCCTTGAGTTTTGAATTAAACTAAGATACCTAGAAAGTAGGAAGGAAGCCCTCACACTTATATTTTTCAGAAGTAAAGAAATGGGTGACATATATCTCAATATTCCCAAACAGGTGGACAATTGTAGCTTGTGGAAAATTTTCAGAATTATTAACTATGTGAATCCCAGCTGAGATGAGGAGGAGTCTCTCCTAAGGCTCCAAGACATAGCCTAAGTGGCTTCAAGTTGGAACTCTTGAATTTCCATGTCCCAGCATTTGGTTGCATTGGACATGTGGTCTAGTTGGATGGAAAGTGACCTCTTAACTGGAGATCAGACTGTGTTAGAAAAAAAAAAAACAGACAAAAGTGAGAAAAGAGACTAAGAATGAAAGAAATGGCTACCTGAGAAGAAAGAATGGCATTGCCAGTCATACAGAGTGCCCCAAATTGAGTTTATAGTGATTACAAATAAATCTCCAGAATTGATAATTTCATTGTTCATGAAAACATAGGGTACAAAAGACCAGAAGTTCCAGTCTTCAAAACTGATACCCTTCCAGCTTTTAGATTAGTGCGAGTCCAGTAGGTACCCGTGGATCCTGGAGGAATAGAGTAGGCAAGCAGAATAGACAAGGGAGGTCTGTCAGAAGTACTGGGCTACCAGTTAACTCTGGAAGCCTTGCTGCAGTTTGGCCTACCAAATCTTAGTTCTCAGAGTACAGAGTAAATAGACAGGAGGCAGAAAATAGACCAGAGTGTGACCTCAACAGATGAGAATGTGTTTATTAGCTAACAGAATGAGGGGAATGTATCCCATCTCATGGGATGGAGATTCTGCACAGAGTAAAAGCTGGCTGGGGCCTCCTATAGGATTGACTGGGGCACTTACGAATCAGAAACTTGGTACTGCAGTGGAGAATACAAGAGACATTTTTATAAAATGCTTGCTCAAACAAGACAGGCTGCTTCAGCAAACATTTCTCTCTAGGTTTTAGGAGACGGATAACAGTTTACGAAGCCAGTTGTAAGCTCATGGTACTCTCTTTTCAACAGAGGCATTAAGTCACTTGTCTTTAGTCTCTGTCTCCTGTGGTCAGCTGCCTCTCCATTATCTGTTGTGTGTGTCTGTTATCTGGCTACCATCTCTTTCTTAAAAGTAAAAAAGTCTTTGCTCTGTCTTTATTGACTAGCACGGAAAACATGATATGGGAGAAGAACGAGGAATTATTTTTTAAAAAACTTTGGGGTTTTACAAAGGAGAAAGTTATATTACTAACCTTTACTGACCTGAAGTAGAACTCAACTCAGAAAATAATTGTTATCAGCCTATATCCACATGTTGCTTCCAATAGTTATGATGAACAGTTGTTTACTTTAAGTTTGTTTTGTACCTACTGGGTATTTTTAGTAAATGACTACCATAAAAAAGATACATACACACACACACACACACACACACACACACACACACACAAACACACACAGACACAGATACATTCCCACACAAAGACACACAGAGAAAAAAGGATATGCTGCACCCAAACATAAAAGATTACACTGCTTAAAATTAATGCTACCCTTTAATTTGGGTTGTAAAACAGATTACATGGGAAGCCTAAAGTATTGGTACAGTGTATTTCTGAAGTCAGGTTAAAGAGGCTAACTAAAATGTAGGGAAACTTACTGAATGCATATCGTTAAATGGTCTCAAGATATATTATGAACTTAGTTACATAAAAGTTCAGGTTCTGAGGGCTAGAGGTATTTTTCTGAAAAAAAAAGCTATTCACATACTCAGTTTTTTATATAGTATACTTTCACCTGTCCTAGTATGGCAGTGCTTACAGTAGGCTCAGCCTCCCTACATTAATAAAAAGTGAAGTAAGTTGGTCCACATACATGTGGCCTACATATGCTCATAGGTCTGGGTCCAATCTGATAAGAGTCAGTTTTTCAGTTGATGTATTTTTTTTCTTGTCAACTATATGATGCCATCAAGTTAACATTGAAACTAAAATCTGACTTCATTCTTTCCTTGTGGGCACCAGTAGCAATAGCTAAACAAACATCGTTTTAGAGGCCTCTCAGACATTTCTGATCAGTCACTCTTATGGATATGTCCTATATCTGAGGCTGGGATTAATGTACTTTTATGGAAAACCAAATTATTTAACAAACTGAAAGAGTATAATTGTCTAATATCTCTTTTGCAAGGTGTAGGTAGTATTTAAGTGATAAGAATCAAAGCAAATAACAAAGAATATGCATCTGTAATTTAAGAGAAAAACAAAATAGCATAAGTGTGGGTTTTATTTGCCTTAATCTTCTACTGCTTATTTTAAAAGAACACAAGTACATTTTATTAAAGAAATGTGTAAAGAAATTTTAATGCAACAACATGGTTGTTCTGGCAAAGGATAACATCCAAAGACCTTCTAGGTCTATATGATCCAGCAGAAATGGAAACACTTAGTATGTATATTTTAAGCCCAAACAATAAGGGCAAAGTTAGTTTATAGAAGAAAGTAGCCTTTTCTAAAAATGAAGTCTATTTGAGGGACAGAAAAAGTGATTAATAAGATAAAGTTTTTACAGAATGAGTCAGGAATTTGGTATGTCCAACTCTCAAGTGAACAGACAGGAAGCAGAAGATTTAAGAGAGCAGCACAGAAAGTATAGTTCATGTAGCTCAGGGCAGGTCAGCAGAACCAGTTGAAGCCAGAAAATAAGAAGGACCCAAAAAATTAAAACACATTGCAAAAGTTATTTTGAGGCCAAGCAGAGGTGTTCAGCAAAAAACTGAGAGAAGCCAGATTGAATCAATCAATTTGGAAAGGGATTTGAGCCAGAACAACTGAATTGAACCAGTTCAGAAAGAGCTAGAAAGAGTAAGTCTCAGAATCTGAAGCATTCTCAGTCTATGTTAGCTGATGGAGGCTGGAAACTGAATCTTTCACAGTCAAAGGGACATGTAGATTAGATTGTATGGAGGATAGACATTTGCAGGGCTAGGTCTAGACATGGTTAGTGAGAAATACTCTCTGATCAACCTAAAGCCCTGTATTCCCAAAACTTGGGTACATCTGCCATCTCATCAATTCATCTGAGGAAATAAAAGTAGCATTTATGTTTACAGAATGAGTGAATGTGACTAAAAGGAAATGATAATAAGTTGAGTTGGAACCTTCCAGCTCATCTTAAGCTGCTAAATTACTTATAATAATACATTATCCTTTATTTCAGGTGTCAATCTCCCAAATATTTTGGTAAGGGTATTTTTTTTTTTAATGTTGTAAAACTGATGCCAAGAATAGCAATGGTTTTGATGCCTCTGTCTCAAATATCTATTATCTAAACCTGGTCATCTGGACATTTTCATAAAATGGGATGCTCAGTAAGAGTTTGTGGTTTAAAAAGGCTTTTTACAAATGGATGCTAAACTAACAGAAAGTTGGCATTTTGACATTTATATAATTCAACTTTTGTATTCAATCTAGTCTTGGGGAATACTTTGATCAGATCTCTTAGAATCAGACCTCACTGTGCTGATCCACAAGGTCATAGAATAATGTATTTCTCAACTTTTTTTCTGAATGTAATTAATGTTCTTTCTGGTTTAAATTTTTTAGTTAAAGCAATTCTTTAAGAATGAAAGGTAAAAATACATCCCCAATTGTCTGTATGACCCAAGCCCATCACTGTTGTGGAGGTCACTGGTTTGAGAGTAGACTTGTTATGTACTAAGACATTTTGTTTTAATGTGATGAGCCTTGGTTCACTTGGCTTGATCCATTTTGGTAAAATATTGATAATTGTAAAATATTGATAATTTTGTGCAGCAAAATGAAGAAAGTTCATTTCGTGGGTAAATAGTAGAAACTGACAAAATTAAGCTTTTTATATTTTGTAGTAATGTAGAAGTTGTAGACCATAGAAATATAAAATTGTCATTATTTACAGAATTATATAGAATATAAATGACTACACTTTACATATAAATACATAAGATTAAATAAAAGTTTAGAACTATGAAAATAAAAAAAATTAATTAGAAAAAAATTTTTTATGGTATCTCCAAGTCCTAAAATACACACTGCCAGGATACATAAGTAACTTTCTTGAGAGTAATCTGGGAAATCAATATAGATTCCATATAGTACTTACTTTTACTAGCTGTCAGAATCTGAAGATTTGATATTAGCATTAAACAAAGTAAAAACACTCTTTTGTGAAATAGTCATAATGACAGTTTTAAATTTAAAGAAATTTTATTGTCCTTTAGTTTATCTTTCTTTCAGAGATGTTTAACATTTTAAGATGATATTTAAATATTAGTTTTCTAAATATTATGAAATTTAGAATATATACTTATGATTTATATATTATTTATAACTTCACTGCATTTGCTAATATATGAAAAGTACTAGCAAACTAGTAACAGTAAACAGTGCAGACCTTTGCTTCACTGAAGTATTCTGCTATAGAGAAAAATATAAACACAATAATACTGCATCATTAATCAATATGGTATGGCAATTATTTAATAAAATATAAGAATTATGTGACTCTTTCCAACAAATCATAATTCTTTGAAAAATTTAATAAATTAATACATCTAACATAAATGAAAATCTATTCCTAAGTTTGTACAATGAGATAGAGTAGAGCAGATCAACCTTTGTTGTTTTGTGACTGTAAAACAAACAAAACTTGAAGAAGGATTAGATGTGGAATCAGAGACAAAGAAACTGGACAAGAATGATATGAAGATATTTAGTGTGAGTAATTGACGAAAAAACTTATTTCCAAATTCTGAAGAGTTTTGGGGGCTGTACTGAAAGCTAAAATTGATAATTCACTTTTAAGATACTGAGATAAATTTGTCTGTTAAGTATGTAAATGAAATTTATGAATATGCAATAAAGTATATATCAGTCTATAGTTGACAAGAGTGGAGCAAGGACAATAAGGGGATAAAAGCCTTTAACATAGATGCCTACTTGGAGAATTATGGCTCTGTAAAGACCTCAGCTAAGGAATTAGAAATGTATGAATGACTGGACCTCCAAATTTACTTTACTTTAATTTAATTTGATCAGTGGAGAAAACTATATCACATAAATCACATATATCCTGCTAACAGGATAGAGGCAAACACTTGGAGAAATTTGAGAGGGATCATGCACCAGTGATGAACATTCAAAATTGTGAGTCAGTTGCTCAAATTTCATGACACAACAACAGTAATACAAACACACCTCAACCATGGACTCTCTTTGCCTCTTTAAAATGTATTCAATGAGATAAATTTTCTCAGATGTTGGGTGAGAGGTTAGATACATTTTATTATTTCTTGTCATTCTTGAGATATGAATATTCATAAATATGTCTTAAGATATATTTGAATATGTCTTATTCATATTCATATTGAAGAACATAAAAATGTTGTCCAGGAAGAAATGTTGTATATGGTAAGTCACAAGAGAATTCCTCCTCTGTAGTTATACTTGTGTGTGGATTGCTGTCTATACACAGGTGAGGATAGGCACAAGATAAGCTGAGAACCTATTATTGGAAAGTGGAAAAGGAAAGTGGGCTAAGAGTTTTAGAGAGGAGAGAGATAGGAGAGACAGGGAGAAGAAAGGGAGGTGGAGGAAAAGAAAGACTCTCCAGATTCTGGCATAGCTTTAAATAGACACAGGTAGCTATGAATATCTTATAAGAGATGGATAATTACAAGACAATATGTCTTATCTAGGTGGGCAATTTTATCAATGTCAAATAGCTCTCAGTTCACTATGTGAATGTTTTGTGGAATTTACTGATATAAATCTGACTGATAAATTACAAGACTCTAGAGTTTTGGTTGTACTGGGTTACTTGGATTTGTGACCAGTAACCACAGGGGGCAGATGGCTGGAAATATGAGCAGAATCTACAGCAAGAAAACTTTGAGATAGGCAGTCACTGCATCAAGCTAGCCATGGACCAATGAGATCACTTGGGCCAGAGAGCAGCTGGCAATAGTGCCATGGTATGGTGCCTTTTTTTATATTTCATGCAATACTTATGTACAGTAATAACCATCATGCTAAGAGTTGGACAGTGCCATTGTTTTCACAAATGTGTTTTCTTTAACTACTGGTTTCTGTTTCTGCATAGACACAGCCATTGGTGCATGTCTCTTCTTTTTCTTTCTATGATTACAATCCTAGACTGACACTGAACAGAGAAATGAACTTGTTTGTTTGTTTGTTTGTTTGTTTGTTTGTTTTTTGTGGGGCAAAAAGATTTTAATTTCATTCTGAAAATGAATTTGTTTGAAAATGTTGCCCCTTGTAAACATGAGAGATTTACCCATTGCAGTTCATTCACTATATCTTTCTCTTTAGACTACCCAGGGTTGGTTTACCATTGTTCTCTGACTCCTTCAATTTTAAGGATAATATTTACAGTCATCTACCATAAATTTCTGCTCCATGTCCATGTTAGGAATGGAAAATAACATTTTCATTCTGTTTTGCTTGCATCTTTATTTTTGTGGTTGTTTTTTTATTAATCATTTTATTTGTTTACATTTTAAATGATCTCCCCTTTCTGGGTACCCCTCCACAGACCCTGATCTTATCCCCTCTCCTTCTTCCTTTTTGCCTCTAGGAGGGTGCTCCTCTATGAACTCATCCACGCCTGCCCCATTGCTCTAGTATCCCACTATGCTAGATCATCAAACCTCCACAGGACCACGGGCCTCTCCCATTTATGTCATATAAGGCTATCCTCTGCTACATATGTATCTGGTGCCATGGCTTCCTAATGGATGGTGTTTTAGTCCCCTGGAAACAATACAGATGTCCCTCAATAGAAGAATGGATAGAGAAAATGTGGTACATTTACACAATGGAAAATACCAATTTTTTAGTGAATCTTTAGTAAACCATCTTCCTGAAGGACATCCTGATTGGCTCTCAGTGTTCTTCAATTAGGTTAACATTATAACTCTACCACCTTTCATATGGAGCAGATAAAAACCTTAATAAGAGAAGTCCTGAGTGAATATGTTAGCATAACCATAGCTATGTAGATGACTCTAGGAACATATTTTCCTTGGAAATTTACAACAACAACAAATGTTTCCAATATGAGTCAGCTCAGCCTAGGAATAGTAAGACCTTGCTCTGTCCAAGTACAATTGTTTACAGATGAATGTTCAGTGTTCACATGATTGAACCACTGTAGCTTTCTCCTTTTCCTAGATGTTTACAGACTAAGAAGGTTGGCCTCCTATTACACTCCCTACTGATATGCAGGACATAACAAACTCTCTGAGGTTCAGAGTTGCAAAGTAGTCTATACAAGTCAATCAAAGAAAAAAATTCCAACTAATCTGTATATTTGCCTGTTTTTTTTTTTTTGTTTAGTCCCTGCCTACCTCTTCCAGAAGTCAAGCTTCCAGAATCGAAGCCTAGTAAGTCATAGTAGAGAAGAATGTCATACTCACTGAATATACATGATTTATACCCAAACCTACCTTCAATCTTTCATTTATAGAGCTATCAAACAACTGAGACAGAAAAGGGATACACTACAAAAATCTGATGATCTATTATGCTTGATCTCCAGAGTCCAAGATGGACAGAGAATCTCAGAATACCCATGATAAAACTCACAGACAATATGAAGCTCAAAAGAAAGAAGACCAAAGTGTGAATGCTTTAGTACTACTTAAAAGTGGGAACAAAATAATCACCAGGGGAGGTAGAGTGTGGGATGAACTTGTAAGCAAGAGAGGAAGGAAGGGAAAAAGGGGGGCAGGATCAGGTGTGGGAGGAGACAAGGAAGATGTATGGAGGATCAGAAAATTGAACAGAGGTGTGCAGCAATGAGGAATGGGGAACTGGGGTTAGCCACCAGAAAAATCCCAGATGCCAGAAAAGCAAGAGGCTTCCACACCCCAACAGGAATGACATTAGGTGAAATACCCAACAAAGGCAAGAAAGAACCTGTAGAGACCATATTCAGAGGTTAGGTACTACTCATGGTTGAGGGAGGAAGCCCCCCACCCATCTCAAAAATATTAAAACAGAATTTCTCCTGTCTAAAGGAAATACATAGACAAAGAGTGGAGCAGAAACTGAAGGAAAGGCCATCCAGAGACTGCTCAACCTGGGCATCCATCTCATATGCAGCCACCAAACCCAGACACTATTGCTGATGCCAGGAAGTGCTTGCTGACAGAAGCCTGATATAGCTGTCTCCTGAGAGGCTTTACCAGAGCTTTACCAATACAGATGCAGATGCTTGCTGCCAACTATCTGACTGAGCATGGAGACCCTAATGGAAGAGTTAGGGGAAGGACTGAAAGAGCTGAAGGGGTTTGCAACCCCAGAGGAAGAACAACAATATCAAACAACCTGACCTGACGTCCAGAGCTCCCAGGGACTAAAAAATCAACCAAAGAATACATATGGAGAGAGACTCCTGGCTCGAGCTGCATATGTAACAGAGGATGGCCTTATCTGGCATCAGTGGGAGTGGAGGGCCTTGGTCCTGTGAAGGCTCCTTGCTCCAGTGTAGGGGAATGCCAGTACGGGAAGGTGGGAGTTGGGAGAAGAACACCCTCATAGAAGCAGTGGTTGGGGTTGAGAGGGGATAGGATATGGGTTTTGCTGAGGGAAAACCAGGAAGATGGATAACATTTGAAATGTAAATAAATAAAATAGGTAATAAAATATTATTTTTTAAATAAGGGAATCACTGGCTATCAAAAATAAGGCCACTATGAACATAGTGGAAACATGCCCCTGTGGCATGATGGCATCTTTTGGGTGTATTCCCAAAAGTGGAATTTCAGGGTTTGAAGGTAGATCTATTTTCAATTTTAGTTTTACCAGTTTGCAATCCCACCAGCAATGGAGGAGTGCTCCTCTTTCTCTACATCCTAGTCAACATGTGTTGTCACCTGAGGTTTTGACCTTAGCCATTCTGATTGGTGTAAGGTGGAATCTTAGGGTCGTTTTGATTTGCATTTTTCTCATCACTAAGGACTTTGAACATTTCTTTATGTGCTTCTCAGCCATTTGAGATTCCTCTGTTGTGAATTCTCAATTTAGTTCTATACCCAGTTTTTAATTGGGTTGTTTGGGTTTTTTTATGTTTTTATTTATTTATTTATTTATTTATTTATTTATTTTTGGTGACTGGCTTCTTGAGTTCTTTATATATTTTGGATATTAGACTTCTATTGGATGTTGGGTTAGTGAAGATTGTTTTCCCAAGCTGTAGGTTGCCTATTTGTCTTATTAACTATGTCCTTTGCCTTACAAAAGCTTTCCAGTTTTATGAGGTCCCATTTCTCAATTCTTGTTTATAGAACATGAACCATTGGGGTTCTGTTTAGGAAATTTTCCCCTGTGCTAATGAGTTCAAGGCTTTTTTCCAATTTCTCTTGTATTAGATTAAGTGTATGACATTTTATGTTGAGGTCCTTGATTCACTTGAACTTGAGCTTTGTGCAAGGTTACAAATATGGGTTAATTTTCCTTTTTCTACATACAGACAGCCAGTTAGACCAGCACCATTTATTGAAGAGGCTTTCTTTTTTCCAGTGTATATTTTTGGCTTCTTTTTCAAAGATCAAGTGTCCGTAAGTGTGTGAGTTGTGTGTGTGTGTGTGTGTGTGTGTGTGTGTCTTCAATTCTATTTCATTAATCAATGTGTCTGTCTCTGTGTGCAAGTTTTGCAGGCAAAATGATAGAACTAGAAACTATCATGCTGAGTGAGGTAACTCAGAACATGCATGGTATGTGTTCACCAATAAGTAGATATTAGCCAAGAAAAATAATAATAATTACAGAATACCCAAGATACAATTCACACATCTCAAAAAGGTCAATAAACTAAAGGACCCAAGTGAGGACACCTCAGTCCCACTGGGGAGGGAGAAGAAAGCAATCATAAGTAGGAAGAGAGGGAGAAACCTGAAAAGGAAAGTGGATGGTGACAAGGGAACAGGGGATCCTGATCTGGTATTGGGTAAGGAAAAAGAACTGAAGCCCTGTGGGCCAGCAAAAAGAGTGGAAACAACCAACCTAGGGAGGTAGGAGGTTGAGGCGACCCTCCAGAATGCACCAGAGACCTGGGAGGTAAGAAACTCTCAGGACTCAAAGGGAAGAATCATAGATGAAATGCCTGACAGTAGTGAGAGGGAACTTATTGAGACCTCCTTCAGCATGAATATAGGTTACCAAATGTGGGAGGGAATTGTCATCCCACACTCAAAACTCTGACCCATACTTGTTCCTGTTTGAGAGAACTACAGAGATGGAAACAGAGATGAGCCTGAGAAAAAGAAGGTCCAGCAACAGGACCAAAGTGGATTCCAGCTCAAGGGGAGGTCCCAAGGCCTGACACTATATATGAGGCTATGGAGCGCTTTCAAAAAGGGACCTATCATGATTGCCTTCCGGAATTCCCAACAAGCAGCTGAAAGAGTCAGATGCATGTATTTGTACCCAACCAATAGACAGAAGCTGTTGACATTGTGGTTGAATTAGAAATAAGATGGAAGAAGCTGAGGAGAAGGGTGACATTTTTGGAGGACCAGCAGTCTCAATTAATCTGGACTCTCGGTATCTCTCAAACACTGGGCCACCAAAAAGGTGACCAGCTGATACACCAGCTGATACAAGGACTCCAACACATATACAGCAGAGGACTGCTGGGTCTTTGTTCAATCAGAGATGATGCACCTAACCTTCAATAGACTGAAGGCCTCAAGGAGTTTAGAGGTCAGGTAGGGGGGAGTGGATAGCCTCTTGGAGACAGGGGCGTGGGTTGGAGGTATGAGATGTGAAATAATCAGAGGGTAGATAGGAGGGTGTATAAAATCTGGAGTGGAAAGAAAGGAAGAAAGGAAGGAAGAAAAAAAAAGAAAGAAAGAAAGAAAGAAAGAATCACTATTTTAAATTTATCTTTTGATGTTAACAATGATCAACTAGTCACTTAACCTATAATAATAAATAAAATAATTTGCTATTTATAAATCTTCTGAAAGAAAAACTGGAGACAGAATAAAAAGTAATTCAATATAAATGAATGTGCTAGATAACCATAAATGTTTTCACCATGAATACTTTATAGTACTTTGAAAAATACATTTGTGTTGAGATTATGAGAACTATTCTTATAACTATATACTTCAAATTTTTGCTAATATTATATTCACATGTTATTCGATATAACTGTTTATTTCCTATTTAACTTGGTATTTTAAATTGCACAATGAATAGGACTAAAATATAATGAACACTCATTTTAAAAGTTTAGAAAATATACCACATTACACAATAATTGAAGACAAACTATATTTATCATATGAAAATATACTAGGAGAATATTTACGACAACATTTAATAGTTTTGTATTTGAAGTCTCCAAAAATAATTTGCCCAGAACAAAAAGATAATAGAGAGACTCAGAAACCTACATTTCTGCTCTGCTAAAACGCTGAAATAATTTTATTACTTTTTCTGCATTTTAATAGGCAATCATTAGAACAGATGTAATTCTAACACAATGTGTTAGGACTTGCATTTATTTGGAAAGAAAACACTTTATATGTTGTAAAAACAAAGAATAAGAATTAAATTAAAGAAAGCACTTATTTACTAAGCTTACGAATTTTGACTGTGGATTGAAGAACCCTTCTCCGAAAGAGTATGTATTCTTAATATCAGGGTTATGGGTTCATACCCCATGTTGGGCACCTGATATAAAAGTAGCTTTTATGTGCCTGAGGCAATTGTCATCTCAAAGCCACTACCTCTAATAATCTAGACCTAGTCCTGGAAGTTTCTGTTCTCTGTACAGTCTAATCCAAGCCTAGTATGTTTTCAGCCACTGATAACTGCTATTATAGAAGCTCACTTCTTTTTATTTCTTTCTGATCTCTGGCTTGCTGATTCAGCTCAGATGTCCTGGCTCAAGCTCACCACCAAGCTTACTGATTCAATCTGAAAATTCTTTCAGATTCTCCTGAACCTGCCTGACCTCATACTAACTTTGGCAATATGTTCTAAATCTTTGGCTTTTTCTCATTGCCTTGCTCATTATGTCTTCACTTGTGTCCAACTTGTTCTTGGTCTGCAACCTGTCTCTATACAGCTGTTCCAGTAAAACTGACCTTTCTTCTCTTTTCTCTCTACTCCCTTAAGTAGCCTCTCTTTTCTCTGTTCTTGAGAGAGTTGGACAATCCAGTTCTGACAAATCTTTCTGTAATCTGTCACTTTGGCTTTCATTAGACATCCATTATGTACATGAGTGCTTCCTTCTACAAAGTAAGTCTTCCTTCATTTTTTGCAGTTAAATATTGTACTAAGTGTGTGCCTGTATTCAGCACTACTAGAAATAGAATTTTCTAGGAAAGAATTCAGTCTCTGTGTTTACAAAGTGATCAAATATCTTGCAACAGCAATTATAAAAGTAATTTTAGTATTTAGTATTATACATAAAAGGATAGTGAGATGTGAGTTTGAAAAGGATATGGAATCTATCAAATGGTATATTAAGAAGTGTAGGAGGAGCTGATGTCAGAGGAGTAAGGAGAGGAAGAGGAGGAGTAAAAAGAGGAAGAGGAGAAGGAGAAGGAGCTAGAAGAGAGACAAGAGAGGGGGACATGGAGGCTGATGTTCGCTTGTCTGTAGCAGACAAAGGTAGTTGGTATATCTACCAATATAAGTAAGTGGGTATTAGGTTACACCTCTGACTTTAAGGGCATCTTGTTATTGATCATTACCAAATATATAAGCCTTTGATTAATCTTTAAGCATTAGAGTCTCATTTTTCTACCAGGCCCGCATGTATGGTGCAATGCCCAGCCTTGCAGAGACATCATGGAAGATTGGCAGAGCTATCTCTCATGCTGGTGTCTCATAGGTGACAGGGCTGGTGTTTCAGGTGGGCCATTTCTAGCTGCAGAGCCCATGTGGCCTCCAGCCACTGCACATGGAGTCTGATCTAGCCAGATCCGCTGCAGCCTAGACAGTCAGCTTGACCAGCAGCTGCTTTTTTAAATAATTACTACAACAAAGAAGCCTTGTAATTTTCAGGTAATAGAAAACAATGAAACAATATTTTGTGGAGATAAAACATATGCTGGTGTATTTTATTTAAAGAATTTATCAGATATGAACCAGAAGTAAAGATTCAACTAAGGATAATCCTGATACTACTTGTTTAGAGACAATAACAGGGGTTTCCTATTCCCTGGCAACAGGAAAATGAAGAAAGAGAATCATTAAATTAGTGAAATTAGACTAGAGTTTAAATAAATAAATAAATAAATAAGATGTAGAAAATTAGAAATCCCAATGACTTGATTCAAAGTTTCAACAGTATTATATTTGGATATGCCCTGATATAACGGTGAAAACAAAAATTAAATACAAAATAAAATAGAAAACTAAGCATGGGGCATAGCAGTAGTAGGAAGATGAGAATATTCATCAAGTTATCCAGTATAGGTTGTCAAAAGATGAGTAGATATCTAGGTGGAAGTACAAGAGAGACAATGATACATAAGGGCCCAAAGCTCAAATAAAAGTGGAAAAAAATATCTAATTTTTCTGCAGAAAAAAAAATTGATACTTCAATAATAGTTGAGGTTATTATATCAATATAGCTAGATTTGTTGTTGTTTCCAGTAGGTGTAATTTTTATTCTTCTAACCATTCTAGTTAGAAAAAATTTTTTTTCTGTTTTGTCTACAAATTATTTTACTCAAATAATCTTTCAAATGTTTGAATGATATTTTATTTCCTTATTTCTATACTAGTAGAATACCAGTTTGTTTTGTTTATCTTTATTATTTCCCCTAAAATAAACCATTTTATAAAGCAAGTGAATTGCTTGTAAGCATGTTTAGTGTTCACAGGGAACACATCTTGTATTTAGTTACTTAGTACCTGCTAAACTGAAAGTATTTCAGACTGGATTCTTCTGGATATATATATATATATATATATATATATATATATATATATATATGAATTAAGTATTCACATACAAGATACTCAGGAGTGTCTTAAGAAAATTTGAAATATAGGAAACAGAATTGGGTAGATGCTAAATTTGAAAAGTTTCATGATATTCTTACATAATCTCAAGAGAGGCTTCAAACTGACACAAGAAGTATGGGACTTTGAACCCATATTTGTAGAGCCATATTTTCCCCCACAAGTTGGGAGAAGCTAAGGTGGGAAGAGTAAGGAGAGGAAGAGGAGGAGTAAGGTGAAGAGGAGGAGAAAGAAGAGGAGGAGCTAGGGAGGCAGAGAGGTTGGAGGATGGAGAACCATGCTTGGATCAAGAGCAGTCCTGGGTAACAACTTATATCTAGGTTAGTTAGTTGGGAAACACCTCCAACTGTGTGGGCATCTTGTTATTGAGCATTACCAAACATATAAAGCCTTTGGATAATCTAAGCATTAGAGTCTCATTTCTACTGGTCTCATGTGGATAGCAGAATGGTCTGGGCTCAGCCTAGCCTTTTGGAGACAGCTTGGAAGATTGGCTGAGCCATCTCCCATGCTGGCATCTTGTGGGTGGCAGAGCTGGTGACTCTGGATGTCTGAGCTGGTGGTCTGGGCCAGCAGCCTAAGCCAAGCAGCAGAGACCCCTAGCAGCTTCAGGCTTAGGCTAGTTGGGAAGATGGTGACTGATTAAGAACAAGCCAGATTGAGTGCCACCTTTTTAAATAACTCCAGAAACACATATTGACCTTTCTATTAAAGAAAGCTAACTTTTGTACAAGAACAATGTTATGACACACAGTCGAATATGTGATGTTTGCTACCATCACTAATGCCATGAGTGTGCTATTCATCCTGGAGTGAGACATACCACTTTCCATTTTTCACTTTTCTCACTTTGTGCCCTTTGGTTCACATTTGTAACAGTAACTTCATTCCATCTGGATCAGCATCTCCAAGACTCCATTTTACGTTATCTGAAAGAATGCATAATATATTGTTGGTAGGAACATATATAATCATCTCTTTTCACAGTACTTTGATACAATACTCATTACTAATTCCTCCTACCACAAATTGTAGCAGTAGTTTACAGATGTATTCAGTAAGTTAATGCAGTGGCTGTTTTTCCATATTCTAGCTAATTCCCTAATAAGGACACAGACAGACAAAGATTTATTTAATCAAACTTTATCACAACACCTGGGCAATCACTGATCAATTTTAATTCTCTAAACCAATCTGGCTACCTCTCATCAAGTTCCCCATAATGCTTGCAATTTGGGTCTTTCATGCTCAGCTCAACTCTCCTAATGTCTACTTTCCTCCCTTTCGGCTGAATCTGCTTTCTTCTTATTGATCTCCCCCTCCCCTGGTTCACAAAAGTCTGATCTTATTCTGTCTTCTACACAATCATTGGCTGATCAGCTTCTATTGACAAGGCAGATAATAAATAGTAAGCATTTTTTTACACAAAGTTGAGAGAGTATTTTCTTTACATAAGCATATGAATGCAGTTTCCTGATTTAAATAAGATATGAGGGCAGGGAAATCAGCATTTAAATAACACAAGTATAATATTACACTGTGCACAAAATTATTATGCCTACAACCATGGTGTGAATGTTTTTGTCTGGATTTAAAAGAACTTATTGACTTATTTAGTATATGATCGGTTTAGTAATTTAACTGAATATATGAGGTACCAGAAGAAATCTCTGAGGTTGACTAATGTCAAAAATACTCAGCTACCAACTGTTTTGGCACAAAATTCTCTATTTATTAGAAGTTAAAGTCTCTTGTTAGCCCTCTGTTTACTTCATTTGTATGTTACTACATTCAAAGAATTGAAAAAGACCACCATAGATAAAAGTCCAGTTGAAACTCACATCTTTGAAGAGTCTAAACTAACATTCACAAATTATAGAAAGCATATGGTATTTGTCTTTGTATATATGGGTTACATCAGTCACAATGATTATTTATAGCCATATATATATATATATATATATATATATATATATATATATATATATATTTACTGTGAATATTAAATTATTATCTTCTTATAACAAAAAAGTAAGTTCAATTGCTTGAATTACTATATTTTATTAACATTTGCTAAGTTATAACCTTCTAGACTATTTAGGTTTTCTGGCTGTAGTGACTTATGAAGTAATAAATATGTATAGCAGTTATCTTTATAGTAGGACATAGAGTATTTTGGGTGTGTGGCCAAGAGTAGTGTAGCTGCATAACGTGGTAGATCTATTTCTAGCTTTCTGAGATCATCACATTACACTGATTTTCATATTGGTTTCACAAATTTATATTCCCACCACGAGTCATTATATGCTCTCAATCTTCATATTTATTCTGACATTTTTAACCTTTTTTTAAAAAATCATAGTCACTCTGGTTGTGATAGGATGAAATCTCAAAGTAGCTTTAATTTGTATATATGTGATGAATAGGAATATTGAACATTTATAATCGTTTCTCAACCATTTGTATTTTATCTTATGAGAACTATCTTCTAAGTCACATGCCCCATTTCTTTTTTTTTAATTGGATATTTTATGTATTTATATTTCAAGTGTTATCTCCTTTCCTGTTTTCCTCTCCAGAAACCTCTATCCCATCCCCATCACCCTTTTTCTATGAGAGTGCTCCCCCACTCACCCACTCCTGCCTCTCATCCCTGGCTTTCCCCTACACTGTGGCATCATGCCTTCATAGGATCAAGGAACTCTCCTCCCATTGATGCTTGACGAGGCCATCTTCTGCTATACATGTGCCTGGAACCATGGGTCGTTCCATGTGTCTCTGCCCTATTTCTTAATCAGATCATTTGTTTTTTGTTGCTTTTATGTTTTCAAGGTGTTTTTTTTTTTTTTTTTTTTTTTTTTTTTTTTTTTGGTGCTGTTGTTGTTGAATTCTTTGTATATTCTAGATAGCAATCCTCTGTCAGTTGTATGTAAGGGCCCATAGGCCAATTTGAAAGAAAAGATGATATTAAGCACTTAAATAAAGGGGAAAATGATAGAATGAGAAGAAGTAATGGGGCAAGAAATGGAAGGGTATGTTAGGGAAGGTAATATGTGCAGATGGGAATCTAGTATTACTATCCTCTAATAGGCTTTACAGCACCTGATTGATACAGATACATAGAGCAAACCATTGAATTGAAGGCAGGGATGCCTATGAAGGCATAAGAGAAGGATTAAAGAAGCTGAAGGGGGTGGCAACCCCATAGGAAAACCAACAGTGTCAACTAATATGGATCCCTGGGAGCTTCCAAATAATAAGCTATCAATCAAAGAGCATACATAAGCCTGTGCATTTGCCAGTGAATAAAAAGTAGGTATATCATGTTAGGAATTATTATTACTTGGTTATTGTTTCAATTTGTACTACAATAAACCTCAATCCAAAAATGTAGGGCACAAGCTTTTGATCCAGATCTTGAGGAATAGTAACTCTGAAAAGCATAAGTCCAGACATGGTGGTACAAATACTTAATCCCAGGAGACAGAGGCAAGCACATCTCCTGAGTTCAAGGGCAGCGTGGACTAGAACAAGTTCCAAATAAAGAAAAGCTTAAGTCCAGGTATAGTAATACATGTTTTTAATCCCAGCATTCAGGGACAGATTATTCAAAGTCAATCCACATAGCAAGTTCAAGTTCAGCCAAACTTAGAAATTAAAGCAGTTGTAAAACAGAAAGCTGGTGATAATATAATAGGTAAAGGGGCCATATTCCAACTCCTGTCAAAAGCTTATGCCATGTGGCTCTGGATTTAGGGCCAAGAATAAAAGGGACTACTGAGACAATTGATACTAGTTAACTGCAGCTAAGAAATTAGCAGTGACTAAGAAGAGACCAGCATTACAGAGGTGAAATCTTCTGGGAAGTGTTTTTTGAGGTTACAAATAAGCTGTGTTTCAGAGATTGTCAAGGTTGTACCTCATGCTGTAGCTGGACCCTGTAATATTTTAGAATCATCCAGTACATACTAGCTTTGAAGGCATAAGGAAGTCTTGGAAAGTTGAGTCTTGGCAATGTGAGAGGCCTGGGAAAGCCATCAGTAAAGGTGGAGGGAGTCTTAGTTGCAGTTGCTTGTGTAGAACTGAAGGAGCCATGCAAAGAAGTTGAGGTTTGGCACCAAGAAGGGAAGCTATGAGAGGTGAAATCTAGTTGCAATGGAAGATTCCAGTGAATTGGAGATGGCAGTACTGTGGGATGATCAACAAGATCAGCAGCAGCAGTGGAGTGTAGTCTACCAGAGCCTATATTTCTACAGAAAGCAGAGCTGGAAGTTACCCAAGCCCTTTGAAGGAGCTCAGAAGATCATGTGTGGATCTCAGATTTTGAAACAAGACACTGTTAAATTAAATTTGCCTTGGACACCCCAGGATGTTAGAGGTGTAGGAGTCATGGAATACCTGCTGAGAAAAGTCGGTGGCAGGGGATAGAAACAGCCTAAGAGATACAAGTTTGTTGTTGCCAAATGCCTGACCTGCTATCAGGAGCCAACAAAAATGAAAGGAAATGGAAATCTGAAGAAAACTTTGACATCAAAAATAGAGACTTGTTTGGAGTTTGTCCAGCTGGATTTTTGCTTTGCTTTGGTCCAGTATTTCCCCACTATGACATTTCGTAATAGTACAGCATGTGCTGTTGGTGGTATGTGCTCTGCCGTTTGATTTTGATTTCGTAAGGGATTGCAGTAAAGAGACTTTGAACTTGGGACTTTTAACATTTTTGAGACTATTAGAGATTATGAGAATTTTTTTATTATTATGTAATGGCTATTTGCCCCCCATAGACTCATTTGTTTGAATAAATCTAAAGTTGCCAGAGATAGGTGGTTTGAATATACTTGTCCCACTGAAGTGGCAGTAAAAAGAGGTATGGCCTTATTAGAGAAGATGTGATCTTTTCAGAGAAAGTTTTTCACTGTGTGGATGGGATTTGAGACCTTCCTTCTAGCTGCCTGTAAGTCAGTCTTCTCCTGGTTGCAGTTGGATCAAGATGTAGAACTTTTGGATTCTGCATTTCTCTGTATGCCTTAATGTTGCAATGCTTCCTGCCATGATGATAATGGACAGAACTTCCAACCTGTAAGACAGCTCAAATTAAATGTTGTCTTTATAAGAGTTGCCTTGGTCATGGTGTCTCTTCATAGCACTATAGACCCTACCTAAAACAAGCATATATAAAATAAATAGAAGTGGATACCCTATTGTCCAGCTGATAACTGGACAATGTCTGTACTAGATCCCAAAGCCTAACAAATAACAAGCTAGTGCCAGAAATGAGTTACAACTTCTGGAGATGTTGGACAGTGAGGTTTTGAATAATCTCAAAAATTACCAGCTATTCACAATGCCTTGATTGCTTTCCATAACATGGGTATATATTTTAATACATAAGAGACATAATCATAAAACTTACTCAGCTGCAAACATATAACAGCAACATGCCTGGAAAAAATCATGTTCCATGGAACAATATTGGCGTGAGACTCATGGAAATGACCAACCAATTTTGGATTGTATTTAAGGAAAGCTCCACAATTTTGAGTCACATAACTAATATATCAGGCATTGTTATTGATTCAAAAACAATTGGATAAAAATGATATAGTTGATAACCTACTGAGTGGACATAGTATTAAACTGATATATAAACACTAATTTATGCCATAGATAATTACTACTCTCAACTAGCAGAAACCATACCAGCTAAGAACCACTGAAGAAGAGAATCAGTGACTGAAAAATATTTATCTCCACATGGGCAATTTACATCACATTCTTCATCCTAAGGTTCACAGATCATTTCAGAAGAGGATTTTAGAGACTGCAACATCCAAAGGTAATAAATGGCTGCAAGAAAATTGTATTTTCCAAAAGCATTTCGACACATGAGTCACAGGAATTGCTGCAGCACACAGTAGATTTGAGAAAATACATTCAAACCAAATGTCAGATAAAGCAAGGTATTGGTTATGAAATCCCAATAGTTGCTGAGGAGTGTCACCACTCTAGGTGGATGAGACCTGGGAGAATGGACCTGATAAATGAGACAGACTACAGTCTTATAAAACAGTGAACTTTATTTACAGCCTTAGACAATTTATATTCTAAGGGTTAAAAAGGTAACATAAGGAAAGTTCTCACTCAGGATAATATTTTCTAGTTCCATCCATTTGCCTAAAAGTTTTATCAATTCACTGGTTTTAATAGCTGAGTAGTACTCCATTGAGTAAATGTACTACATTATCTGTAACCATTCCTCTGCTGAAAACATCATCCTGAGTGAGATAACCCAATCACAAAAGAACACACATGGTATCCACTCATTGATAGTGGATATCAGCTCAAAAGCTCACAATACCTAAGATTTAACTCACAGAAAACATGAAGCCCAAGAAGAAGAAATACCAAAGTATGGGCTTTATGGTCCTTCTCAGGAGTAACAAAATACTCATAGGAGCAAATAAGGAGATAATGTGTGGAGCAGAGACTGGAGGAGGGACCTTCTGGAGACTACTCCACCTGGGTATTTATCCCTGGTGCAGTCACCAAATGCAAACACTCTTGTGGATGTCAAGAAGTGCATGCTGATAGGAACCTGATATACCTATCTCCTGAGAGAAGAAATATACAAAGGCAGATGCTAGCAGCTAACCATTGAACTGATCACAGGGTCCCCAATGGAGGAGTTAGAGAAAAAGCAAAAGAAGTTGAAGGGACTTATAGCCCCATGGATAGAGATAAAATACCAACAAAATACAGCTTTCAGGGCCAAATCAGCTAGCTTAGGAACACACATGGAGGAACCCATGTCTATAGCTGTATATGTAGTGAAGGATGGCCTTGTCAAGCATCAGTGGAAGAGGAGGTTTTTGGTCCCATAAAGACTGGATACCCCAGTGAGAGGGATTTCAAGGGCTGGGATGTAGGAGTGGGTGAATGGGAGGGGGAACACCCTCAGAAAAATAGGATGAGGGAGGATGGAATAATGGGTTTCTATGGGGGAGAACAGAGAAAGGGGATAACAGTTGAACTGTAGATAAAGTATCCATTAATAACAAAAACAAAACAAAAGAAACAAAAAAACAAACAAAAAATAAACAGGTAATGAAACTGGCTATTGCAGTCAAGCATTTGAGACTATTTGGCAACAATTAAATATTACTCATATTACTGGGATTCCTTATAATTGTCAAAGACAAGGGACTGTGCAAGGGGTCCATGGAACTTTAAAAGAATATCTTCATAAAATAAAAAATGAGGAGATATATCACTGTACACCACAAACTTATTTAAATCAATTTTTTTTATTATTTTTTAAAAAATGGATGCCAAGGAATTTTCTGTTGAGTGTCTATGGCAGTCTACAACTAGGCACACTTATGCATAAGTGAAAGAGAAGGATCCACTTACTGGCATATAACATGATCCCGATCAGGTATACATGGGGAAGAGGGCATGTTTATGGTTTTTTTTTTTTTTTCTGCAGGATGCTGAAGGATCATGTTGGCTGCCAGAGTGACAGGTGAGACATGCTGATGTGAGAACAAAGAATGATGCTGACCTGTAAGCTTGGTGAGTGCCCTTACAATGGTGACTGGAAAGATGTATAGGACATATGTTCCTGACCCATCATTGCTTACCTATACCCCCGATGAGACAAGCTGCCTTGCCTCAAGTTTTTAGACCTTGTAGAACAGAGAATCAAAAAGAGATATTATAATGACACTTATATATTTCTTAAATGTGACAAGTTATTCAGACTCAATTATATACTGGTCTAGAAATCAATCCAATATTGGAAACAACAGTCTTCATTAGGAAGGCTGGTTCTGAACATTTTCAAAGACATTTGGAAGTTAGCTGCAGTTCTCCATGATGTTATATTAGCAAGAGCTAAAGTTGGGACAGGATCAGGATTTCAAACAAGTGTTAGTACATGGGTTAAGGCTCTTTTAATTGTCAAGTTAAAATTACTTTTGTTTCTTCTATATTATTTAATGTAAGTTGTATTGATTGTAAACTTTGTAATTGTGTTAACATATCAGTTATATAGTCCATATCCATATAAATGTGTTAGCATATCAGTTATATAATCCATATCGATATAATCCAACATATCAGCTTTTGTTTTATTGCCCTGAGTATCACAGAACCTTGGTATTCTAAAAATAGTTTGCAAGTATTGGAAGAAGTGAGTCAGGCTTTAAGCAAAAGCAAGAGGGTAGTGAACTTGATTATTGCTAGTATAACAGCTTTAATTATTACATTAATTGCTAGCACCACTGCTTCTGCAATTTCTTTGACATGAGAAGTTAAGACAGCTACTTTTGTTAATCATTTTGCAAAAAATGTTACTAATGTGTTAGATATACAAGAGGATTTAGATAGGTGTTTGGATCAATGGATTGATGCTCTTTATCCTATTCAAATTTTTGGAAGAAGGTTCAGAGTTTAAGAGTAAGGAGCCATCTTAAGTGTCATGTCAAATACCATTGAATTCATGTTAACTCTAAAATTTACAGTGGTTGTCATTATAATTAGGAAAAAGTTTAAAGATACTTGCTGTTTATTTGGCATAATTCTAATGCTTTTCTGGATATTTTAACTTTCTATAGTGACCTTATGAAATTAAAGAATGCTGCTTGCTCTGCTGAGTGTTGATGAGGCCCATACTGCTGATAAAATTACTCATAGCCTGAGGACAGTATTTCTATTTTGGTCAAGCTTCAAGAATGGTATATATATAGCTTGATCATGCTAGCCCTTTATGTCCTGGGAATAATTTTTTCCTCCCCATACTGTTAAAGTTTGTCTTTAACAACATCAACATGTTGCCAGCAAAAGTACATGGCTTGAACTTCAAAATAGACCCCCAGACAGTTATTAAATTAACAGGCAGGCAAGCTAAAGATGCATAAGATTCTGCACAGAACCTTACCAACCTAAGACAGAAGAAAATTGCTTTTGATAATACATATTCCATAATGGGTAAGGAAGGCATTCTTGTTTGAATGACCTAAGAAAGGCTCAGTCTTATTTATGAAATAAAAAGGGGGGAGAGTCAGAGAGCTTTTGGAGCTGCTTGACTAGAGTCTGCCATGAGCCAAGAACAAGGAAATGGGCTGCTTGCCTGAAATCTGACAATGGCCAAGAACAAGGAAGAGGGCTTCGAGCAGGAATCTGACATTAGGCTAGAACAAAAAAAAATCATACAGGAATGTAAATCTTAGGCTAGAACAAAGAAATAATTTTAGGCAGGAATCTAAATTTTAGGGTACAACAAGAAAGTAGGTTTCAGACATAAAAATAACTTGGGACTAGGACAGGGAAGTTGACTCAGCTATTTTAGTCATCCTGACAAGCCCTTAAAATTAGTGATCATGTGAACATTCACAGAATTTTATTGCCTTGCTCGGTTTTTAACTATTTGTGTTTATTGTCTTGCTTGTTCCTTGACTATTTGCATCTATTGTATTGCTCTTTCCTCAACACAAAACTGACCTTAATACTTGCATGTAATTAAAATGGTATAAAAGCAAAAAGGAGGAGGGGGAATGTGATAGGGGTTTTCTAGGGAGGACAAATGTGGAAAGGAAATGGCACCTGAAATTTAAATAAATAAAATATCCAATAAAAAAAGCAAAGTTCTCAAGAGTTCAAACTGTAAAGTTATAAGCACAAGCTGTTCACTACAACTGAGTGGAGCAAGAAAATTCAAGAATAGTCTCAAGTTTTGAAGAACCTGGATTGGATGTCTCCTCTTGTTTCTTGGAGTATTCTCACAAGCATGCAGAATTTTTCTCACTGAACTCAATTGCTGGACCATGTTCTAATATAGTAGGTATTAACAGTTGTCCATTAATGCAAGAGCTATAGTCATTCTTAGAGATGTGTTCTAGTTAAGTTGAGTACATTCCATTGTAAGGCCACAGATCCAAGAATATATGTGCAGTATAAACTGTACTAAATAAATTTTTAAAAATAGGAAAGAATACAGAAACCTATGAAAGGAGAGGGTATCTGAAATGAGTTGGGAGTAAATATGATCAAAATACATTTTACAATATTTTTAAATAATAATGAAATAAGTGACAAAGTTCATGATGCTATAATATAGTATTAGTTAACTTAGCAAAAATATCCCTTTCAAATTAGCAGTAATATTTTTATAGAATTCAGGTTATACAAATTAACATTTTGCAAGTGAAGCAGTTAAAACTGGGCAAGAGTATACATCAATTAAACTGTAATTTCTGAAACAAGAATATAATATAAATTTCTTTAAGTAATAAATTCTGCCACAGTTTCTAGAGAACAATATTCCATCCTCACAGTTCTTGCAGAGATGTCCTCATAAAATGTATTAAGAATTCATTCAAGAACAGTAGCATATAGTTTGGCTCCTGTAGTATATACCACATGTTCACAAAGCCCTGCATAAAATTCCCAGTACCAGATATTACCTGGGAATTTTCAATGCAGACCATTAATTGCAGAAGTTGAGAGGCCAAAGTAGGAAAACCAGAATTTAAAAGTCATAATCTAATTCATAGTAGATTCAATTACAGTCTGAGTATCTGAGAATTCTGTTTTCCAGTTAACAACACAAAACATCTAGTGAATCTCTTTTACCTTTCCATTGCCAGATACAGTTTTTTCTATTTATCAGAGGAAATGTCATGTGTCATCACTATGCTTTCTGAAGTATTTGTTAATTACTTAACAATGTTATATAGGTAGATATAAATACAGATAGAGATATAGATATATCTCATAATGAAATACAAGTCAATATTATTCACTTGATCAATAAAGAATACATTTTAACAGCAATTCTTTTACATCAAAGGAAATTAATATTATTACACAGAGGGTTTTAAGCAATATGGGTTTTAATCTCACATATATGCAATCTTCTCTATAATTTACAAAGGATATGGTTAGTAGACAATGTGACATGTTTAACATAATTTAATATATGATTTTGACCTTGGAATTATATAAACCTTGAGGGACATGGTCTTAGAAATAGACAAAGTTTATATCATTTGCTCTTTGTGATTTCCACTCATTTTCAAGACTATATTAATCAGTACACAATCTCATCCTCTTCTTCAATGCAAAATATCATCTCATTCAGCCTAGGCTACTTTTACCCTTTAAAAGATTTTCTCAGTACCAAAATCAGACACCTGTGCACCAATTTAAACAGACATGAAGAAGATTGTTTTAACATTATCTCTTAAACTAATATTGTGTGACTATTCCTCAGGATAGTTGAACACATTTATGGAATCCAAATAGGGTACTAACAACAGATCAAGAAAATAATTCCACCATGCCCTTCTTGGTGAAACAATAAATTGACTGATGTTTCTTATAAGAGTATCTACAAAGGGTTATTCTACAAGCAGTGGTCACTGAGAAGCAGCTAAATAACCCAAGACACTGGCAAAACCATGGGCCACAATGCTGCTGCCTTGTCCTATTTTCAGGCAGTTCCACTGAGGAGTCCCTTTTCTCTAGCAATTGCTTAAAGTTTATTTAGTGGTGGGTGTATATTCACCAGATATAATTGTCCTGTGAGCAAATTCATTGTACTGGTTGGTTTTGTGTGTCAACTTGACACAAGCTGAAATTATCACAGAGAAAGGAACCATCCTTGAGGAAATGCCTCCATGAGATCCAGCTATAAGACATTTTCTCAGTGATCAAGGGTGGGAGGACCCATTTTGGGTGGTGCCATTCATGGGCTGGTAGTTCTGAGTTCTATAAGAAAGTAAGCTGAGCAAACCAGAGAAGCAAACCAGTAAGTAACATCCCTCAATAGCTTCTGCATAAGCTCCTGCTTTCTGACCTGCTTGAGTTTCAGTCCTGACTTCCTTTGGTGATGAACAAAGATGATTTGGGAAGTGTAAACTAAATAAACCCTTTCCTCCCCACCTTGCTTTTTGGTCATGATGTTTTGTGCAGGAATAGAAACTCTGACTAAGACACTCTCTAGTTATTTCTGAATTCTGGCTGACTGGTTCAACTCAGTTGTTCTGGATCAAAATCCTCCAAAAGATGACTAATTCAACCTGGCTTCTCTATGCTTTTTTTGGATTTTTTCTGCTTGACATTATACAATTTTGTCAATATGTTCTAACCTTCTGGGTCACTTTTCATTAGCTGGCTCATTTTTCCTTCAACTGCATCTAGCTTGTTCTCTCTATAAAACTGTCTTGGAAAAAAATAAAAAAAACAAAAAACCTCCCTCCTCTCTCTTTCTCTCCCTTCCTCCCTCTTCCTCCCTCCATCCCTTCCTCAGTATCTCTCTGTCTCTCTCTGTCTCTCTCTCTCTCCTGATCTCTTATGTCACTTCTTTTTACTGTATGTTCTCCTAAGTCATCACAATATCTGTTCTCTCACTCATTCTGTCAAATGTTCCTCTGACTCATCACTTTGCACATCAATTAGACTTCACTATAAAATATAGGTGCTTCCTTCTACACACTATTGTTACCTTAAATGTGTGTACAAAGTATATGATTGTATTCCAGTCTGAGGGCTAAAAGTAGTATGATGTGTCTGCATTCCAGTCAATCACACAAACCTAGGTCTTAGGTTAAATTAAAATTCCTCTACATCTTGCTCATTTCTGTTCAAGCTAAAAACTGTAAACAGTTTATTCATTTTTTTAACAATTTACTTATAATAACAGAAAAAAACCTTCAATCCCATAAACTTAACAGTCCAAATGTCCTTATGAATATTTATTGATGGGATGATCCTTCATAACTGCAATCTCAGTCATCTGTCTTTCAGTAAATATCCATTTCAGCATCAAGATTTTTCCAATCTGCCAGTCTTATAAATGATCTCTCCTTCTGTGGCTGGTTTGAAGATCTGTCCCCATGTGGGGAAGATCATCTTTCTGCATTGTCTGTGTTGCTGACTTTCTATGTCTCTTCCTTCCTTAAGCTCTGCCTTCACATGGGAGATTTTCTTACTCATATCAGATTTTTATCAATTTTGAGTGAACCCAGAATCTTTCATCATCTCTGGCTTATAGATTCAGAGGTACAGTCCATTATACAAGGCTTAGACCCAGTCCTTTTTTAACTTTCTTAACTAATTTGAGATGGTTAGCTTGTGAGTTAAGGACCTATAGCAAATTCATGGCTTGGAGTGTATTGCTAGGGTGTTTTCCATATTTTATTTAGAAATAGCTGAGTGGAGTTAACAGACAATAGTCCAGATTACCTTACATGGATAGATGGTTTTCAAAACATCAGAAGTCTACAGAATTGATGTTACAAACATTTCTGTAGTAATGTCCATTTTGATTAGAGACCTGTCTGCTCCTGACAGTTTCCTGTCTTGGATCCTAAGAAAAAAATTGAGCATCTTTGGAGTTACTCCAGTTGTGGAGAGACAGCCACTAGGTAAGAATTGCCTCTTTCCATCTACAGACAAATTACTGTGAGAAAAGGACACACTTGCAGAATAGTTGACTGATTATATCTGCCTAGACAGAGTAATTAGCCCTTAATAATTCTGCAGCACTAAGGTCTCTCAGATGATCCTGAGCCAGAAGGCTGAAGATCAGATGCTCCAATGTTCTGTAATATAGTGACTGTCCAGGTGTTCAGAGGTCTATATAAATTGGCTAAGATTTAGAAGCTATGCTTAGTGCTTCCCATAATTTCAGTTTACTCAGTCATTCTGGATTTCTGACAGGGTTGAAAACTTACAGTCTCATAGCCAATCCTGGCTATTTACTTTGAGAGAAAAGATTTGAGTGGATGGTTTTCAGCTGACATTCATTCTAAAGCCAAGAAAAAAGCCAGGTTCAGAATTAAGTGTACATTTGCATTTTCAAAAGCTACAGTTTTAATTAATACTCATCTTATATCTGGATATGATACTGCCCTATTTATAGTGAACTTTAATCTGTATAACAAGTCAGTGAAAGTTTCTCTGGGGTTTGACATAATCTTTGTGAATGACATAGACCTCCTTCCTCTTCCTTCACCTTATCAATGGCTCTTCTAACTATCAGAGTACATTAGATAATAAGAGACTCATCAATTGGATCTGTTGTCTTAAATCAGCAAATTTCTTCTCACATAACAATTGGTATTTCACTATATTAATACCTTCACACGTCATTGAAATTTTATAAAGTTGTAGCTTCTTCTCACTACCATGCTAGCCATTTTAATTGAGAATCAACTTCCAATACAGCTGCTAAATCTTTCCTGTCTTTTGGGATAATCCTTTTTTGGGTAGCCCAGGTATTTAAAATCTGTCTCACAAAGGATGAGTACATTCCATAAGTTATTGTCAATAATGTAAAATATTTAAGATCTGATACTTTAACAGGATTGCAGGCTAGCTGTTCATTTTGTGAATAGTCACAAATACAATGAGTACAATAATGGTTTTTCAAGTAACTTCTACCCTTGTTCTTAAGGAATATGAGTGGAATTTTCTTTTTACTGCAGGAAGAGTCTGCCTGTATAAGTAAAATTGTCTTTTGGTGTGGCTTACTGTGATTGGCTGTGTCAGAGGCTCCTGCAATATACAGTTGTTTCACACAGATCTAGTAAGTTTTTAGACATGATCATTTGTCAGAACAGCTATGTTTTGGGTTTAAATTTCTTTGTTTGGGTAGTAGTCTTGTATGTCTTTGTTTCTGGTGACTTAACAGTTTTTTACTAATTTCCAATACTCCTTTGATTTTTGTTTGTTTGTTTGTTTGTTTTTGTTTGTTTGTTTCCTGATTTACAAAAGCCTCTCTACTACCTTCAGAATATTTAAGTTTCAGAAAAAACTACAATACAACTACCAATCGGCTATAGTATAATAATTAAACTGAAAATTAAAAAAAAATACAATGCTTGTCAAAGTAGACATAAGGACTTTATGTAGCAGATGTAGGTCAAGCCTATCAAGACTACCTTTTGTATTGCATGCACCAGGATATCTACAGACACAGAAGTAAGTCCTTGCTGGATTTCTCAGTGTAAAGAAAGTATGCCACCAGGTTATTTTGGAAACTTAACTTTTGACTTTATTCCTGCATTTTCTCAGGAATAAATACAAAAGTCAAATACTAAATTAAAACTGAGTGACATTAAATAAAAGATTCCAGAAAAGAAATAGCTTGAACCAGAAGAGCTTAAAAACACATGAAACATAAGGATGGGGCCCAGCTCAAAGTAGTGTGTCCATATTTTGACTTCAGATTCTAATACCACACCAATAACTAAAAAATAAACACAGAAAGGAATAATAATAATAATAATAATAATAATAATAATAATGATGATGATGATGATGATGATGATGATAAAGACTCCAGAAAAGTGAAATGAAGAAAATATGGAGGATAAAAAGGAGGAAAAAATCAAAGGATGAAGGTAGATATGAAACAAAGATTAGTGGAAGAGAATAAATAAGGCATGAAGGGTAGAATAAAGGAAATAAAGAATATCTTCACTTTAAGTATTTGGGATTTTTTTCAAAAAAATCTTTTACATACTAAGACATAAATATACAGCTTTATCAAAATATTGTAATTTTTATATCCCTTTAAGTCAATGTTATTTTCCATGCTTTCTATACAAAATAATTTATACCATATTGTAAATTTCACATTCACTCTTCTTTCTTTTATTTATTTGTGAAATCAAAGGCGGAAGAGAACAAAAATTGAGAAATAAATGGGGATGGGAATCATCTAACTTTCTAGTGTGGAGTTCAGCTTGTTTTTTTACGAGTATTTAGCACAGGTTGTTTGGTGTTGTTATAGACACACTGGCATCTTTATTAATGGCTGTGGAGCTTTGGGTCCTGCAGTAAAGAATTCTATTACTGCCATCTTCTTTACATGGTTGTCCCATTTGGCAAATATTTTGCATGACTGCTATGTTGCTTCCATCTGTCACAGCTCAATGCTACATCTAGGACAGACATTTCAAAAGGGCAATTGTTCCACTGTCTAGTGGACTTAAATGTAATAAGAAAGAAGATAGTGCCGTGGATGTTTACATTAAATAACAGAAGAAAACACATCTACTGAGTGATTTTACAAGTCAAGCACTCTAAATATACTTCCATATACCTAATACAAAATCTGCTAATCTATCCATTAATTGATAGGGAAAATTGGCCTAACAAAATAAATATTTCAACAAAAATATAAAAGTTGTATTTATATTTGACCTTTATATTTACCATATTATTTTAAATGCATGAGACCTAGTGTTATTTTTATGGTTTTAAAATAATTGAAAGTATATGATATATATATATATATATATATATATATATATATATATATATGGAAAATAACATATATATTATTTTATGAAAAATATATATTATATATATTAAATCTATGTCAAATCTTGAATAATTTTTAATAAGGCTTTTATTTAACTCATGAATTACTAGTATCTAATACAATAGAATATCATTGGTTGATTTATTTCCCATTGTAACTCATTTTGGTTATTGTTCCTATCTTAAATAGAAAATGTGTATAATAACTTCCAACAAGTTTGATGATCCGTGTTTAGAGAAATTTTAATACAGAAATATGTCTATTTTGGCAAGAGATTGTATTCAATGTTTTTTTAAGTCTGTGTAATCCAGCTGGAATGAAGATACTCCAGACATTGTTAATGCCTATGTCTGGAATACAAACTTTAGTACAGAACTTTAATACCAATCAATGTAGCAGAAGTTAGTTTGTAAAAGAAAGTAGCCCTCTTTGAAAGTGAGGTCTAAGTGAGGGGATAAAGCAGAGAATAATCTAAAAAAATTAGTCAAAGATCTGACAAAATGTTTCAAATATAGGATATGCCCAACTCTTACAAGAACAGACCAAAGGGAGAGGTTACTTTAAGAGTAATACAGGGAGAGTCAGGCAGTGTAGTTCAGTTCAGCAGACTTCAGTTCAGTCCCATTCAGTGTAGCTCAGTTAAATTAAGGCAATTTCTCTTGTGAAGTATGTAAATTCCCTTTAATCAGTGCAGTGGAGATGAATTTATTAATGAGTTTGTACAGTTCAGTAGAGTTTAGCAGAGACATTTGAAGCCAGAGTATAAGAGGGAGACAGAAGTTTAGAACAAATCACTGGATCTATTATGAGGCTAAACAGAGCATTTTAAGGAGAAGCAAGAGTAGCCAGTTTGAATGGTCATCTTGGAGAAGAGCTTATTCTAGAATACCTGTATTGAATCAGCCAGCCAGATTTCAGAAGGAGTGCAAAAGGGTGATCTTATTTAGCAGTAAGCCTCCAAGTCAACAATTACAGCTGACAAATAAGTTACATTTACATCCATAAGAATTGCTTCTACACATATTTTTGCTTCACACTATAAATCACCACTTTAACAATACACAGAAATATATATGCAGCAATCATAGATCCATATGTCCCTACATCTAGAACTACACATTGTTTATACAGTGCTGATATATGGTTCTATAGTGCTTCACTTCTTTAAAAATCATATTGATTAATCATTGCCAAAATATCTAAATATATACCTCCAAACATCACTATTGCCAAAGATATTGTTCCCTCTCTACAACATGAAGTAAGATCCTATGAGAATGTGCATATGTCGTTGAAAATGGTGAAGTCAAACTGGTGTCTAACTAGAAACACCATCATACTGATTAGTTTTTAATGGTACTGAAAGATGCTTTTCATGTTATCAGAGTAAAAAGATAATCATCAATATCAGCAGATATAAATTCTGTGATCTACAATAGACACATGCCTGCAAGATATAGAGGTGCAGTGCTGGTAAAAATGAACCTCCTATGGATTGAAGGACCATTCTTTGAGATGTAACATGTATCTGACACTACTAAATTGGTTAAGAACCAAAGACAGGCTTAAGGGAAAAAAATCAAACTCTGTTACTTTGTTAAAAGAACATAGCAAAACATTGACCCTAAATAGGAAATGTACCATAGACCAGTACTTGGCTCATCGTTCCTCAGAGAATTATCATCATGATGGGACATAACAAAGAAATCAATAATTGGCCAATGTGAAAATAATGTAAGACTTTCAAATACCTAGAATAAATGGAATGTCTTCATTAAACTCCTCTCTTATCTAGACTCAGGGATCTATGTAGAAGAGGAGGGTGTAAGATTTTAAGAGCAAGAAGATATGGATGTCCCAGGGAAATGTGTATCTTCTAGACACTATAGGACAGATGCACATACAAACTCACAGAGACTGTGGCAGAATGCACAGAGCCTGAAAAAGTTTATGGCAGGCAGGGTTCCAATACTAAGAGGAAAAGTGGACATTGGCTCCTAGTCACAAATAAGAAACTCTTCTAGAGCCTCATTGGGTATTTTAGCTGCAACTCATTGTAGGCATGATACCCAGGAGTAGTTACTTAATCAAACTAAAATGATTCCAATGATATTTTTGTAGACTTCTTGGGTCACATTTTGCTTTTCTTGGGTGGATTGTTGTTTTGTTTAATGGGTCTTTTGCTTGTACATATTGCTTTCTACTTTTCTGTGTTTTGGGGGTGGTGGTGGTGGTGTATATGTATTTCATTTTAATATATTGTTTGTGTTTGGTTGGTTGTTTTTGAGAGTGAAGGGGACAAGTACATAAAGTTGACTATGTAGGGAGGTAAGGATCATCTAAGTGTGTGGTTAAAGCCATAATCAAAACACATTGGATGAAGAAATATAATAAAGAAGGTCCCACTTGTGTGTGTCAGAGAGGGCTGCACTTAAATTTTGTGAGATTCAGCTCTTTCCTCACTTGTGAGCTCTATGGATCAAATTCAATCAAGCCTAAGTGCAGGCACATTTAATCAGTGAGTGGTTTAGCTGGATCATGTTATTCAAAAATATCAGTTAGCTCTCCCTGATAAATTTAATTATTCATTTAAAACCCATGAGAAACATTCCTGCATATTTTGTGTCTCTGTTTTATTTTCAAGAGCTCATATATTAATTGATTCTTTATGAATGCTTTTATCATTCTTTTAAGCATTTGAATAGAAAACCACTTTTCTTAATGTTTACATGTTTTACTGCTCCCCTGAGTCTCCAGCCATTTAAAGAATTCCATACCACTTGGGTGATCATATAAATTAATTTGGTATATAGTATACAAAATTCTATGCATAAGAGCTTTAATGGCTAAATGATTCATTTCCAAAAATTTGAATGTCACATCACATTTTTTAGTTGTTCTTAAATTAAGGATCAAGTTTTATTAATGTGTTTTATTTACATATAATAACAAAATTTTCAGGTAAATAAAAAAAATTCTAAGTTGTAATTTTGAATGTTTTACATGATATGTTTTCTAAAATATAGCATTGGTTTACTAAAATAGTAAGGTCTAGTTATTATGTCTCATGTAATGTGTTCATGGATTCATCCAGTTATGAAAATGCTTTCAAAATCTCTCATTTAATGATCATAAAATTGAATGCCTCACTTTAAGCTGTTTTTTAACCAGTGATTTTTTTCTTAAAAAAAAAATTCTGCCTGAAAGTCCATAGTGAACTGTCTTCTTGCTGTTATATGAAATGTTTTATCAGTGAACTCTTGCAAATGAAATGCAGAATTGATGAACAACACAAGTGCTGGATTTGCAGAAAATACGTGCTAAAACACAAAGCTTATAAAAGGGTTTTGTAGGAGAATTGAGTCCGTGTTCCATTTTACCCAAAGCTCTATTTAGCAAGACTTTATTTTATTACTATGCAATTCAGTAAGCATGAGTAGTTTCTCCATCAATTCTTTATCCAGTGGCAACATAAACACTCATACTCTCTGAAATAAAGGAGCTGGAGTACACGAGCTGCTCCATCCAAGCAGCTATTTTTAAGGTTGTGTCAGCATTTCCATTATATACCCAGTTTCCTGAAGTTTATAACTCGCAGTAAAAACTAACCCTTGGGTTGAATCTTTACTTACAGAGGTATTTTTCAGAGCAACTTATGGAGACATAGCTGCAAGACACCCCATTTCTGCTAATAGAAGCCAGGTCATGAATCCCTTTTTGGCACATTGAACAGATTTATCCTGTAAGTTTTCTACCTGTAGAAAATTATTTTTTATTTGAATGGGAGAAGTATTTTGGGTTGAGTTCCATAAACCTATAAAATGTGATGCTTGTCTGATGAAGGTATGAATTTTCAATAGCTTGGCTGTGCCTGTAGCAAACATTTGGTGATTTTTTTCTCCCTACATATTTGACCTTGGAAAAGATAAGCTAGATATTACTATTAAACAACAATTAAAATTAGCTCACTTGCTTTAGATTATTTCAAATACCTCTTTCTTGATCTCACATTTAGAATTAGAATATGATTTAATAATTGCAGAATATAATTAAACAAGCATAAATTCTTCCTATATCATGTATACAAGTCCTATCTGTATACCATAGTTATTGTTAGGCAACAATCTTAATATAGCTCATAATCATAACACATAATTAATATTTAAGATTTATTAAAACCTTAGAAGTCACATCATGAAATAACTTATTGCAGATTTTAAAATGTGTTCTTACTTAAATAAGAAAATATGTCACAGCATTATAATTATTTATTTATTTACCACTATAATTTACCCCCTCTTTTTCATTTCTAGTTCAACTTGATGTCATTATTCAGTACATAAGATACTTAAATTTGATAATAGATAGTACAAGTTCCAAAATACTAAAATTTAAAATCAATCAAATCAATTATATTTGAACAATGACAGACTGCAACAATAAATTGTAGATCAAATTTCTACTGTCATGAACTTGTACTGTAATGATTCATAAAATGTAGTAAGTTCACAGAGAATTCATACAAAATATTATGTTAAATGGAGTAAAAACATAAATTTTACTTAAATAGTTTCTTCTAAACAATAATAGATAAACATATTAATATTATTTTCTATATTACCTAGAAGGTATATTTTGTGTGATTAATATTTAAGAAAATGGATAATTTTATCTAATTTTACTTTAAGTTGTCTGTCAAAATATAATTATCTACTTACAATATAAACAATTTTAGTCTAAATTGTGTTTTATAGAACTGATTTTTAACAATTTAAATGTTTCTATCATTACGTAAATAATTATTTTAAAATTTTTATCTAAAAATTATTTTCATATAATATACTTGGATGATTTTCTTTCTTCTGCTAACTCTTTTCTAATACTTCCCATACTCCTAGTCACTAAACTTCATGTTTTACTTTTTGTGTCTTAAGCCAATAACAAGAAAAACAATTAACATCAAAAAGTTAAAGTGCAAATAATAAAATCAATAAAACAGAAAATGTGAAAACAAAATAAAAAGCAGACAAAATATACACATGGAGTTCTGTTTGTGTTGGACAAATATTCCTGGGCTTGGTGCTTGCTCTACGTTGTGACATTCCATGGAAAAAACTGATTTTTTTCTATTCATAATTTCTATTCATCCAACATTCCTAACTATGACTTTTCATCCCTTATCAGAGAACCTACTTCTTCTTATAGTAGATAGCAATTAACACAGACATCCACAGGCAGACAACATATTGAGATTGAAATACTGGAGCAGTCATCTCTAAATGAAATGTTTTTATTTCAGACTCCTTCCATCAAGGTTCAGGAATTTATACAGAAGAAGAACGAAAGGATTGTAAGAGCCACAGGTGGTAAATGACTTCAAGAAAAATGAAGTCTTTTGGATACAAGAGGATTGATGTGAATTTACAAGTAAAATGAATTTACAGACTGTGACACCATACATAAGACCTATACAATCTCAAAACGGGCAAAAGTCCCAGCACAGAGAAGGGGAAGTGGACAAAAAAACATACACAACCAGCAACCAAGAAGCACAACCCTCTTCCCTCCTCTTTTCTGATTCCCACCCTTACAAATCCCTCTACACCTAGGACCCTCCCATTCTCCTCAGGGAAGAGGAGGCCCCCTTGTGTACCATCCCACCCTGGTCATCTAGTCCCAGCAGGACATTTGTCCTTACTCATGCATTTACTAAAATGAAAAAGAAGCTAGGAAAGACAATTTACTAAGATTAAGAAAGTTTGAGATAAATAAATTTACTTAGAAGTAACAATATCTTAATACATGTTTTAGAACTAACTTGAGTTTCCCTAATCTTAAAGATAAGTGGTTAATTCTTAAACACTGGTTTGCCCAAGCAAGTTTGAAGTAACAAATGAAAGATGATTAAACTACATCTTTAGAAATAAAAATTAACATGAATATCACAATTTTTAACTACCGATTTTATGCATATTTCTATTTAACATTTAGTTTAATATTTGTAACAACTATCAACAATAGCTTTCCTTGGGTTGTTTGAAGAACAGTCCTATTCTGAATATTAACTTCTATATGACGCGATGAAAAATAAGGCAAGCAAATACCCAGGCTATTTACACGCCAGAGCAGACTAGTAACATGTGTATTTGAACCTCTCAAATTTTCCAAAAATAAATAAATAAATAAATAAATAAATAAATAAACATTTAAGACAAGCAGTCTCAACTGACCTGGATCCACAAGATCTCTCAGATACCGAGCCACCAACCAGGCAACATACATTAGCTGATATGAGGCCCCCGACACATATACAGCAGAGGACTGCCTACTCTGGCCTCAGTGAGAGTAGATGCACCTAACCCTTATGAGACTGGAGGCCTCAGGGAGTGGGGACATCTAGTCAGGTGGAGGAGTGGGTACATTTTCTTGGAGACAAGGAGGAGGTGTGGGATATGGAACTGAAGGAAGACTGACAGGGTCTAATTTGTTTTCTACTGTAGATGCCTGCTTTTCCCACAACAATTATTTTTGATACTGATGATCTTATCACATTATTAAAAATCAGTAGAACATAGATGATTTAAGTGTCTTCTATGTTCTCTGTTAAGTTCTATCCTCTATGTCTTTTAAAAAATTCAATACCACACTATTTTTTGTTCTTCCATTTTAACTTGAGGTACTGTAATGCTTCTACTTAATTACTGTCACTGAATGCAAAACAGTCTACTCAGAATTTAATTTGTGCATCCCAAATCATGTCCTTTTTTTAACAGTATTAATTATTTTTCATAGTCTATGATGTTACTTAAGTTGAGGTCAGTATCTTGCACAAATGTCTAACTGACATTTGCTATGATAGAATGTCAGGGAATCATGAGGTCTGTGGTGTTTGGCTGATAAAACTTGGCCTGTTATTTTCTGCTTCACACCCCTTGTCCTTCAGTCTTCATTCAACTAGTTCCATGAATTTACATATAGCTTCTTCTTACTAAAAATGAAATAATTATGTTATTTCTGATTCTTTTGATTATAAAATTGAATAATGTCATAAGATATAAACTGAAATTTTACTGTACTTTTTAAAGTTAATTACTCTATCACTATTTTAGCACACAGATATTTTTACAACCAAAATTCACAGTAACATACATGTTTGGCTAACTTGCGATTTAATCCTGTTTAGATTAGAATACACTTTCTCTTTGAAGGTAAAACTACAGTTTGCTTCCTAAACGCATTTAAATGTCCTGTATTTTTCTCACAGTACAATTTTACCTTCGTACTTACTTACAATGGAATCCTTTTTACTTCCAAATCTTCATTGCTGGTAATTTCTGTTCTTACAAATATTTGACATATTTCTTAGAACCAAAGACCCCAAAATCGGGATTTATGCATTTTTTTTTGAATTGAAAACATAGCCAGGAGAGTTTATTATAAGGAATTTCTATTACTAATAGAAATATTTCTTCATTTGACAGGAAATTAATATAGTTGGAATGCAAATGTAATTTTTATGGTTGTCTATCTATACACATTCATGTTCTTTCAGTGTAAAAAATCACCTTTAGTTGTCTTCTCTAAGAACATTATATTCATGTAAATAAATGTGTGTGTGTATTTATACGTATTTTATTGTGAAGAAATATGCTCATGTGTTTAATTATATATAAGACTTAAATTTTAAGAATCTATTGCTTTTATTTTTGTAATTATAATGTAATTACATCATTCCTCCCTTTCTTTTCTTCCCTGCAAACCTTTAAATATAAGCCTCTTTACTCTTTTTAAGGATTTTCTTTTTCAAGAAATCCCAGGAGGTATAAACTGTATACAAAGAACTGCATACAAGTGAAACATGTTGAGAAGCAGTAAAATAGTCTTCCCAAGGGAAAGCACACACCAAGTTGTTATATTCAAATTCTCAGCTACCCTGAACACATACATACATATAAAATTATATATGTAACTTTTAAATGTTGCATAAAATCACTAAGCATATTTATCAGAGTTTTCCAATATTTTATGAAAGTTTGTTGGACTGATAAACATGTTTTATAAACATTTTGTCATATTGCAGTTGGTCATTCTAACTCATGAATAAGCATGCAAACTTATGCAGATAAGTTTCACAAAACATAATGCTTCTTTAAAACTTATATATAAGAAAAACATTTCTATCAGAATGTAAACTAATATAATCATTTGAAACCTACTTTATTAAGATGGAGATTCTATGAAAATACTTACAAGAATAGACTCTGTTTTCAGTTGTAATAATGAATACTTGAAGAAATGACAAGGTAGACAGCTTGTCATAGAAGTAACTGCTCCAGTCTATACAAGCGACATGGAAAAGAATGAGTAGTCTGTCTGTTTCCTACCTGCTCTGAGTGGAATGACTGCTACAGAGATCATGGCCTAAGGCGTGTCTATATGTATGCCAATTAATTGGAAAGTGAGTATGTGAATTTTCCTAAGTTAACAAAGAATTCCAAATAAGAATATTGTCATTGAACCTGCACATTTTCTCTAAAAGCTACACTATTGATTACTTGATTTAATTGATTCTATTTTTTAAAATTCTCCTTTGATAGAATCTGAATATTAATTTGACCAACAAATTTAAATATATTAATTTATAATTAAATCCCTTTTTTGGTTGGTTTTATTCATTAAACCAAATTTAAGGTAGGAGAAGAAATAAATTACTGATCAACATGGTATTTTCATAGTGCAGATACAAAAATATTCAAGATTTTATAGAAACATGAGTAATTTGTTAAGTGTAAACTTGTTACAGTGTTGTTCATTGTGATTTTTCAGTTCTCCTTAAGCTTTCCATAGTGCTTCTACTTGCTTGTGATGATGTGTTTTCTGTGTTAATGAGTTAGAACTCATCACTCACACTGGCAAAATGTAGGTTCAACATCAGTAGTTCAACATCAGCCTGTACAACCTTTTGGTTAAAATGGGAATATTAAAGATAACCACATAAATGAGATGAATACATTCAAATCTATGTAAATGGAAGAAGCAATAAACAGAGGATACACTCAGAAATAAGGCTCATAATATTTCTCTTGATAATAAATAATGACTGAACCTTATAGGCGGGATCATGACAGTCTTTCCTGACTTAAAAGTTGCCCTGTTTGTATTGTTGTGTGTGAATTAATTGCTGACTTGAGTATAGTAATGTTCACATGAATATTGAACTATATTTGAAGCTATTCCTTTTCAATGAAAAGTAAAATATAATGTAATAAAATAAATTATAAAAATGTAAACATATAACTAATACAGCAAAATTTTACAAATTAAACATGCAGAGAAAATGTGTCCCCCAAAAGGCAACATGAACAAAAACCTGTTTACTCACTGAGGAATCCCGTAAAATAAAAACATTAAGCTGAAAACCCTAATATATACAACAAGTATCTGGTACAAACACCCGTAGGCTCCATTCATGCTGCCTTGATCTGTGTGAGTTCATATGAGCTTTGATCAAATTGATTTAAAGAGACTATTTTTTTCTTTCCGCCTACCCTCTGGCTCTTATACTCTTCTTCTGCAGGGTTCCCAGCATTCTTCGGGAAGAATTTACAAAGTGGAAACATCTCACTTTGTACTGAATCTTCTAAGAATTCTCACTCTCTACATATTATCTGGCAGTGTTTTTCTGCGTTTGTTTCCATTTGCTATAAGAGAAAACTTCTATGGTGGCTTTAGAAAGGCAGTGATTTACGAATATAGCAGAATGTCATTAGTAGCCATTTTATTTGTTTGTTTGTTTGTTTGTTTGTTTGTTGCTTTACAACAGTATTATTTGGTTTTGCCATTGGTCCCTTTGCTGTCTAGTCTCAAGTATCTGGCCATCAAGCAATGTAGAATAAGCATGAGATGTTTGAAACATCCAAGATGATGTCAGGTGTGTAATTTCTACCTGTCACTTTGATGCTCAGTTTATGATTGGGAACATGAAATTTGGATTTTCAAATCAGAGTTACACACTTTGTTTTAAGATTCTTTAATATGACTTACTAATAAATAGGGAAGATCTGAACCAAAATAGAAATGTGTGCTGCTTTAGCATACCTAGGCTTTCTGTAAACACGTCCACATGTATAGTTGTTTACAGTAAGAAAGAACTCAAACAGCAAATGAATAAGTTTCTCAATGCTGATGCCTCACAACAGCAATAGACATATCTTCATGTAGAACAAGTTCTTATTCAAAGAACACCATTTAATCACAAAGAAACTGTGCTTACAATATGCTTCCCTGTCATTCTATTCATGTCCCATTCTAAACACTCACATATTAGGTCCAGTGAACAAGTTGCACTCTTTCAAAAAATATGAGGGAGCCTTCTAAGTTTACTCCATATCTTGAATATTTGTTCTTATGAAGCATTAACAAAAGTATAAGTTAATTCATTGGTAAAAATATTGTTTGTAATGCATACAATTTGATATATTTTAATGAATTATCTATGAGTGACACTATAGCATGCCAATATCTAATCAAATTGAAGTATAATTCTGCTTACTTATTTAATATTTCATGTTAATATATATATACATATATGAATGTGGGTACAGTTGTCCCCCTGTGTGCATATTTACTTTGGATATCTTTCTTTATTATCTCCCACCTTATTTTTGAGACATAGTTTCTTACCAAACATAAAGTTTATTATTTTCACTAGACTGTCTGAGAGTGCCACCTCTTTTCTTCCTGTCTACAGCTCTGGGTTAGCTATGTATACCATTATACCAACTCAGGTTCACAACAAGGAGTAATTTTTTCCATTAAACCATATTTCAGTCTTTCATGTTTATTTTAACACAATTTACTTTCTACAAAGTTAATTTACTTTTTGTATCAACTAAACAATCTCTGATGTGTAGAATTTCTATCTAGACATCTTCAGGCTTTCTGTCACTTCAATGGTGTTCTAGATATAACTAGATAATCATACCCAATAAGCTAATTTTTAGTTGAATATTTAAGTATAAAGTAGGTAGCAACCAAAAGTAAAGGAACAAATCGCAAGAAATGATCTTCAAATCAGGTACTCAGGATATCCAGGTATAGTGACCTTAAGTAGAACTGAAGCAGGCACATGAAGTTTCCAATAGTAAGAGTCCAAGGCAAGCAGACTAATACATCAAGAAAAGTTTTCACTAATAAAAACAAAACAAACAAATAAAAATAACAGAAAGAAGCAAATAAGAAGACAACTCAAAATAAGACTCACATCATTTAGCAGAAATCAACTAGTGAACTCCTCATTTGTAAACAGTCAGGGGGCATTATCTCCAGGAATGAGTCTCTGGTTTCTCTTTCTCACTTTCTGCATTTTTATATTATATGCAAAACAATAAGAACCAAAATAGCTTTTTTCTTGGTGTTTTCAAGGATTCAATGTTTGAACACCCTCAAATACAGTCTCTGTGTTACAGAGATGCAAGTCTAGAGTTACCTAGGACAGGGAGTTTGGGAGGACATTTCAGATAAAATGCTTACATTTGAGACAAGATAGCAGCTCCCTTAATCTAGTACAAACATCACATGATATAATATCAATATAATTTTTTAATAATGTGTATTTCAATATTTTCTGCTATCTACCACATCACATGTTTTTGAGATTTCTGGAAACCATCTGTCTATAAAATGTATTTTTGAATTTTAAGACTATTAAAATAACTTTGAAACTTAGTATTTTCTGTATTAAAAATTTAAAAAGTCATATAAATGCAAGATTTTTGTGTTTATAACCCCCATGTTAAAAAGTAAAAATTATGATTTGATTAAACACACACACACACACACACACACACACACAGTGTACCCCTGGTTCTGCTGACTTAGCTCCTGACGATCTATTTTCTTGTTCTCAGAAATAATTTGAATTATAAAACGTTATTGTGGTTTTTGTTAGTATGCCGGGTAAAATAATTTTTAGTGATCTCATTTTAAACTTCAAAATTTGTAGTGAGTTAAAATGTCCTTTAACATAATTATAAGTCATATTTATTTTCATATTGCAAAATGTTAGTTAATCTGTTGAACATTTTAAAAAACTGGATTCCATTTTGAGAATTTCATATATGAAGACTGCATTTACACAATTTTTCCCTTTCTCTCCTTTCTCCTACTTTGTCAACCCCCCATACTTTTTAAATAAATCTTATTATTTAATTATTGTTTATATATGTATACGTGTATAAGTATATACGTTTATACAAATATTGATAAATAAAGTTTTGTTTAAAAAAACAAAAAAAAAAAAAAGAAAAGCATGTTTTCCGTCTTCTGTCTTTGTTGATGTTTTGAGGCCAAAATGCTATTATTAGACTCACCTTGAAAGGGGCAGAAAACAAAGAACATCTTCCCTTAGTATAGGTACACATTCATCTGCCTCCATGCCGCTCCTCTTTCTCTCTCTTTCTCTCTCATCACCTAGCTTCACCCTTCCTGTTAGAATAAAACTTTTCTCTCAAAATGCGATTAGAGCATAATTATTCCTAATTGTAATTCAGTGCATATTTTAAAATGTATTCATATGTCTATCATGAAAATCAATCTTCAATATTACTAAGGAATAAGAAAACTGATGGTAATAAAATAATGGCCACAGACTTGTCCATGTTGTGCTAAAGGCAGCATTAGAAATGAATCTAAATCTATATTCTAAACAGAGTATAGTCTATTATTTTATGTGTTTATAGTAAGTGATCATTATGAATTAGTTAATAAAAATACTAGATAGATCAATATAACATTTAAGGAAGCACAAGAGAATATGCCTTGATTTAAGGATACAGATGTGTGCTTGAAAATATTCACTAAATTTTATTTAAACTAATCAATGAATATAATTTTAAAATCATCTCTTCTTTTGTCATAACAATATAATTACATGAATAAATGATATAATTGCAATACTGTTACATCATGTAATTTCTTCTTCATATTTGTGTCATCAAACTCTTCTATGTGCCGTGATTGATTCATTCAAATCCTTGGTCTCATTCACTAACTAATTGTTTTTATATATGTATATGTATCTGTATTCCTAAATACAACTTTCTCAGTCTTTGTAGTGTCACTTGTATATATATTTCCTATTGTTATATCTGTATATCTGAAGAATATTTTAACAGTTTTAATATTGATAGTCTTTTATTATACTTAGTTAATTTTGCATATCCACAAAAGTTCCTATAAAAAGATAAATAGTAATAATATGTCTCTTACACAGAAGTACTAACATGAGAATAATATTTTTTTTAAACTTAAATTCCTGGGAGAGGAAAACCATTCCAGCTTAGTAGGAAATAAAAATACAGGTATTTGTGATCTTAAACCTCCAGTACTTGTCAAATGATCATGAAAATAAAATAATATGGAAATATTTCAATTGTTATGTAATATATTTGTAAAAACATTGAATTAGTTTAAGAAATCCCCAAAGAATCCAATGAATTCTTTCTGTTTTCCACGTTAACTGATATTTTTGAATTTTAATGAAATCTGAGAAATATAAATTGAGGAACAAGAGTGGCCAAAATATAGATTAGAATTTTGTTTTTTTTTTCTCCCCTCATTTGTAATATTCCCATGGAGACAGTAGAGAGGAACTGAGCATATTTGTCTCTAGAATACAATAGATCACATGGATGCTTATACCCCAAGTATGTAACTCATGCTTGAGGAGTCCAGAGATGGTGTCAGGTCACTTAAACCTGAAACACAGGAAGAGGTGACTGTAGGAATTATAGCAGTCAAGGTCACAAGAAAAACATGGCCCTCAGAATCAACTAAGGGGGGCTCATAGTGGCTTATAGAAACAGAGGCAGCAATCATTAGCCTGCATGAGACTGAGATAGGTCCTTTGCATATGTGCTCCTGTTGTTTAGCTCAGAGTGTTTGTGGGACTCTAACAAAAGGAGAGGGTAGGAAAGGTCTCTGAATCTTATTCTTCCTGCATTACCTGGCTTGACTTTGATATGACGGTTAGTGTCTAATCTTCGTGCATCTTTTTATAACATATTTGGTTGACATCACTGAATGCCTGCTCTATTATGAACAGAAATAGAAGAACAGTGAATATGGGGGAGACAGGAACTGGGGGCTTCTGTTGCAATGGGTGGAGGAAGGGGAGGCTATGATTGAGATATATTTTATGAGAGGAGAATAAATTAAAAATAAACTGAAGCTATTGATAGTTGTGAGATGCTATGTGGGTACTAGGACTTAACCTTGTGTCGTTTATTTTTATTGGATAGTTTACTTATTTACATTTTAGATGTCATTTCCTTTCCCCATTTCCCCTCCCTAGAACTTCCTATCCCATTCCCACTCCTCTTTTTTGTTTTTATACAATTTTAATTACATGCATGTATTAAGGTCAGTTCTAGGTTGAGGGTCTAGCATTATAATAGATACAAATCATCAAGAAACAAGCAAGACAATAACACAAATAGTCAAAGAACAAGCAAGGCATTAAACACAATTATGTAAACACTCCTATGATCACTGTTTCAAAATATCTGAGCTGAATTTTTTGTCCTAGACCACAGTCATTTTCATGTCTGAAGCCTATTTCCTTATTCTAGCCTAAAATTTAGATTCCTGTCTAAAATTACTTCTTTGTTCTAGCCTAATATTTAGATTCTTGCCTGTAATTATTTCTTTGTTCTAGGCTAAGATTTAGATTCCTACCTGAAATTACTTCTTTGTTCTGCCCTCACATGAGATTACTGCCTGAAGCCTACTTCCTTGTCCTTGGCCAATGTCATATTCTTGCCAAGCAGTCCATTTCCTTGTCATTGGCCTATAAAAGATTCTTGCCAATGAGCCCCCAAGGCTCTCCAGCTCTCCCCTCTTTTTATTTCATTAACAAGAATGTGCCCATCTTAGGTCCTTCTGACAAGAATGCCTTTCTTACCCATCATGGAATATGCATTGTTCAAAGCACTCCTGTCATAGGTTGGTAAGACTATGGCAAAATCTTACCAGTTCTTGGCTTGCAAGCTTATTAATTTAATAACTCTGTCTCGGGGTCCATTTTCAGGTTCAAGCTATGTACTTTGGCTGCCAAAATGTGGATGTTGTTAAAGACCAATTTTAACACGATGGGCAGGGATAAAATTATTCCCAGAATAAAATGGGCTAGAATGATCAAGCTATATATGCCATTCTTGAAGCTTGACCAAAATAGAAATACTGACCTCAGGTCATGGGTAATTTTATCAGCAGTATCAGCCAAATCAACAATCAGAAGAGCAGCATTCTTGAAATTCATAAGCTCCCTATGTAACCTTAAAACATCCAGAGAGGTATTAGAATTATGCCAAATACACTGCAAGTGTCTTTAAACTTCTTCCTAATTATAATGACTACCACTGTAAATTTTGGAACTAACATGACTCCAATGGTATTTGGCATGACATTCAAGATGGCTCCTTACCTTTAAATCCTGAACCTCCTTCCAATACTTTGAATAAGATAAAGAGCAACAGTTCATTCTTCCAAATGCTTATCTAATCCTCTTGTATATTCAACACATTAGTAACATTTATTTTTTGCTAAATGATTAACAAAAGTAGCTGTCTTAACTTTTTGTGTCACAGCAGTTGCAGAAGTAGTGGTGCTAGCAATTAATGTAATTAAAGCTGCTATACCAGCAATAATCAAGCCCACTAAATTCTTGCTTCTGCTTAAAACCTGACATTTCTTCCAGTACTTGCAAGCTATTTTTAGAATATAAATGTTCTGTGATACTCAGGTCAATAAAACAAAAGCTGGTTGATAGACTTCCATAACTGATTTCAAAACACAAACACAATTAGAAAATATAAATCAATGAAAACTTACATTAAATACTGTAGAAGGGACAAAAGTATTATAACTTGACAATTAAAAGCTCCTTAATAATGGTGATAACATTTGTTTGAAATCCACATCCTGTCCCAACATTATCTCTTGCTAACATAACATCATAGAGAACTGCATCTAACTTCCAAGTATGTCTCTGAAAATATTTAGAACCAGCCTTGCAAATGAAGATTGTTATTTCCAATATTTGATTGATTTCTAGACCAGTACATGATTGAGTCTGAATAACTCGTCACATTTAAGAACAATGTAAGAGTCATTATAACATCTCTTTTTCATTCTCTGTTCCACAATGTCTAAAAATCTGAAGCAAGGAAGCATGTCCCCTCAGGGGTATAGGTAAGCATTGGGGTGTAGGGAAAATATGTCCAATACACCTTCCTAGTCACCATTATCAGGACATTCAGCAAGCTCATAGGTCAGCTTCATTTTTTTTTGTCCTGGCATCAGCATGTCTGGCCCTTCGCTATGCTGGCCACCATGCTCCTTCAGCATCCTGCAGAAAAAACACACACATGCCCTCTTCCCCATATTGAATAACAGATCAGGATAATGCTTTATGCCAGTAAGTGGATCCTTCACTTACAACTATTAGTAAGTATATTTAGTTGTTTATATAGTAGATTACATTGATGAATTTCTGTATATTGAACCATCCCTGCATACCTGGGATAAAGCCTACTTGATCATGGTGGATGATGGTTTGATGTATTCTTAGATTCATTTTGGGAGATTTTTATTGAGTATTTTTGAATAGATATAAAAAGGGAGATTGCTCTGAAGTTCTCTTTCATTTTTGAGTCTTTTTGTGGTTTAGGTATAAGCATAATTGTGGCTTCATAGAATGCATTGGGTAGTGTTCCTTCTGTTTCTATTTTGTGGAATTGTTTGAAGAGAATTGGTATTACGTCTTCCTTAAAGGTCTGATAGAATTCTGCACTAAAACCATCTGGTCCTGGTTTTTTTTTTTTTTTTTTTTTTTTTTTTTTTTTTTTTTTTTTTTTTTTTTTTTGTGGGGAGACTTTTAATGACTGCTGTTATTTCATTAGGGGTTATGGGATTGTTTAGATGGTTTATCTCCTCCTGATTTAATTTTGGTACCTGGTATCTCTCTAGAAAATTGTCCATTTCATCCAGATTTTCCAGTTTTGTTGAGTATTGGCTTTTGTAGTAGGATCTGATGATTTTTTTTTTTAAATTTCCTCAGTTTCTGTTGTTATGTCTCCCTTTTCAGTTCTGATTTTATTAATTTGGATACTATCTCTGTGCCCTCTGGTTGGTCTGGCTAAGGGTTTATCTATCTTGTTGAACCAGCTCCTGGTATTCTTGATTCTTTGTAGAGGTTTTTTGTTTGTTTGTTTTATTTTGTTTCTAATTGGTTGATTTCAGCCCTGAGTTTGATTATTTCCTGCTGTCTACTTCTCTTGGGTGCATTTCCTTCTTTTTGTTCTAGAGCTCTCAGGTGTGCTGTCAAGCTGCTAGTGTATGCTCTCTCCAGTTTCTTTTTTTAGGCACTTAGAGCTATGAGTTTTTCTCTCAGCACTGCTTTCTTTGTGCCCCACAAGGTTTGGTATGATGTGTCCTCATTTTCATTAAAATCTAAAACATCTTTAATTTCTTTCCTTATTTCTTTCCTGACCAAGTTATCATTGAGTCAAGCATTGTTCAGTTTCCATGTGGGCTTTCCATTGCTTTTATCAGTATTGAAGACAAGTCTTAGCCCATGGTGATCTGATATGATGCATAGGAATATTACGATTTTCTTGTATCTGTTGAGGCCTCTTTTGTGACCAATTATATACTCAATTTGGAGAAGGTACCATGAGGTGCTGAGACGAAGGTATTTTCTTTTGGTTTTGGATGAAATGTTCTACAAATATCTACTAATTCCATTTGGTTTATAGCTTCCCTTAGTTTTACTGTGTCTCTGTTTAGTTTCTGTTTCCATGATCTGTCATTGATGAGAGTGGGGTGTTGAAGTCTCCCACTATTATTATGTGAGGAGCAATGTGTACTTTGAACTTCTGTAAAGTTTTTTTTATGAACGTGGATGCCCTTGCATTTGGTACATAGATGTTCAGAATTGAGATTTTATTTTGGTTGATTCTTTCTTTGATGAGTATGAAGTGTCCATTCTTATCTTTCTTGATAACTTCTGGGTGAAAGTCGATTTTATTTGATATTAGAATGACTACTCCAGCTTTTTTGGAGGAGGGACCATTTGTTTGGAAAATTGTTTTATTGCCTTTTATTATGAGATAGTGTCTGTCTTTGTCACTGAGGTGTGTTTCCTATGCAGCAAAATGCTGGGTCCTGTTTACATATAAAGTCCATTAGTCTTTGTCTTTTTTATTGGGGAAATAAGTCCATTGATCTTAAGTGATATTAAGGAGAAGTGATTGTTGCTTCCTGTTATTTTTGTATTAGAAATGAAGTTATATTTGTGTGGCTATTTTCTTTTGGGTTTGTTGCAAGAAGATTACTTTCTTTATTATAATTTTCCTTTTTCTGTTGGTGGTTTCCCTCTATTATCCTTTGTAGGACTAGATTTGTGGAAAAATATTGTGTAAGTTTGGTTTTGCCATGGAATATCTTGGTTTCTCCATTTATAGTAATTGAGAGTTTTGCTGGGTATAATATCCTGGGATAGCATTTGTGTTCTCTTAGGGTCTGTATGTCATCTTTCCAGTACCTTCTGACTTTTATAGTGTCTGCTGAAAAGTCTGGTGTAATTCTGATAGGTCTTTCTTTATAGGTTACTTTATCTTTTTCCCTTACTGCTTTTAATAATTTTTCTTTGTTTTGTGCATTTCATGTTTTGATTATTATGTGACAAGTGGAATTTCTTTTATGATCTAGTCTATTTAAAGTTCTGTAGGCTTCTTGTATGTTCATAGACATCTCTTTCTTTAGGTTAGGGAAGTTTTCTTTTATAATTTTGTTGAAGATATTTACTGGCTCTTTAAGTTGGGAATCTTCATTTTTTTTTCTAAGCCTATTATCCTTATATTTGGGCTTCTAAATTTATCCTGGATTTCCTGGATATTTTGGGTAGGAGATTTTCCATTTTGTATTTTCTTTGACAGTTGTGTCAATGTTTTATCTTCTGCACCTGAGATTCTCTCTTCTATTTCTTGTATTCTGTTGGTGATGCATGCATTCATGATATCTGATCTCTTTCCTAGGTTTTCTATCTCCTAGGTAGTCTCCCTTTGTGATTTCTTTATTGTTTCTACTTCCATTTTTATGTCCTGAATTGTTTTCTTCACTCCTTTACCTGTTTGCTTGTGTTTTCTTATAATTCTTTAAGGGATTTTTGTGTTTCCTCTTTAAGGGCTTCTACCTGTTTACTTTTATTCTCCTGTATTTCTTTGAGGTAGTTATTTATGTCTTTCTTAAAGTTTTCTATCATCATAATGAGAAGCGATTATAAATCTGAATCTTGCTTTTCTTGTGTCATGGGGTATTCAGGATTTACTGTGGTGGGAGAACTAGTTTCTGATGATGTCAAGTAAAGTTGCTTTTTATTGCTTGTGTTCTTGTGCTTGCCTTTCACCATCTGGTTATTTCTAGTGCTACCTTCACTCACTGTCTCTGACTAGAGCCTGTCTCTCCTATTATCTTGGTTGTGTCAGCACTCCTCAGAGAGCAGTTGTCTCTGTGATCATGTGATCCTGATTCGTGGTTGTGATAGATCCTGGAAGTCAGGCTACTTCTCAGATCCTGAAATCCTGGTGTGCCCAAGCTCCTGAGATCCTGTGATCCTATTATCTTATGTATCAATGTGCTAGAGCTCCTGGGATTCCACCCTCCTCTGGCTTTTGGGGGATTGGGAACAGAGCTGAAGACTTAGGGCCGCTCCAGGCCCAGGCATGGACCTGAAGGGTCCAGTGTCACTGGGCTTGAGGGAGTTCCTTGGTCCCCACAGGTCCCAAATCAGTTACTGTTGAGGGGCTATGTGGACTTGTGGCCTACTCACCTGTGTTAGAACTCCTGGGAATCCAGGCCTATCTGAGTTTTGGGGGGTTGGGTGCCGGGCTGAAGCCTTAGGGCTACTCCAGGCACAGGTGCAGCAACCTTTGTCCTCTTAAAGTGAAGCAAGTATTCTTGACTATTGAGCCATCTCCACAGCAGAAGAGACCTGATTTTAGTAAGAGTGTAGATGAATTAGTATACTAAATTACATCAGTATTATTTTATTTAAAATAAAGTTATAAGAAACTTTATTAATTATAATCATTGAAGTCTGTTGACTGCCTGTGGTCATGTATGTAGATATACCATTGACTTTCATCTGTTGTGAACAAAAGTAGAAAAAAATGAGACCATAAAACATAGTCAAATTCAAAGTTTGTTATATAATGGTAAGATTTAAATGTCCATTAAAAAAAAAAACTTCTTGAGTGAGGCAGGAGTGGGCGGGTGGGTGGGTGGGGAGCACCTTCTTAGAGGCTCAGGGAATGGGGATGGGATGTGGGGTTGCAAAGGGGAGGCTCAAAATGGGGACAACATATGAAATGTAAATATATAAAATAGCCAATTAATAACAAAAAAGACTTCTTGAGGTTTCTTCGCAAATCAATGGTAATCTTTAAAGATTTCACTTGGCACAACAGGTCTTTCTTATGCTTATAATGTGGGTACACTTATTTTAAATGAGAAATGGAAGTTGTTCCTGTTAAGACATATAACTTTTTCTGATTTTCTTACAAATAATGTGTCATATTATTGAAGCTATAGCTTATTTTATAAAAGAGAAATAACAATTCTCAGCTAGAAATTTTACTGCATTGCTCTGAGAAAATTTCATCTGTTTTAGAGAAGCCCCAAAAAGTGACAAAGACCTATACAATCATAAGTTGTACTTTTACAGTAAAACTCATATCTACCTAGAGAACACTAAAACACAATTTCAACAAATGCACAAATAAATGTTAGGCATACTAAATTGAAATCATTGCTAATATTATTTAAAGAACCAACCTTATACCATCAATAAAAAAAAACAGAAAACAAAATGATTATATAGAGCAGAATTATGCATGCTCATCTAATAGCTTGTCTAGCATTTACCCCAATTTTAATATTATTTAGGCACCAGTTCATAGCTCTCTTGTGTTAAATTGTCAATATCAATTTGGAAGTTTATTAAAAATAATTTTTTCAAAGAAAAAATAATTTTGAAATTGACATGTCATGTGTTTTCAAATGAGTATTAATCTCAATGACTCCAGCAAGTCTATCTGCTTATTTTCTGGCAGATATACACTAAAATTATGATCAACATATAAATGAAGTACAATTCATTGGAACTCTTTGCTTATATCATTAACGGTATTTGAATTTTTAATCTGAACATGTCATTGATTTATATTCCAGAGTTTTACTTCTTTTCTTCCACAACTCGTGTGAATATCTAGTCTCTTCACAGTTGCACTGCTCTGGTAGCATGTGCAAAACTCAGTGCATGATCTCTAGTTAGAAAACATGAATAGGTGAGTGTGGACATGCAGGCTTCAAGGGTTGCTAGCCATATCTTTTTCACACCTAGATCTCTGGCTCTGAATATAACAGTTCAGGCTCCTACTGAGCTACACAGGTCTCTCCCACCACCAGCTCTTACATGCTACATGAACTATACCATCTGAAGCAATGAGCATTATTATTTCTTGTTTCCATCTATTCACTGAAAATTCTGTGAAGGCTCCAGTAAGTACAACTGTGAATATATAGAGAATTTACAGAATTGCAAAACTGGCTTTTTTTCCTGATTTGGATTCAATGTTTATAACACTTTCTTGGTGGATTCATCACTTCACACATCCTATAACTAACACAGGTTTCTTAGGGAAGTTTGACAAATAATTTCTACATACTAGCTTGCAAATAATATATAAAAAGTTTACACTTATTAATTTTCAAATTACAAAACTCATGGGTACAAAGGAAATTGAGCTACATTTATTTAAATTGTCAATCAATCAGAAGGATAAAAGAAAGTAGAGAAGGATGGAAGGACAGAAGGAAGAAAGGAAGTAAAATACTACCACCAACTTCAAGAAGATTTTCTTGCATGATGAGTATGACTGTCAGTGCTGAGCAGAGTTAGAGATAGGGAAGAGCTTGAGAACCTTCTAAGGCATTTGTAAATAATTCTCTGTCAATATTTAACTATGATTAATTGTAAAGTTATCATAAAACTTAATTTGTATTTAAATCTAATACCTCTTTATTCCTTGTATATTTGTGAAAGACTAAGACACATGTTATAGATGAAGAAAGATGTGAGTGGAAATGATGGTCCTTTCCAAAGAATAGCACAACAATTGGTTGGATAGTGCCAAAAGATTAACCCTGAATCACACACAGGTAGCAATATGAAAACTGTGCATGTTATATGTAGGAATATACATATATAAACATATAGGTATGCAATGAAAATTAGTGGGGAAAATAGAAAGGATTTGAAGGAGAGTGAAGAAAGCAACATGGATTGTTTTGAAGATAGAAATGAAGTAGTTAAAATTTAGTCTTGAAAATAAAAAGAATGCTTTCAAAATAAAAATAACATGTTATAGAATGTTTATCATTTTGTGAATGTGATTTGTGCCATGGGCAATTCAAAGTACCTTTCACACCCATTTCCAAATGCTTAACAGAAGATCTCTTGTCCTAGTTAAAAGACACAAGCATGTGATATCATGATTACACTGCTTATCTTTAATTAATGTAATTTCTTATCTTTAATTAATGTATTACCTTTAATATTAATGTAGGTTTTTGCAATAAAGCCTTTTAATATACCTGTGTCAAAATATATTTGTTAAACTAACAAATAACATGAAATACATATTTTGTTTCACATATTGTATTTCACCATCATATCGTATGTAACCTAACCATGAGATGCCCATTCGATTTGTCTTGGGAGTTATTGGCCTTTCTTGTAAAATTCACAAGGATCCCTTCTGAATACTGGTTTTGAAAGCTGGTTCTCTTTCATCAGAGAAAGATAAATGGATTCAAGGCGATGTTACTTTATCTTAATATAAAAGTAATATATCATCCAATTTTCATGTTTATTTTTCTTAAATAATTTTCCTTTAAGACTAGATTGTGAGAGAGTTATGACTAAGACACTGTAAAGAAAAGTATGAGAACATCAATTTACTATTCCAATGGCTACATTTCCTGCAAATGGCTTTGCATGCAAAATAGAACATTGTTATGTGTGTGATAAATATATGAGTTGGAAATTGTGTTCCTATTAGGAGAAAGTATCTTATATCATAGAAATATTTTGCTGAAATAAAAAAAAAAACAGAATCCTCAGACCCAACGAAACTGGGTAATAAGGAAGTTCCATGGGAGGATGCATGTATCTCACACAGAATAAAAAATAAAATAATCAACAGAGGTGGATGGGGAAAGAGAACTGTGTAGGAGAGGGAGTGAGGAGAGGTTTGATGGGCATCAGGTGTGTGTGGAGGGAGGCAGGAGAGGGTTAGGAGTGAGAACAGAAATTGGTGGGGGAAGCATCTCTGGGACTAACCGGAAAACTGGGATTGGACTACTAGTAGTCTTTGGGGGTGACCCTAGCTGATATTTCTACAAGCAGTGAGGATGGGATATATAGAAACTGACATGGTCATTGTTGTAGCTAGGCAAGACTTCTAGTAGAAGGAGGGGTATATTAACCCATCCACAAAACCTTCAACCCAAAATTTGTCTTGCCTACAATATGCACAGGGATAAAGTTGGAGCAAATCTGAGGGAATGAACAACTAATGACTGGCCCAACTTGAGACTCAGGCCATAGGGGAGAACCAACCCCTGACACTACTGATGATACTCTACACTCTGCTATGCTTGCAGGCAGGATTCTAGTATAACTATCTCCTGCGAGGCATTATCGTGTAGCTGCTATGAACTGACACAGAGACTCATAGCCAAATATCAGGCAGAATATTAGCAAGACTGGTAAAGGACATCACAAGAAGATCTACAGAGTCAACTAACCTGAGATTATAGGTGCTAACAGAGACTGAACCATAATACAAAGAGCATCCAGGACTTGGGCCTAACCACCTGACCCTACCACCATTTGTAGCAGATGTGCAGTTTTTCTTCAGGTGAGTCCCCTAACAATTGGAGTAAGGGCTATCTCTGACTCTGTTGCCTGCATTTTATTCTGTTCCCCTATTGGACTGCCTGGTTGGGCCTCAATAGGAAAAGAATTCTTAGTCTTACTGGAAACAGATGTCTCAGGATAGAGTGGTATCCAAGGAGGGCTTTTCCTTCTCTAAGGAAAAGGGAAAGGAGAAATAGGGAGATGGATGTGTAATGGTGAGGAGAGGAAGGAGGGGGCTGTGATTGGGATGAAATGTGAATAAAAAAATAAAATATGAAAAGGTAAAACAAAACAAAAAATCAAGAAACTGATTTTTTTCAACTACTTGTAGGGAAAATTGACACTATGATATAAGCTTGTTTTTCAAGTAGATAAGTTAAATATTTTTTAACTTATTAATACAGAAATATAGGAAATGATATAAATGTTAACAATTAAATATTCTCTAATGAGTGAATATGAAGCCTCATTAATTACTGAGAAGAGCTTGACAAAAGAAAGAATTGGGAGTTACACTTGGAAACACACTATAGCACACTGGTTTTATGGGAGGGTAGAATAAAGGACTATTGAGAATATTGGAAGCTGAGTAACTGGATAAAAGCAGCTGTTAACTTCTTTTGTTAACTGATGACAAAATGAAACCCTGCATGGCAAAATTCTGTATGTTGACTAGAAGGACACATAGATTTAGCAAGTTGTTTAATAATATGTAATACAAATTCAACATCAATTATACAAGGTTATACTATCTGGTAATACTGTAATATCAAAAGTTAAATAAAAATTTTATTTTCATAAAAAGATATATTCTAGTATTGTAAAAATAAATGCATGATATAATTTACATGACAATTTTGTATGCATATAGTTAGAAAATAACATCTGAGAGCATATAATTGTATTAGAGCCTGAAACACAAAGGATACACATGGGAATTTATTGGAATAGTATGTGTGTGTGAGGAAATAAAATACTACATAACTACAAAAATTTCAGCCACTATTAGAATTAGTTATGCTACCTTCTCTAAGATAAATGACAATTTGTATAGATTAATTTAAGCAGAGGGTCTGGAATTATAAACTCATCTAGGATTGGACCTAATGATCTGAGAAGCTGTGGTAATATTTGTTAAATATACTTTTTTACAAATGAGAAATTAACTGATACTTAGTAAAAAGTAGCATGGCAAAGCATGATTTGTAATTTGAGGATTATTACAATGATAAAAATAAAAGAAACAGAGACAGGAAAATTCTTCTGAAATATTGCTAAAATCAGCTGAGCTGTAGACCATTAAGAAACCAATTAAGGATGATTGTTGGCAATAGACCTGTACACATCTTTTTAAGGAAATACATTCAGAGGGAGAGGAAAATTGAAGAAATATTAGCAATTTCTATGATTTACATGTGTGTGTGTGTGTGTGTGTGTGTGTGTGTGTGTTTTAAACATCTAAAGGAATACAAGTGTCATTTCTCAAGGTGGGATGGGGAATAAGGAAAGAAATCTCAATGTTCTAAAAGTTTGTCTGTTCTTTATGTTTAAATGTGTCAAATTCTTGTTGCATATACATCAATTCCCCTTTAAGAAAGAGTGTAATAACAAATATATATATATATATATATATATATATATATATATATATATATATATATAAAGCTGGCAATTGTCCTCTGACATGGAAACCACACTGGTTTCTTTCCACTGGTTTTTGTTCCTCAGTACTTGCAATAATTACTTTCATGGTATCCTATTAATAGTAAAATCCATAGATGCTTACATTCCCATAATGTTTTACATGTAAATTCTATGCAACTTTCTACATACTTTGAGTCAAACCAGGGATTCACATGATAGCCCTATTGATGGATAGTAGCATGAAAATTATTTAGGAAATAATGACAAGACATAATATGTAAAGTATTTGATGAAAAATGTGCCTTAGACCTCTGTGTTTCCATATCTATTCCTGTTTCCAATCATAACAAACAGGAGGTAGACATAAGAACAACAGAAACCAAGGTCTGGCATCATCAGAACCCAGTTCTCCCACTACAGCAAGTCTGGGATACCCCATCAAACCAGAAGAACAAGATTCAGATTTAAAATCACATCACATGATGATGATAGAGGACTTTAAGAAGGACAAAAAAACTCTCTTGAAGAAATACAGGAAAATACAGGTAGACAGGTAGAAGCCATTAAAGAAGAAACACAAAAATCCCTTAAAGAATTACAGGAAAACTCAAACAAACATGTGAAGGAATTGAACAAAACTATCCAAGATCTAAAACTGGAAATAGAAAAATAAAGAAATCACAAAGGCAGACAACCCTGGAGATAGACAACCTAGGAAAAAGATCAGAAGTCATAGACACAAGCATCACCAACAGAATACAAGAGATAAAAGAGAATCCCAGGTGCAGAAGATACCATGAAAAACATTGACACAGCAGCCAAAGAAAATGCAAATACAAGTTTGAAATAAACAGAGTACATGGAGAGTTCTAGGCTATCTAATGTTATGTGTTGAAACTTTATCCCCAAGTATAAAACATAGAAATATAATTTTAATCTATAGTTGTAGATTTCAGGCACTAGTCGACTGACTAGAAATGAGATATGCTTTCTTCTATAAAGAATCAGGAAATTCTAGAATAACTTCATCTACAAATTGGAAATCCTGCAAGTATTTTAATCCAATGTATAATGCAGGAAATGGGCATTTTCTTGCCTCTGCACAGAAGCCAAAAAGGAAGTAAATTTGAATAAGCATGTTAAAAAATGTATTGAAATTATACGTATTCAAATGAAAATGAATGAAACAGATGCAAAATATCCAACTTCATACTTTTCAAACTATGCAATACGACATTAATTTTCAAAAAAATTATCTCATATTTAAAATGAAGCATATGATATTCAGCTTTGTATTCATATTTTTTTGAAATTTTAACAGAAAGATTGATTTAGTTGAATAATGAGAACTATAGTTCAAAGTTTGTTGTTCAATTATAACTTACATATGCCAAGTTTCCATGGTATGAAGGAAAGAGTGGAACAATATTTTCCTGCTTCAGATGAAAATTATTGCTATAAAAATGTTTTCAGGCAATGTCCACTTTTTAGCTTCATAACCAAAGTATTTATATTAATTGTGTAAATACGCTAGCCATTTTGACAAAAACTTTAAATAGAGAAATCAATTTAAGTTCAACAATTTAGAAATGTATTCCAGTTATAGTGCTTGAATTTATATTTTTAACTGAAATCTTATCTAAAGTTTTTAGATCTTTAATCATGTAGGATGTAAGTACTCTGAAGAGGTAAAGAGATAAATTAAAAAAAGAATAGAGAAAAATAATATTATTTTTAGAATTAGAAAAGTAAGAAATACGTCAGTGGGTTCTACTAATCTGTGTCATCTGCCCATTGTTAGAAACTGGGATACCAGTGTAGGTTATTTCAGTAACAAAATAAGTTTTGTTTTGAATATTGTCTTGAAATACAAAGAAAACATACTTTTGAATGTAAATAAAGTACTAGTGAAGGCAAGGTTCCCTGAAATAGTGTCCTCATTTTGAAACTGAGAAATCTTTATTTTAAGGTTGAGGAAATAATATAATAACAGTGCATCTGTAATAACTCCATTATTATTAAATAAATAACAAATTATAAGCAGTTATGTAGACAACTATGGTACTTGTAAAAATATGCAAAATGAAAAAATCATCAAGATTCTGTTCTAACATAAGACTGCCCAGGACAACTGTAACTTGCTCATAAAAGAACAGACACGTTTGTGCTGGGCTGGCAAGGAAATGCTGTAGTTTATTGAAACAAGACTTCTTTTGCAGAATAGACTGGGCATTATGAGAAATTGCAATGGCTGTGTAAGACAGAAGGAGCATGGCCTTTCCATCATCTTCACCTGAAATGGCTTCTGTGTTGTTACATAACATGGAGATTTATTCTTTCTTGTCTTTTGCTCAATCCCATCTTCATAGCTTTTTCCCCTCTTTTTAATTTTGGAGTCAACATACAGACACATCAGTCTATTTCCTGTATTAGGTAAAGTAATCTGAACGACTATAAACATTCATGACATCATCATTACTGAGGACATCAATTGAGTAATATTAGCCAATCAAAACATGGTATATTTTGCATATTTCTGTTTTTATCACTTTGAAATTAGTATGCATAATTAAAAGTTCCAGGTTCATTTAACTTTAATGCCACTCTTTTCAATAATAAAATGTCGGTATCCTCTACCTATTATCATCTATCATCTGTCTATCAACTCTCATTTCTATATAATCATGTATGTATCATCTATGTATCTATCATCTGTGTATTTATAATCAATACATGTATTAACTTTCTTTGGTACTCTTATATGGTGTTTTATGTATATGTGGTGTTTATGTATGCATTCGAATAATTTTACATGTGTCAATTCAGTTATGTGTGTATCAGTGAGTGTAGGCATGCATATAGAGTCCTGAGAGTAATTTCCACAATTATTCTCAATCATTCTTCCATGACAATTACTTAAGTTGGGCCTTCTCAAAACTCAAAGCTCTTTTGAAAATGACTAGTTTGATTCCCAGTTTGTTCTGTAGGTTCCTCATTCCACATCTGAGGCTGGAATTACAGGCAAGTTTCTAAATCCATCTATCATTTTATCTGCAAACTAAAGATGTCAAATCGGGTTCTTAGGCTTATACTGTTGAGACACTTATCGAGGAATTTTTTTATTAAGATGATTATTTATCTATAAGACATCATTAGAATATTAGTTTGTTTTGTAATATAGATATTATTTGATTTATTTTGAATATTTATGTTGAATTATAGGTTTGTACAATGAAGTACAATATCAATGTCTGATATTGTATAAATATATTTTTAAATTTTTATCTTTTCATAAATTTGAAACTTGCAATTTGCTAAATGCACTTAGTTAAAACCTCATTTTGACATTTATTTATCCAATGAAACTCCACAAGATTGAGATTGGAAAATAATACACATGTTGTCATATTAACTAATTTTTCCATGCATATAAAGAGTCTGTACCAAGATTGAAATGTCAACAGATGATAAAGTATGATTGTTATGGATTCATGAAGCTAAATATAGATAAAGATACCCTATGAGTCAAAAATTTCAATAATTGATGGACAGAAAATAAGTTAATGATTTGGGCATGAAATGACATTAACATATTATGAACTCATGCATGTACATTATGATATTTTCTAATACCTATTTATTTCATTAGTTTTATCTGAGTATGGGTAAGCACTTGTGAAGGCACCCATAAGACTGTATTACTCTAATTTTGAGTAGAAGACAAACAGTAAAAGTATTAGCAGACAAAACCAGGTTTTGAGATAGCAATCTATTTTCTAGATGAAAAATATAAACTGCAACTCTATATTTGACATGAGTATATGTCAACATCTTTCCTCAATTGTGGATTGAAGCCTGAGTTCTTACTTGGGGGCCAGATTACAGTGCAAGAAAAACTCAATAAAAATTGTAACACTCTACTTGTTATAGGCACTTTTCTCTAATAAGAATTGATTTTGTTATATTGGTAAAGATTGTAGTTTGTAGGTAAGAAATTGTTGCCACATCTATACTACACAAATTGCCTCTTATTTTTAAGTGTATTTTATAATTTACTAAAATGATCTAATATAATTATTAAAATTAGTAGAAGTACTAATTTCTGGTCAGTGTTAAACTTGAAACTTGACATAGTCAAGATAATTTCAAATATGGTAGAGATATCTTTCTTTTTTCTCAGGCAAAGAATTTTAGTGTGTACTGTTTAAATGTATTTGATAGTGCACTGGAGAATTTGCATATGAGAGAAAATGTGATTTTTTTTATTTGAGGCTCTAATTTCATTCAACATGATGATCTCTAACTCTATTTTCATGAAAACATTATATTTGCTTTCTTTTTATATTTATCTAAAAGTCCATTGTGTAGTAGACATGAATTATTCCTTTATCAGATCATCTGTTGATGAGTATCTAACAAGTGTCTTCCTTGCTTAGTGGCATATTTTAGTTACTTATGTATTCTAGATTTAAAATATCATTATATTGTAGACAGCAAAAAAGATTTTTCTATTTAAAGGGTTGTTTCTTAACACAATAAGTATTTCCTTACTTGTACAAGTTTGGTTTATATTTTTAGCATATACATTGTATCTGGTTTCAATGCAGGCTGAGTATCTAGACTTCCTCGATAACTTCACTATTTTGAAAAGTTCTTAAATAACCATCTTCTTGTCCAGATCTCAGTAGTATGTTTAGTCTAATTTGTTTTTGCATATTGACAGGAGCTGGATATATTTAGGATTTTAAGAGGCTTCCTTATTGTTTTAAACAGTGTGTGAACAAATAGATACAGCAGGAACTCAGGGTTCTCTTCTTCCTCCATCCTTGCCAGTGCCTGTTGTTATTTCTTACAGAACTGCATTTCTGACTTAGGTAACATGAGATTACCATGGTAGATTTACATTTGTTTTTCCTTGGTGGCTAAGAATATTGAAGATTTTTCACTTGTTTTCTATACTCCATCTATCAAGAATCCTTTGATCAGGTTTGAGGTGAAGAGGAGGATAAAGGAGTTCAGACCCAGGTGCAGGTGCAGCTATATTGTGAATACAAAGCCATCCTCAAGTCTCAGGGAATCAGAACTTGGATCATAAATTTTCTTCATTTATTTATTGTCTTCCTTGCTTAGTGGCATATTTTAGTTACTTATGTATTCTAGATTTAAAACATCATTATATTGTAGACAGCAAAAAGATTTTTCTATTTAAAGGGTTGTTTCTTAACACAATAAGTATTTCCTTACTTGTTCAAGTTTGGTTTATATTTTTAGCATATACATTGTATCTGGTTTCAATGCAGGCTGAGCACTGCACTTGATAAATATTGAGAGAGGTGATCCCTGGGAGAAGTTAATTCTCCTCCCAGTAACCATTAATTGACTCTAATCTTTCTAGTGGAGAAATTCCATGAAATTATCTCACATCTGTGATTGCATGCCCACTGATGATGTCCTTGTTCTAGTGTTCTTTATCCAGTTATTTCTAGGATGAATGGTTTCACAACTGACATTACATGTCCTTCCTATAAAGACCTTGTTCTGGTCTTCTTTATCCACTGCTTTCTAGGATAGATGATTTCACAGCTGGCATTCTGGCTCTTATAATCTTTCTATTCTCTGTTCTGAGAAGTTCCTTGAGCCATGCATGATGCAGGAGGTACAATAAGGTTAGTCCTCCTAAGACAATACAGATAATAAATGTATCCCTTGGCTGTCTTTCAAAGATTTATTGTGGTTCTCTATTGCTGAAATTAGAACATGCTTAAGATACAGGATTCTGATGACTCAAGCTGAGTGTGCCTGAGAGCCTCTCTTTCCTGAAGTCTAGTTCACATGGTCCCAGAAAATTCTATGTAAGCTGCCAAGGGAGAGACACAGTTAAACAGTTTTACAAACTGCAACACCTGTGAACCAACCTCCCACAATGACTGGATATTCTAGGAATTTTGATGAGTGTTGCAATTAAATATGGGTTACTTTTGACTGTTTTTACAACAATAATTAGGGAAACATTAAGTATGGGGAATGCTTACCATTTCCTGTTGTATTTGTCTACTTGTATTTTGTGACTTAATATTGCTCATTATAGAGCACTTTTTACAAATTTATTTGTAAAATCATTTCTAGGTCAATTTATTTTTATTTTCAAACTATTGTAAACAGTAACATTTTAATTATTACTTGCTTAAACACTGAACATTAGTACATCGGTATATAGGAAAGTTACTTTTTTTTCTTATTAACATTTTTTCTTGTTAACAATGCCCTGCTACATTGCTTAGAATGCATTTCAATTAAATAGGCTTCAAGTAGAGTCTATAGGTTCTGATAAGGATTATACCAGATACAAATAGGTATATTTGATAGCTTCCTTTCCTATTTGTACACATTTTATTTGTTTTTCATATTGTATTGTCCTAGTTAAGAGTTCGAGCATTGCAAAGAACAAGAGTAGAGAGATGTGGTAGCTTTCTTTCTTGGCTTTACAGGAAGGGTCCTGTCTGTCAGAGCATAAGATGCTCCTCAGTTACCAGCTGAGAACTAACAGGGCATTCTACTGCACCGTTTCAGTGCCTGTGTTGTAAACAAGAGTTATTTCTCTTTTTCTCCTCAAGTCTGTTTAGAGTCACATCTATCAAGCTGTGGGCCCTCTTTGGAGATTGTAAAAACAATTGTGTTAGGCCACAGTAGTACTGAAACTGGAGTTTGGTGCACAAAAAAAGTAGTGCTATGCTTTGCCAAGGTATGCTTTTTTTCACCTTGTTTCAGGCTTGACTGATGGTTTAATTAGCTAATTCTTAAATATTAATGTCTTTACAATATTGAATAAGTTAAATGCTTTTAAATATTAGCACATAAAACTATTAGTTTGTTCATGTAATAATGTGATAGATATTTCCTGGAACTTCATCTCAGGTCTTTGCTCAGAGAAATGATTCATTGTGTGCTAATTCAGTTTTCATGCACTTTATAAGAAAAATTGATAGATTCTGTAAATATCTTCAATTTCCTCCTATTACAAAAAAAGCCCAAAAATTATTATAGATGTTTTCTTTATGGATGAGTTTGCCAATCTCTTGCATTCTACAGAGTGTGGCAATAGAAAATTATATAGGCCTAATTTCTGATAACATACACAGATTATAAACTATTTTCAAATATATCACATATTGTAAAGGAAGACATGAAAACAGTAAAGATTATTCATATGAAGATACATTTTATATCTTTCTATACTTAGATATGAAAAAATATGTAGACATATATAGAAAGAGAAAGTGTCATTAAAATTAAATTTTATTTGCATTGTACATCTTCATTAGGATGTATACATAACATTATATCTCACATAATGATTATAATTTACTCTAGTTTTCCTGTAATATTAATTTTATGTTTTGTTATTGAATTTGACTCCAAGTTGTTAAGCATATAATTGCTTCCAATTGTTATTAAGGAAAATCATTTTGTTGCCTGTTTTACAGTTCATAATATTAACTTTAGTATTTGAAGGATGTTCAAAATATCTTTATTTATGCAATGAAAATTTTCAATACCTGATTTGTACTTGCTTATCAAAGTCAATAGAGTCATTACCAGGAAGATTACAAAAGATTTTTCCAAATTTAATCAGTTTATTTTGGTTTCACAGTTATCTATGTCATAAATATAGACAATAGAAGTTGGAAAATGAACTATTATTTTATAGCTTCTGTTTGACAGTTACAATGTAAACAGTAAAGAAATTTTGATGAGATTTTGTAATCTCATTTGTGGTGTAAACAGCAGGAACCCAGAAATCATGTATTTACCTTTTGGAAAGTAAAAAGAAATAAACAATAGCCATTTACATCAAAGAGTACAGTCTTTAAACATGCTGCATAAAACTTTGGTTATGTTTTTATCTGGTATAAAGTAATTATATTTATCCAAATTTCAAATGACAAATTTAAGGAGAGCAGTAGTTTGGACACATGTTAGAACAGATCCATACCTCTCCAGTCCTTGAAAATCTAGAATCACTCAGAAAGCCTGAGAAGAGAGAGAGAGAGAGAGAGAGAGAGAGAGAGAGAGAGAGAGAGACGTACAAGACTATAAAATGACACTTGCAGGTTATAGAAAACAGTAAATACATCTCAAAGCAAATGGAGATGTATGAAGAAAATAAAGAATTGATTGGATTGAAGGTTTTGAGTTTATAATAATTAATGAGTAATCTTGAATTAGTACATATTGGTAATTTTTAAAAGATGCATTTAATTGAGATTTTTATGGATAAAATTAACTGCAATATGGTGAAAAATAAATTCAGTGAGAGACAAGAATCATTGTCAAAGAAAATAAGAGATGATTGATTAAAAAGGAATATATTAAAGAAGCTTTTAAAATATAATGAACTTTATATTTGTACTAATATATATGATTACACTGCTGTTTCAATTCAATGCAAGGTTTGCTCAGGTCACACTTCTAGAGCAGACACAGCAACAACAATATAATATATAAAAAGCAGACACAGATGAAAGGATATCTGTGTTCTCTGCTGCTATTAGTTCTGTGAGTAATTCAAATGGTTGTTCTATCAGTTGTGATCTCAGCCTAAACAGCTTGAACAATTTTAGACATATTAGAGTCTGCTAATATAATAACTCAGTGGATAAAATCAGAAATAGCCCATGAAATATTTCTGGTTCTTGCCTAATACCTAATCACCAAATTTAGAGTGTTACTTATCACTTACATTGATACTGTTAATAAAGTATGCTATATGCTAAGCAATATATGACAGCCAAAATAATTTATTTTTTTCCACATGTCAATTTACAGTAATAGATAGGCCACATTGAAAGTGGGTTTTTATCTCGATTGTCACTTTTTACCAACGTGCATCCTCACCTTTCATCTTTTTATATCTATGTTTTTGTTGATAGTGTTATTGAACTATTTTGTGTTCTGTATTATTGGCAAAAATGTTTATGCTACAACAAGAAGAACACAATGATGAAGAATTTCTTTTTCTTTCTTTTTTTGTTGTTGTTTTGTTTCTGTTTATATCTCATTCATCTCTACTCCAATGAAGTGTTATATTAACCAATCCAAACTATCTCTATACTTTCCAATCCTTATATAAAAACACAAGGTTATTTGATGGGGCATGGGAATAGGTACTGAGCTTGTAATGATAGTAGGTAAATGCTAAACACATGAAATTGAGAGAAAACAATTATCCATTGATGGCCAATGACAAGCAAGTATTAGCCTTATGAATGAGAAAATTCATCAAAGCTGCCTCAAATTTTATAATATCTCTAGTTTTGTATTCATATTTGCATCTATTATTCAGTAATTTCAGTAATTGGTTTCTGAGTGTTTCACAATTCATCAAAATGTTATATGTGTTCTCTTCTAAATTTACTCATTATGAGTTTGATTTTGCTTAATTTATTCGCTAACATTTCAGTAAAATAAATTAAATTATTTTGTTCTCATTAAAATAAAATGAGAAATATTATGAGATTTGTAAAATAAATATTTTTTAATTTCTTCAACATGTTCATTTGTTAATAATTTTACTATTTCATTAATGTTATTATTCTACAAGTATGTATCTTTTTATTGTTCTATAATCCCACATCAGACATTCATATAAAAACTTGTTATTGCTATATCTTTAAAGATATTAAGTTATAAAACCACAAGCAGTTTCATCACTCAAATGAAAATAATAGTACAGTATATCTTAACTTTCTACTAAAACAATCCCCTAATTTAATTTAACTATGATGATTATATGATTTATAGAAGAACCTATACATGTGTTTATTGCATTAAAATATAAATGATATTTTTATATATCAAAAATAAGCATAACAAGAAAAAGTCACGGAAATAATAACACTCACAATTGCCTCAAATATTTTGGAATAAAGTAACTGAAAATGTAAAAACATGAATAGTGAAAACATCAAGACAATGAAACATGAAACTGGAGAAGATACAGGATTATGGACAGATTTTCCCATGTTTCTGGATTGGTAGCACTAGTATAGCAAAAGATATTATCTACCACAATTGCTGCCTCTACATCAGTACAATATTCATTATAATTACCAGAAAGTTATCACAGAAGTTTAAAAAATAGTATGAAAATACATGTGAAATAGAAAATAAAGGTTTCATGGTAGCCAAAGTAATCTTGAGCAATAAAAACAGTTCTGGTGTTACACATATTCTTGGTGTAAAGTTATACTGCAAAATATAACTATAGTAATAAAAGCAGTATGGTGCTAGCATAAAAAGAGACATACTGATGAATGGGATCCCAGAAAGAAACCTTCACATACCCAGCTAACTTATTTATTAAGAACTCAAAATTAGATATTGAATAGATAATGTTACAATCATATATATTTTTATATGAGCTACATATATTTTTATTTGTATTTTTTATTTTAATTTGGACAAAACTCAAGTCCAAGTAATACAAAGATTTCAACATAAGGCCTAGTACACCCATTCTGTTAAAAAAAAAAAAAAAACAAAACAAAACTAATGAAAGAAAAGAAAAAGAAAAGCAAAAAGAAAAACAACTCAACTTGTAGGTGAGGAAAGGACTTTCTGAAAAGAATACTGGTAATACAGGCATTAAGGCCAGTGACTGAGAAACAGGCTTTTATGGAACTAAAGGCTTATAAAAAAAAAAAAAAGCATTTATAGAAGGATTAAAGAACCAAGGGAATGTAAGGAAACTCACTTTATTAGTTCTACATTGAACACGGGCTTAGTACTTAAAATATATAAATAATTAAATAAAAACAAACGATCTAAACAAACAAAATATCTAAATTAAAAACAAATAACCAGTAAGAATATAATAAAATATTAAAATGTGGAATTTGAAAGTAGAGAATTCTCAATATAAGACACAGAAAATCTTAACCAATCCTACACCAAATAAAGGGCTAATATCCAATATATATAAAGAACTCAAGAAATTATACTCCAGACAACCATACAACCCTATTAAAAATGGGGTACAGAGCTAAACAAAGAATTCTCAACTGAGGAAACTCGAATGGCTGAGAAGCACCTAAAGAAATGTTCAACATCCTTAGTCATCAGGAAAATGCAAATCAAAACAACCCTGAGATTCTAACTCATGCTAGTCCGAACGACTAAGATCAAAAACTCAGGTGATAACAGATGCTGGCAAGGATGCAGAGAAAGTGGAACACTCCTCCATTGTTGGTGGGATTGCAAGCTGGTACAACCACTCTGGAAATCAGTCTGAAAGTTCCTCAGAAAAAAATAGACATAGCGTTACCTGAGGACCCAGATATACCACTTCTGTGCATATACCTAGAAGATGCTCCAACATATAACAAGGACATATGCTCCACTGTGTTCATAGCAGCCTTATTTATAATAGCCAGAAGCTGGAAAGAACCCAGATGTCCTTCAGCTGAGGAATGGGTACAGAAATTGTGGTACATTTACACAATGGAGTATTACTCAGCTATAAAATAACAGTGAATTCATGAAAGTCTTATGCAAATGGATGGAACTAGAAACCACCATGCTGAATGAAGTAACCAATCACAAAGAGCACACATAGTATATACTCACTGATAAGTGGAAATTAGCCCAAAAGCTAGGAATACCCAAGATAAAATTCACAGATCACATGAAGCTCAAGAAAAGAAAAATCAAATTGTGGATGCTTTGGCCTTTCTTAGAAGAGGAAACAAAATATTCACAGGTGCACATATAAAGTAAAAATATGGAGCAGAGGAGCAGAAACTGAAGGAAAGGCCATTCATCCAGAGACGGCCACACCTAGAGATCCATCTCATATAGAGCCAACAACCACAGACAAAATTGTTGATGCCAAGAAGTGCTTGCTGTCAGGAGCCTGATATAGTTGTCTCCTGAGAGGCTCTGCCAGAGTCAGACAAATACAGTGGTGGATGCTCATAACCAACCATTTGACACATTGGGGCATAGTGTCCCCAATGGAGGAGTTAGAGAAAGTACTGGAGGAGCTGAAGGGGTTTGAAACCCCATAGGAAGAACAACAATATCAACAACCAGAACCCCTAGAGCTCCCAGGGACTAATCCACCAACCAAAGAGAACACATGGAGGGCGCCATGGCTCCACCTGCATAATTAGCAGAGGATGGCCTTGTTGGGCATCAACAGCATGAGAGGCCCTTGGTCCTTCGAAGGCTCAATGCCCCTGTGCAGAGGAATGCCAGGGTGGGGAAGGGGGAGTGGATGGGTGCACCCTCAAAGAAGCAGGCGGAGGAGGGATGGGAAAGGTGGTTTCTGGGGTTGGAGGGAACCTGGAAAGGAGATAACATTTGAAATGTAAATAAAGAAAATATCCAATAAAAAGTAAAAAAAAAAAAATTAAAAAGAAAAAAAATAACTTAGAAATATCCAACATCCTATGATTCTGGGAAATGCAAATTAAAATGCTTTAAGATTTCCTATTACCCAATCAGTCTAGGTTCCAAAGCAGTAAATGACAACAAATGCTCTCATGAGTTTGAGGAAAATGTAGATTTCAGCGTGTTTATGGGAGTAAAAATTGGCAGAGTGAATTAACTCAGACCCAGGCAGATAAATGTCAAATATTGACTCTCACAAGGACAAGACAGAGTTGAAATTTTATAAATGTTTGTTGAAATTTGAATATTCATAGAATTCAGGCAATTAGTAAGGTGCCTGGTGGTAGAGGTTTCTACAAAACAAGATCAGAGATAAAATTACATGAAAAGAGACATGAGAATATTAGTGAAAGGAGAGAATGTTCAGGCTGGGAGGAAATAAACAAATCCACTCATTTTCAATCATTTAAATAGTAGAAATGAAATCACAAATGTATATCCAATTAAGATTATGAAGAGTCACAGTAAGTCATCCAAGCTGACCCAGAACTCATTGTACATAGTGGAACAAGCCAATCATAGAAAGAAAACAATGTATGAGTGTCTAGAGACACAGTTCAGGGATTAAGGCCATCCCATCTGTTGGGGGCCAACTTTTAGCAGAAAGCGGCTATCAGCTTTGCAGCCATCTTGAGCCATATACCCTGACATGAGACTTGAATTACAATAGCCTACAACAGCTGAGAACACTCCGATAATCTTGGTTTAGATACCTTGAGATTAAAGGTGTGTGAGATTAAAGGTGTGTGAGATTAAAGGTGTGTGAGATTAAAGGTGTGTGACTTAAGAGTATGACTTAGAAGTATAGAGATCAGAGTTAGAGACAAGACCAAAGGGCATGATTAAAGGTGCAACTTAGAGGCGTGGCTTAGAAGTGAGACATATAAAAGGCAGAGACAGAACAGATCAGAAATCAGACTATAGAAGACAGAACCAGACATCAGACTATAGAGAGAGATCAGAGACGAATCAGACATTAGGTAGAATCTGCCCTCATCCTCGCTCTTGCTGAACCCCGACCTGCAGACTGGAGCGGCAGCTTGGGCCAGGATACAGTGGCTGCCCAAATGTGGGTTGGCCCGGGCCTCAACATTTTGCCTGGGCTGTGACATTATTTTGGCAGCCCCAACGTGGGGCTAGTGTGGACCCCAACATTATTTTGGCGCCCGAACAGGGACTTGAGCTTGGGCCCCAACATTATTTTGGCGCCCAACATGGGGCTAGTGTGGACCCCAACATTATTTTGGCACCCAAACAGGGACTCGAGCTTTGGGCCCCAACACCCATCCACTGCTCTTCCAGAAGACTTGAGCTCAGTTCCTAGAACACACCTTAGAAAAGTTCACAACAGCATGCTACTCCAGGTTTTTGTTATTGATCTGATAGTCACTTCTGGGCTTTACAAACACCTGTAATCACATGCGCAAATAAACAGATAACAAAATTACAGTAAAAAATGTTTTTAAAACTGATTCATGATTTTTGTAAATAAAATTTCTAAGTTAGTCATACTTTACTATCAGAAAGAAAAGTAATACTTGCTTAGAGTGAAAAACTAGAAAGTTTATGTACACATGGGTAGAAATTGACTACACAATAAATACATTTGAAAATTGTGATCCATGACATTGGGCCTACAAGAGAAATTATTTTGATACAAGCTTAAAGTAACACTGAGAAATCTTTTTTATGCATGTGTGTATTTGTTTACATGTGAAAGCATGTAAGTATGATGGGTCTTAGTAAAAATAATTGTGTTATGTTTACAATTTATGAAAGTTGTAAAGAGAGACTTTAATATTCATGTGGAAATAATTCATCAGAAAAAATATCATGAAGAAAAATTCTGTGTTTTAGAAATTCATCTGTCTTATATTTTTATTATCTATTTTATTTCTTCTTTAATGAATAAGAGAATTAAGGTTTCACAACTAGTGAGAGAGAGAGAGAGAGAGAGAGAGAGAGAGAGAGAGAGAGAGAGAGAGAGAAGCTGGTAAAGAGTGTTCTAAACTAAAAGTAATTTATTACAGTAGGGCACACAAGACCTTTCTTTGATTATTTTTCAATTAAATAAGATAAGATTTTTACTGAAGAGAATCTTATCCTTACATATTTTTGTATTTTAATGCTCACACTTTTTATGATCATTATTTATACATTTTATGTAGTAGTACACATATGCTGTATGAGATGTTCTCTGTAAAGTCTAACTTAAATCACAATGGTTGATGGTATCAACTGAAATGCAATAATAAAATATGTGTTTTGATAAAAAGATCATTTCATAGTTATTTTTTAAATTTGTCACCTTGAGTCATCAATACTTAAGGCAATATTTGCTTTTACAATTTAAATTAGATTCCAATTATAATGGAAAATTTACTCAATGTATTTTGACTTCCAGTAGTCATTTTATATAATAAATAATACTCAGTAAAGTAATAAATTCACCACTTATGGTAGTGTAGTGGTTTTTGGGTTGATTTTGTTGTAGATGTAGCTAATTATAAATGTTGGTACATTTGTCAGTTAAACATTGATAATAGGAATGGATCTTTCTTTTTTTCTGTAAAATATATTTGCTGTTTTCTATTTTTTTATTATTTTATTTTTTTTATTTTTTATTTTGTATTTTATTTACATTTCAGATGCCATCCCCTTTCCCCATCCTCCCCCCAGAAAACCCCTATCCCATGCCCCCTTTTTCTTTTTGCTTTTATACAATTTTTTTAAATGTTAATCAAAGGCTTTATAAGTTTGGTAATGCTCAATAAGAAGTGTAACCCAATACCCAACCTAGATATATAAACTATCTTTGACTGGTGGAGACACGTGAACATCTGCCTTCATGCACCCCCATTTCTTTCTCTCTCTTTCTCTCTCTCATCACCTAGCTTCTCCTCTTCTTCATCTTCTCCTCTCCTTATTCCATCTCTTCCTCTCCGTACACCTTCCCCATTAGCTCCTCCTACATATCACCCTCCCTGAAAAAATAAAACTTTTCTCTCAAAATACAATTAGAGCATAATTATTCCTAATTGTACCAGTGAGGTACAAGATAGTCCTAATACCCAGTCCATTATTTTGTTGACTAACCAGAACCTCTGTCATCTATCCTAACTAAAACAATAGTTTTGAACCTGGCTTTTTTCTTGGCTTTAGAATGAATGTCAGCTGAAAACTACCCACTCAGATATTTTCTCTCAAAGTAAATAGCCAGGATTGGCTATGAGACTATTATAGGTCTTCATCCCATCAGAAATCCAGAATGACTGAGTTAACTGAAATTATGGGAAGCACTAAGCATAGCTCCTAAAACTCAGACAATTTATAGAGACTTCTGAACATCTGGAAAGACCCTATACTACAGAATGTTGGAGGAGCAAATCTTCAGCCTTCTGGCCCAGAATCATCTGACAGACCTTAGTGATGCAGAATTATTAAGGGCTGATTACTCTGTCTAGGAAGATATAATCAGAAGACTATTCTGCAAGTGTGTCCTTTTCTGGACAGTAATTTGACTGTAGATGGAAAGAGGCAATTCTTGCCTAGTGGCTGTCACCGCACAACTAGAGTAACTCCAAGGATCCTCAATTTCTTCTTAGAATCCATGACAGGAAGCTGTCAGGAGCAGACAGGTCTCTAATCAAAATGAACATTAATATAGAAATATTTGTAACATCAATTCAATGGACTTCTGACGTTTTGAAAACCAACTATCCATGTAAGGAAACCTGGACTGTTGTCTGTTAACTCCTCTCAGCTATTTCTAAATAAAATATGGAAAACACCCTAACAATAAACTCAAAGCCCTGAATTTGCCTTAGTCCCTTAACTTACAGGCTAACCGTCTCAAATCTGTTTAAAAAAAGTTAAAGAAGGACTGGATCTAAGCCTTGTATTCCTAAATGTGTTATACAAGCACAATGCCAATGAGAGTATCAATATTCTTCTCACTTTTATATCGATAAGAAGCTCATACTAATGAAAACCTTAAATTTGAAATTAAAGTAAATTTTGTACCATATAAGAAATTATAAATTCATCTTGATAATAATTATACAGATTTCTACCAATAGGTTATGGCTATGCAATAAGTCCTAGCTAATCCTCCCTGTTCCAACAAAAACCACTACTTTTCCCTAGAAAGACAAACCAATATTAACCTCCTTAGTCCCCAAGCCCAGGGAATAGGGGCGCTGACTCTTCTTTAACTTCTTCAAGCTGATTACGGGCATTGAGATATTAGAAGAGGGGTGAGGGAAGTGTAAAATGATAAGCCTCTGAAGCTGTGTCTTCACTGCATCCAGATGAAATTCCAGGACATCAGAGGTTTGGGCAGGTCTGCTCAGTATGCTTGATGAGTAGATACACGAAGGCTGTGTATTCTGCAATATACAATTCTCAGAACAAGTTTTAGTATCAGGAAATTTTTTTTCCTAGAGGGCTGACATTTTTTTTTAAAAGATGTTGGTTCTAACAACTTTTCTTTTTTTCCCCTTTTAAAATTGATTGTAATGTTTACATTTCAAATTTTATCCCCTTATCCCATATCCCCCACCACCCAGGAACCCCTTATCCCATCCCCTCTCCTTGTGCTTCTATGAGGGTGTGATTTTCCAGTTTCTATGACACTGTTTCTATTAACATAAACTGCCTCCTAAATTTCTAAATCCTTCCATTTGTGTTATTAAATCTCCTATTTTTCTTTTTACTTTATTTTTTCTCTTTTTTCTCCTTTTTCCCTTTTTTCCATCTCTTTTTTTAATTGAGTATTATATTTACCTTTCAGATTTTATCCCCTTACCCCACTTCCTCCCACCACCCAGAAAACTCCTATACCATCCCCCTCCTCATGCTTCTATGAGGCAGTGCCCACACCTACCCCCCCACTACCCCTCCCCACCCTCACAATCCCCCCAAACACACTCTGTGTTCACTTTTATGGGACCAAAAAACTCCTCTCCCACCTAACCTGACAAGACCATCCTCCACTACATATACTGCTGGAGTCATGGGTCCCTCCCTATGTGCTCCCAGGCTGGTAGTTTAGACCCTGGGGGGCTCTGTTTGGTTAGTATTGTTCCTTTCCTCATGGGGTAACAAACCCTTTCTGCTCCTTCAGTCTTCTCTCTAAGTTCTCCATTGGGAAACCCTTGATCATACCAATGGTTAACTGTGAGCATCATCCTCTGAATGTGTTAGTCTTTGGCAGACCTCTAAGGAGACAGCTATATCATGTTCTTGACAGCATGTACTTACAGCCATCCACATCAGTGTCTAGCTTAGGTGACTATACATGGAATGAATATCCAGTTGGAATGGTCTCCTGATGGCCCCTCCTTCAGTTTCTGTCCCATGTTTTGTTTACATATTTGTTCCCTTGAGTATTTTTGCTACTCATTCTAAGTAGAACTGAGGCATCCCATCTTGGTCTTCCTTCTTCATGAGCTTCACGTGGTCTGCAGGTTGAGTCTTCGCTATTCCAAGCTTTTGAACTAACATACTCTTAACAGTGAGTAAATACCATGTGTGTTCTTTTGTGATTGGGTTAACTCACCCAGGATGGTAATTTCTAGATCTATTCATTTACCTAAAAATTTCTCAAATTCATTATTCTTAATAGCTGAGTAATACTCCACTGTGTAGAGGTACTGCTTTTTTTTTTTTTTTTTTTTGTATCCATTCCTCTGTTGAGTGACATCTTGGTTCTTTCCAGCTTCTGGCTATTATAAGTAAGGCTGCTATGAACATAGTGGAGCATATGTCCTTATTATATGTTGGAGCATCTTCTGGGTATATGCACAGAAGTGGTATACCTGGATCCTCAGGTGATGCTATGTCCAGTTTTCTGAGGAACCCCAAGACTGATTTCCAGACTGGTTGTACCAGCTTGCAATCCCACCAACAATGAAGGAGTGTTCCTCTTTCTCTGCATCCTTGCCAGCATCTACTATCACCTGAGTTTTTTATCTTAGTCATTCTGATTGTTGTGAGGTGGTATCTCAGGGTTGTTTTGATTTGTATTTCCCTGATGACTAAGGATGTTGAGCATTTCTTAAGGTGATTCTCAGTCATTAGAGTTTCCTCTGTTGAGAATTCTTTGTTTAGCTCTGTACCCCATTTTTAATAGGGTTATATGGTTGTCTGGAGTAAAATTTCTTGAGTTCTTTGTATGTCTTGGATGTTATCCCTCTATTGGATATAGAATTGGTTAAGATCTTTTCCCAATCTGTTGGTTGCCATTTTGTCTTATTGACAATATCCTTTGTCTTACAGAAGCTTTGCAATGTTATGAGGACCCATTTGTGAATTCTTGATCTTAGAGCATAAGCCATTGGTGTTCTGTTCAGGAACTTTTCCCCTGTACTTAGGTATTCGAAGGTCTTTCCCACCTTCTCTTCTATTAGTTTCAGTGTATCTGGTTTTAAGTGAAGGTCTTTTATCCACTTGTATTTGAGCTTTGTACAAGGAGATATGAATGGATTGATTTGCACCCTTCTACATGTTGACCTACATTTGAACCAGCACCATTTGCTGAAAATGCTGTCCTTTTTCCACTGGATGGTTTTAGCACCTTTGTCAAAGATCAAATGACCATAGGTATGTGGGTTCATTTCTGGATCTTCAATTCTATTCCATTGATCTTCCTGCCTGTCTCTGTACAAATACCATGCAGTGTTTATTACTATTTCCCTGTAATACAGTTTGAAGTCAGGGACAGTGATTCCCTGAGAAGTTCTTTTGGTGTTGAGAGTATTTCTTTATATCCTGGGTTTTTTGATGTTCCAAATAAATTTTCAAATTGCTCTTTCTATCTGTATGAAGAATTGAATTAGAATTTTGATGGGGATTGCATTGAATCTATAGATTGCTTTTGGCAAGATGGCCATTTTTACTAAATTAATCCTGCCTATCCAAGAGCATGAGAGATCTTTCCATCTTCTGAGATCTTCTTCTATTTCTTTCTTCAGAGACTTGAAGTTCTTCTCATACAGATCTTTCATTTGCTTGGTTAGATTCACTCCAAGATATTTTATATTATTTGTAACTATTGTGAAGGGTGTCATTTCCCTAATTTCGTTCTCAGCCTGTCTATCTTTTGAGTAGAGGAAAGCTACTGATTTGTTTGAGTTGATGTTATATCCAGACACTTTGCTGAAGTTGTTTATTAGGTTTAGGAGTTCTCTGGTGGATGTTTTAAGGGTCACTTAAGTATACTATTATTTACTGCAAATATATAATAATATATTACTATGTTTAGGTATGGACCTTGAATTCCTGATCTTTCCAAGACTTTTAACATGAAGGGATGCTTAATTTTGTCAAATGCTTTCTCAGCATCTAGTGAGATGATTATGTGGTTTTTTTTTTCTTTGAATTTATTTATGTAGTGAATTACATTGATGGATTTCTGAACATTGAACCATCCCTGCATTCCTGGGATAAAGCCAACTTGATCATGATGGATGATTGCTTTGATGTGTTCTTGGATTCATTTTGTGAGAATTTTATTGAGTATTTTTGCATCAATATTCATAAGAGAGATTGGTCTGTAGTTCTCTTTCTTTGTTTGGGTCTTTGTGAAACTTAGGTATGAGCGTAATTGTAGTTTCATAGAATGAATTGGGTAGTATTCCTTCTGTTTCTATTCTGTGGAATAGTTTGAAGAGAATTGGTATTAGGTTTTCCTGGAAGGTGTGATAGAATTCTGCACTAAAACCATCAGTCCATGGACTTTTCGTGTGTGTGTTTGTTGGGGGGAGATTTTTAATGACTGCTTCTATTTCTTTAGGGGCTATTCAACTGTTTAGATGGTTTATCTGCTCCTCGTTTAACTTTGGTACCTGGTATCTATCTCGATAATTGTCCATTTATCCAGATTTTCCAATTTTGTTGAGGATAGGCCTTTGTAGCAGGATCTGACAATTTTTAAAAATATTCTCTGTTTCTGTTGTTATGTCTCCCTTTTCAGTTCTATTTTATTAATTTGAGTACTGTCTCTGTGACCTTTGGTTAGTCTGGCTAAGGGTTTGTCTATCTTGTTGATTTTCTCAAAGAACCAGCTCCTCCTTTTGTTGATATTTTGTATAGTTCTTTCTGTTTCATCTTGGTTGATTTTAGCCCTGAGTTTGATTATTTCCTGCTGTATACCCCTCTTGGTTATATTAGCTTCTTTTTGTTCTAACCCTTTCAGGTGTGCTGTAAAGTTATTAATGTATGCTCTTTCCATTTTTTTATTGTGGGCACTTAGAGCTATGATTTTTCCTCTTAGTACTGCTTTCACGGAGTCCCACAAATTTTGATATGATGTGTCCTCATTTTCATTTAAATCTAAAAAGTCTTTAATTTCTCTCTTTATTTCTTCCTTGACCAAGTTATTATTGAGTAGAGCATTGTTGAGTTTCCATGTGTATTTGGGCTTTCCATTGTTTTTGTCCATGTCAAAGAAAAGTCTTAGTCCATGGTGGTCTTATAGGGTACAAGGGATTTTTTCAATCTTTTTGTATCTGTTGAGGCCTGTTTTGTGACCAATTATATGGTCTGTTTGGAGAAGGTACCATGAGGTGATGAGAAATAGGTATATTCTTTTGTTTTAGTATGAAATGTTCTATAGATGTCAGTTAAGTACAATTGGTTCATAACTTCTGTTAGTTTCATGGTTTTGGTTTAGTTTCTGGTTCCATGATCTGTCTATAGCTGAGAGTGGAGTGTTGAAATATCCCACTATTATTGTATGAGGTGCAATGTATGCTTTAAGCTTTAGTAAAATTTCTTTTATGTATGTGGGTGCCCTTGCATTTGGAGCATAGATGTTCAGAATTTCAAGTTCCTCTTGGTACATTTTTCCTTTGATGAATATGAAGTGTCCTTCTTTATCTTTTTTGATTACTTTTGGTTGAACAACAATTTTATTTGATACTAGAATTGCTACTACAGCTTGTTTCTTGGGGCCATTTGCTTGGAAGATTGTTTTCCAACCATTTACTCTTAGGTAGTGTCTGTTTTTTGCACAAAGGTGCATTTCCTGTATGCAGCAAAATGTTGGGTCCTGTTTATGTATCCAGTCTGATAGTCTATGTCTTTTTATTGGACAATTGAGTCCATTGATATTAAGAGATATTAAGGAAAAATGAATGTTGTTTCCTGTTATTTTTGTTATTGGCAGTGGAGTTATCTTTGTATAGCTACCTTCTTTTAGGGTTTTTGGAAGATTACTTTCTTGCTTTTTCTAGGTTGTAGTTTGCCTCCTTGTGTTGGAGTTTTCCACCAATTATCCTTTAAAGTGCTGGATTTGTGGTAAGATATTGTGTAAATTTGGAATTGTCATGGAATATTTTGGTTTCTCCATCAATATTGATTGAGAGTTTTGCTGGGTATAGTAGTCTGGGCTGGCATTTGTGTTCTCTTAGGGCCTGTATGATATCAGTCCCGGATCTTCTGACTTTTATAGTCTCTGGTGAGAAATCTGGTGTAATTATTATAGGTCTGCCTTTATATGTTACTTTACCTTTTTCCCTTACTGCTTTTAGTGTTTTCTCTTTGTTTTGTATATTTGATGTTTTGATTATTATGTGACGGGAGGTGTTTCTTTTTTGGTCTAGTCTATTTGGGGTTCTTTAGGCTTCTTGTATATTTACGGATATCTCTTTCTTTAGGCTAGGGAAGTTTTCCTCTATAATTTTGTTGAAGATATTTACTGGCCCTTTAAGTTGGGAGTCTTCACCTTCATGTATACCTATTATCCTTAGGTTTGGTCTTCTCATTGTGTCCTGGATTTCCTGGATGTTTTGTGTTAGGAGCTTTTTGCATTTCACATTTTTTTTGACCGTTGTGTTTATGTTTTCCATGGTATCTTCTGCGCATATTCTCTCTTCTATCTCTTGTATTCTGTTGGTGATGCTTGTGTCTATGACTCCTGATCTTTTTCCTAGGTATTCTATCTCCAGGTTAGTCTCCCTGTGAGATTTCTTTATTGTTTCTACTTCAATTTTTAGATCCTGGACAGTTTTGTGTAATTCCTTCACCTGTTTGGTTTGTTTTCTTGCATTTCTTTAAGGGCTTCTACCTGTTTACCTGTGTTCTCCTCAAATTCTTTGAGAGTGTTGTTTATGTCCTTTTTAAAGTCCTCCATCATCATCATGAGAAGTGATTTTAATTCTGAGTCTTGCTTTTCTGGTGTGATGTGGTGTTCAGGACTTGCTATTGTGGGGGAACTGGGTTCTGGTGATGCCAAGTAACTTTGGTTTCTGTTGTTTACATTCTTAAGCTTCCCTTTTGCCCTTTGGTTAGCTGTAGTGTTACTTGCCCTCACTGGTTCTGACTGGAGTCTGTCTTTTCAGTCATAATAATCTTGGTTATATCAGAACTCCTAGGGGTCCGGATGACTCTATGATCCTGAGCTCCAGCTGTTCTGGTTACAGTGGCTCCTCTGGGATATTTCAGGATATGGTGTCTCCATGGTAGTAGACCAGCTAGCTGTTTTCTGCTCTGAATGTAGTTATTCCTCTAGGATGCTTTAGGATATGCTGTCCCCTGCTCTGCAGTTCTGTGGGCCCTGTCCTCTCTAGGATGCCTGGAGCTTTGCAGTCCTTGACCTCTCTTGAGTACCTCTGCATCTCTGAGGTCTGTGACCTCCCTAGGGTGCCTCCGGACTCAGTTTCCAGAGGGGAGCAGATCGGCTGGGAGACTGCTCCAGCCACAGGTATCTGGGCCAGGGGTGGAAGGGGAGTGGTTCTCCACAGGGGCAGGGTCTGTATGCCAGGTGAGCTCTGGGGGGCCCCTACTGCCAATTGTTCTTTAAAGGCCTAGGGCAGTGTATGGGTTCTCCTACCTGCTGCTCTGCGGTCTGTGCCCTTTCTAGGGTGCCACCAGACTCAGTTTCCAGAGGGGAGCAGATCACCTGGGAGACTGCTCCAGTCACCAGTATCTGGGCCCTGCTGTTTTCAAAATCATAAAAAATCCCATTTCTTGCCAATAATATTGAAGTCACATTTTGTTTACTACCTTTAATTTTATAGAACATCATTACAAGTAAGTTACATTATTGTAACTTATAGAATGATTTTATATTCCTATAATGAACTTTGTTTGGATTTATTTTAGATCACAATTCAACTCACACTTCTCCATCACATGGATTTTTATGAAAATAGTCATTTATCTGAATAGGAAAACATTGACTATTTTTGATTTATAACAATATAGTAACAACCTGATACATAGTCAATATTAAATGACTTTCTAAATTTCTGAAGCTGTCTTAGTATATTAAAGGAAACTATAAAACCCCTGTTTGGTGAATTATCTATATCTTTGTTGTGTTTTCCATATCTTTGAGGTGATAGACAGTAGAAAGCAGTGCCTCACATATGGGAAAAACTGTCCCAGTGTAGACACTTATCACCAAAGCATCATTCTGAATAGACTCATTCTATAAAAGTTGATGATACATTGCTATTTCAATTACATTCTAATTTCTGTGTCTCCTCTGAAAAAATCTGATAAGCATCTTCTTTTAAAATGTCCTGTTTATGTTGACAATAAATCCCTTTACTCAAAAAAAAAGGTTAGAGACTTGCATGTTTTATGTGTTTGCTTTGTGATAAATTCACTAATTATATTTTCATAGAGAATTAAGTCTTTAAGAATTTTATACAATTTGTCTGCAACTTAAATTAGGAGAAACATACTGAAATACTATTTACTTTGAAAGCCACCAAAAATTTATAAACATTTGAAAGAGACATGTTATCAAAATGGTAGCACTAATTACACTACTTAAGGTTTTAAAATCTAAAAATTAACCATTGTTTTGTACCTATAGGTGTTACAGTGTATGTCTGTATTCATATCTTTAATTAGAAGCTGCAAATTGCATAGTATCACTCACATTAGCTCCAAAACTAAATATTTAAATATAAATTTAATGAGACATCTGTGAGATGTTTTTAGGGAACCATGTTCTTCTATAAACTAAGTGGAAGAAATAGAAGTAAATAAAGAGATAGTCTATGTTTTGGGATAGAAATACTGTGGTCAATCGTATCCATTTTTTCAGAGTTCTAATTCCAATAAATTATTTCTTTGTTATTGAAAAATAAATCGTAATGCTTTAGAAATAGAAAAAGATTTAGCATATCAAAAGATTAATGCAAAGTTCAAAGGCGACACTACTCTCCGACAAAGTCTATATTTACTGTATATGAATGTACAAACATGGAATAGAAATAATGAGAGTAGAAACCAACTCACATGAGTAAGGTCCACTGAACTTTGATAAAAGAGCAAAGGCAATCATGCAAAACAAGGATAGATTAGTTTACCAAATGCTAATGGAAACAGACATTTGAAACATATATTCTATAGTCCTTTCTAAAAGTTTAACTCACAACATATGTAGGTCAAAATATAAAATATTGACTCTCAAATTTCCAAGTGTCTGACACACAAATCAATAATTCTGTCCTTTTAAGTTCTAAACATAAAAAATATAAATGAAAAATAAATAAAAATAAAACTTCCTTGTCAATAACTGTAAAGTATCAGAATGTCTTTAGATTTTTAATGATCATTTCTTCATACAACTCAAAAATGTAAATTTTGTATAAGATAATTAATATGGCGTTATTTAAAAATAAAATATCTCTTAAAATATTCTCAAGGAATAAACTTAAAAGGCAAAAATGAGAGTAAACAGTCATTAAACACACTACTGATTTAAATAATATCATTTAATTTATAAAAAGAATACTAATATTCATCAGAAAGAAAACATGCTGTTTTAAAAGAGTAAAAAAAAAATAGAAAAAATACTCGCAGTGCAAAAGGACATATGAAAATATGCTTTGCCTTAATGGCATTAGGATTGAATCATTGCAGACTGAAACTATGAGATACTTATAAATTTATACCAGGTATGTCATTTCTAATACAGAACATGACAGAAAAGTAATACTGTCAAAGATTTGGGGCAATGTGGATCATTATTTACTTTGAGTAAGTATGCAAATGGCATAGACTCTTTAGAAAGTAAGTCAATTTGATCTAGTAGTTGTTCCCCTTGTTTTTACTCTAAGGAAAATTAAGCTTATGTTTGGCATCGTTCCCTTAATAACTTATATTCTATGTGATCAGCGTTACTCATCCATTCAGAGTAACTCTCAACAAAGTCATTCTCAATAATCTTTTGTAATTAGTTTGAGTGGTAGTAGGTTTTCTATAGCTAGCTTCTAAGTCACTAATTATCCCTCTTCCACAGTCCATGTTCTTTTCAGTCTTCCCTGTTTAATACTGTTCAGTTACATGACTGTCATCTGAGAGGCTCTACAGCAGCTTACAGAGACAGGTGCATATACTTACAACCATTGGACTAAGGTCAGGGACCCCAGATGAAAGAGTTAAGGGAAGAATTGAAGAAGCTGAAGGTAATTGCAACACCATAGAAAAAACAACTCAATAAAGAAAAAAAAAAATAAACCTTTTCTGTTCTTTTTATGGTAGAAAAATTCATTCAATACCAAAAACTGTTATCTATTTGTCATACATCAATTATTAATATTTTTAAAACATCTTCTTTGAAATGCTTTGCACTTGTTGGCAAATATAAAGTAAATAAAGTATTCATATGTAGGGATTAGTATATGTCCCCCAAGTTTTTGTAAACTGAAATGAGTAGTGTCTACAATATGCTATTTTTTGTAGCAGCTAGCCCATGTTACCCAGCTAAGTCGGGCTCAGATGTGTCAAAACTTACAAGGTCCAGATCATATATCTTTCTCTCCTGTCCTAAGCTTTGTTTTCTAGATGAGAATTAAAATTCCTGTGTGGCACCATAGCTACAGCTGATCCTAGAAGCAGTGTGAATTTTAAAGTGTTAGCATCCTTCACCAGAGACACGGGATTCTGCTCTCTGAATTTCCTCTTTATGAATTCATTGTGTGAAGGTTGATTAGCATTACTACTAAAATGGTAGAAGCCTTTATTTTTACCTCAAAGTTTTCTCTCACAATTATCCAACACATGGTAACCCCCACATTTACCCTTACCTTGACCAAAGCAATCACAATTTTATCAAAAACAGAGGTAGTGATTGGCAGCCAGACAATCTTTGTATCATACCGAAGTTTCTAGAACATAAACATTTTGGTGCAAAGAACTAGCCATCTTTTACTTAAGAAGGCCTGTTATAACTTTATATGTGCATTCAAAGTATTCTATTCCGTTTGGTTTGCTTTTCATAGAAGCCTAGTTATATAATTTATAACCCAAGCTTTCTAATGATTCATATCCCCCTGCCTCTTTTTTCTTAGTGCTTTGGTTAGAGTGATATGTAGTAATTCCTGCTTGGATCAGTTCCAAATATTTCTCAGTGAAATAATTTATTTGTGGAATCATATGTGAGGAAATATATCTCCATTTTATACTTTTTTTAATATTTCCGAAATTGCTCAACAACATACTTAAAGTGACATCATTTAGAGATGTCTTTAATGACTTCTACTTATTTTTAATTGTGTGTGTACCTCATATTAGAGAATCTTTTTGAGACATTTCACTTTGGTTCCATAACTCTTACACCCTTTCTTCTCTCATCACCTTCAGAGTGGCTGAACAAATGCATCTAGAGGTCTCTGGATGTCCTGCTATGAGAATATTTTACTGCAAAACAGCCTGTGGAAAGAACATACTGTTCTGCACTTTACCCAGAATTGTTAATGGCCATTTTAAAGCTTGGGATTCTAATGACCTTCCACAGGTGTGCGGGTGATAAAGGAGACTCTTATAATGTTAATGACTAAGAAATCATGACACTTGGATGAAAAATGTTAGCATGACTTCCTATGCCTTATTCACAAGAACAGGAAAATAAATTATATTTATCAAAGTGAGTCTACCTTTTTAAGTGTAAACCTTTACTCAGAATACCTATATTAAGCAAAAGTGAGTTTGAAGAAGGTCACACACCTAAGCATTACAGTGGAAATTATGAAGAATATAGATGAAAACTTATTATAAAGTCTTTGTGGATTAGGATTGACAAGAATTCTTAGACAAATAGAAATCAATAACCATGAAATGAGCACATATAATAGCCTTCATAAATATCAATACAGTCTCAGCAAAATAAACTGATAAGAAAATGAATAAGCAATCTGCACACCTGGAGAAAACTTTATCAAAACAAACATCTATAATATCTATTTTTAATTCATTAAGAAGAGAAACAACCCAATAAAATAAGTGAAAGATCTGAAAAGTCATTTTACAAAAGAAGATGAATGAATGGTGATTAACCATAGAAAAACAGGCTCAAAGTCACACATAAGCTGTGATGAAAAATTTGATTAAAATTCCAATATTATCAGTGCATATGCACTGGTAGGAATAGATGATGTATAAGATGATCAAATCTGCAGAGAAGATGAGGCCTAAGAACAATCAAACAAAATTCATGAATGAATTATACAATATATTCTTTTGTTCCAGGGCCTACATTATTAAAAACATCAATACAAAGATGTATAATTTCAATCTGTGCATAGAGCAAGCTAAATTTAAATGTTCTTTTCAGTGTGATTTAGACAGGGCTATTTAGATGTGTTTTATTACTGATAGTTTAAAATAGTAAATGTATTAGAAGCGAAAACATGTATCAATATAAATGTATTAAACTATTAAACAGTGACATATTTATACATTAAATTCTATTAAACAAAAAAATGGAAATGTTTATTAAAATCAACAGATATTTATCAAAGTTACTTTTTTTCCTAAGGACGTATGAAACACAAAGTAGTCATTTTTTGATATAGCATTACTTTTATTGTTGATACTAAATGCCTTATCACACTATCTCCTTGATATATGTAAAAATATTAAAACAGCAGCAGAGGTAAGGATTTATAGAACAAGATTGTGAGATATTCTAAGAGTTTTTTGTAAAATTATCTACCTCTCTTTCTCAAATATATATATATATATATATATATATATATATATATATATATATTTGGGTCTATAGATAATTTTCACTTGTCACACACAAGGATATCCACTTAAATGCATTCTCCTATTAACCCATAGAGACTGTAGCAGCAGACAAAGCCCTGTTCAGGTTTAAGCCAGGCAGGTTCACAGCTCTGAGCCAGTGGAAATCAGCTTCCATTCCTAACCAAGAACCTATCTCCCACTGACAACTGATAGAAAGAAAAACTAAAATTTCTGCAATTTAGTCTCACTAAGTATATAAGACACATCAATAAACCATACAATTTAAGCATACAATTAATTAAATTGTACTGTGTGTGTGTGTGTGTGTGTGTGTGTGTGTGTGTGTGTGTGTGTGCGCGCACGTGCACGTGCTAGTGCATGAGTGTGAACATATATTGCCTTGTTTAGTCATTTTGCTGTCCGACTGGTCTATTGCTTAAATATGGTTTCCAATATTGTGTTATTATGTTTAATTGTGTATGTGGTTTTTTTGTAATTTGTTTAGTTTTGTTTTTATTTTATTCTTGTTTTATTTTTAAATTTTATTTGTCTCTTTTCTTTCTAAGGAGAAAGAGGAAGAAATAGTGGAATTGAATATGTCAATCTGCCACGAGATAGGACAGGGGAAACAGAATCAGAATATATTCTGTGAAAAAAAAAATCTTTTCAATAAAAAATTTTGTGAGTTTTTCCACACAGAAATTACAAGAAATCCAAATGTTTCCAATAACACCATCAAAAACCTCACAGTAGTGCAAATCCACCAATAGCATTTAACCTGGTAAGCCCACACATCAGTGGCAGACATTTCTCTGTTTTCTACATTGTTAATTTTCATTTTTGTTTGAAATCTAGAATTGTAATTATTTCTAGTTTGATTTTTAAACCCTAACTGTACATAGTACTTGTCTAGCTGATTTACAGTGTTTAGACATCTTTGGGTGGGGAATCACATGTACTCTATTACCAGTTTTAGGTGTCAGTCATTTAGGAATCCTTCATGAGAAAATGAGTTGCCAAGGATTTGCCTTTGTGATCTTCACAGGTCTAAAGAGAGGCAAGATGAGACCACGAAGAAGGCTTTTGCAAAAATGGAAGCCAGCAAATCTGCACCTAATGTACACACCCCAAGAGTATTTTGTCATATACCTATTTTCCGTGCCACTCATAGAACTCAACTGCTTGAAATGATAATCCAACTTGAGACACCATCCAACCTGGGCTCCCTGCAGGCATGCTGGTTGGCAGTGATGCAGCTGTCTTTGAGTCATGTCTGCTCTGTAAGAAACCTCTCACCCATAGTTCTGTAAATAATCTCAATATAACTCATTGGCTTACGAAGTTGAACTTTGTTTGTGATCATTCTTCGATATGTTATGAGATTCCTATGTAGGGTGAGGCAGCATGAGATTAGTATCTCTCTAGGAAAAGTTCTATCACTCATTACTCCCATAACATATGTGCCACTCTTCTGTCAGTGGGCATAGAAATTTTTATTATCAAGAGTTACAAGCTCTTTTCTCAGCTATAAATGATTTCTACCCTCTCTATAAAGCTGTATTTATGAAATTTGGTATCAGAGTTCCAATATACATGTATATGTGTATGTCTATATATGTGCATGTATACCATGTACATATATGTGTACTTATACATGTACCTGTATATGTACATGTATAAGTTGACATTTCCTTTATTTTCCCAAAAGATAACTATACATTTTGTAACAATAAAACATTGTATGAAGAACTGTTCTTATATTATTCAACTTATTTGACTGCAGCCCTGTAGAGTAAGAATATGGAGATAGACAATAAGTATATATTGGATCTGTAGAATGAATAATATCAGGAATAAATAGATTGTTGCCTTGATTTCTTTATATCTTTTTGTGTACTGTATAATGTGATGTTTAAAGGAAAGAATATAGTGACTACTTTTATGGATATGTCACTGAAACAATCACTTAGAAAAAACATGTCAATCCATATTGCAGAAAAACAGAATAAAATATGATATTGCTGCTGCAAAAAAAATAGAAAATGTGGTCTGTAATTTGATTACTCTTAGTGATAGAACACAGCATTTATTTTTTAATAAAAAAATATATATTTACAATATTAAAATATTTATAGTTTTGTGAAAAAATATCATTTCAAACATTTTATATTTTACAGAACACTATTTGATTGGATTTGAAATTATATAGAGAAAACAGTAATTAGATAGGACCACTGTTATTGATATATTTATATTTAAAATTTAGAATCATCAACTAGTGAAAGAAATTCAGTAGCTTATCTTGTGAATAATTGTAATAATTTCCATTTTAAACTAAAAATTAATGAGAAATTAAGGACATAATAGTTTTTCTTTCATGCTGTAAGATAGTATTCTTAATTTAAAAATTGGAGACGTGAAAGTGCAAAAGTTGATGGATTTATTTCCTAAAATGACAATAGCTTAAATAATCAAATGCACTAAAATTAACTTTTTATAACCCCTATATCTCAGTATATATATACATCCATATGATAGATATTTAGATGATATTAGATAGATAAGCATAATTATGAATTTTGAGTTATTAACCTATCTGACAATTTTATAAATTTGCTTTAATGATTCTCATACAAATGTGAATCAAATGATTAATATATACTTAGGCATAAAGATTTTATATATGATTCCAAATTAAAAAACTTTGTTCCCTTTTTTATACTTCTCCAAATATATTTTCACAAATTTTATTTGACTGAAAGTTAAGGTTGATGAGGAGGTGCATCTGAAAATGAAGTGCTTGTCCAGGAGTCATAGTTCATTCATGGTTAGAGCACTCCAGTTGCATCTAGAAGATTGAAGATATACTTCCAGCACTGAAAAAAAAATGAAAGGAGAAAGTAATTCTGCATTTGTTAAATAAATTTCATGATTTTCAACATAAGTTAAAATTGAATGTAATTAAATATAACTTTATATGAGTTCAAAATATGTATAGATCAAAGCCAAACAACAATTTACTTTAAACATCTAAAAGAATATAAATGTGGATATTATACCAAAAATATCAAAATCTTGAAAAACTCTGTGACTATGATCATAAATTTGGGGTATCAGCTTGACTAGATTGAGAAAATTTTTTTAAAAAAAGGAAGCTTTTCTATACACAAGAAACTACTTAAGTGAGAAATGAATAGTCAATATTAGGATTTAAACTAAATTCCAAAATAAAATATGAGTAAAAAAATAGAAAAAAAATACAATTAGATTCTACGTGGTTTCAAAGAACATACCATTTCCTGGAGCCATTATTCATTTTCATACACACTAACTAAAAGTTATAGCAAAATATATTATTTGATGAAAAGACAATCTCCTATTTTGAATTTACTATTGTAAAAGATAAATACTTAAGATAAATTTTTAGTAAAAGTGACATATCTTGATGACTTCTATCTTTACCTATTTTAAGACAGGCATTAATTACTATTTTATCATTTTAAAACGTGAATTAATTTTTGTCTAGGCATTTAGCTATTAGGATACAGATGTAAGTATCCTAATACTTATAAGTATTATAAGATTATAAGTGTTATCTTATAAGATACTGATTTTTAAAGTGCTTATGCTTTGTTAGGCAAAATTATAATATGGTTCTGATCATTTAATATATTGTAAAGTATAAGATGAATGAAAAAAGATCAGTCTTCAATATGTGAGAAATAAAAATAATTATTTTCAAGTGATATAAAATCTAAATCTTTTTTAGATTTCTATTTTTTTAAACTAATATAGGTACCTCATTACCTTTCCTCACTCTGACATTTCCCATGAGCCTTGTCTCTTTCTTCCTCCCATATCTAGTCTCCTCCTTCCTAATTGATGTATGTATGTGTTTTATACATAACTATAGAGATGCAACTGATTAATTCCATTGAGAGTTGCAGTTACACGATTGCAGGGCTAATTACTTGGTATAAGATAACCTATTAGGATGCTTGTACATAGAAGGAGACTTCTATTCTCAGCACCAATTGGTTACCTTTGTATTTTTTAATTAATTAATTAATTTATTTATTTAAATCCCAGAGGCTACTGCATCTCTCAGTCCTCATCTTCTCATAGTGTCCCTCAGCACATCCCATCTGCCCTTTGCCTCTGAGAGGGTGGAGGACCCCTGGTATCCCTCCACTCTGACACGTCAAGTCTCTACAGGATTAGGCTCATTTTTTTCCACTAAGGCCAGACAAGACAGATCTCTGCTCCATATGTGCTGGGATCCTTGGTCCAATCCTTGTATGCTCTTTGGTTGGTGGCACAATCTTTGAGTGCTCCAGGGGTCCAGGTTAGTGGACTTTATTTGTCTTCCTGTGAGGCTTCTATCCCCTTCAGTTTCTCCAATTCTTTCCCTAACTGTTCCATCACTGTCCCAACCTTTTTGCTGTGGGTATTTGTACCTGTTCAGTCAGCTGCTGGTTAGAGCCTTTCAGAAGATTGCCATGCTAGACTCCTCTCTGCAAGCATAACAAAGTATCACTGATAAAGTCAAGAATTGGTGCTTGCCCATGGGATGAGTCTCAAGTTGGGCTGGTTATTGGTTGATCTTTCTTTTATTCCCTGCTCCATCTTTGTCATTACAATTTTTTGTAGACTAGACAAATTTTGGGTTGAAAGTTTGGTAGGGGATTCTTGTCTTTATCCCTACACTGGGGGTCCATCCTGGCTACAGGAGGTGACCTTTTGAGATTGTGTGACCCCATTGTTATGCATCTTGGCTAAAGTCTCCAGCATTGACCCCTGGAAACCTTGTTTGTCCCAGATCTCTGTAACTTCATAGAGATTCCCTCCACGCTACCACCCCAGCATTTGTGATTGTACAATCTGCAGCTGTAGATTTCTATTCATTCTCCTGGCCCTTTAGGCCTCTCCGTTGTCTCTTCCCACACCTGATCCTGTTTCCCATGCCCCTCACCCTCACCCTCACCCTCACCCTCACCCTAACCCTCACCCTCACCCATGTCCTTCCCTCTTTCTCCTGTGATTATTTTGCTCCTCCTTCTAAGTGAGTTTCACCCATCTTCCTTTGGTCCTCCCTTCTTGTTAAAGTTCATACAGTTTGTGAGTTGTATCCTGTGTATTCTGTACTTTATATCCCACTTATCACTGAGTATATACCATGTGTGTCCTTTTGGGTCTGGGTTACCTCATTCAGGATGATATTTTCTAGTTCCATCCATTTCCGTGCAAAATTCTTGATGTCCTTTTTAAAATACCTGAATAGTATTCCACTGTGTAAATGAACCACATTTTATGTATCCATTCTTTGGTTGCTGGACATCTGAGTTGTTGCAAGTTTCTGACTATTACAAATAAAGCTGCTGGGCCTGGCGGTGGTGGTGCACGCCTTTAATCCCAGCACTTGGGAGGCAGAGGCAGGCAGATTTCTGAGTTCGAGGCCAGCCTGGTCTACAGAGTGAGTTCCAGGACAGCCAGGGCTACACAGAGAAACCCTGTCTCGAAAAAACAAAACAAAACAACCCCCCACCCCCCCCAAAAAAAAACAAATAAAGCTGCTATGGACACAGTGGAGAACATATCCTGTGGTAGGATGGGTTATCTTTTGGGTATATGCCCAGGAGTGGTATTGCTGGGTCATTAGAACTATTTCCAATTTTCTTAGGAACTGCTAAATAGATTTACAGAGTTGTTGTAAAAGTTTACAATTCCACATCAATGAAGGAGTGTTCCCATTTTTCCACATCCTTACCAGAATGATCTTGTTTTAGCCATTCAAAATGAGGTAGAGAGCTAACAGAAAATTCTCAACACAGATATTACAAATGGTGAAGAAGTCCTTAAAGAAATGTTCAATATCCTTTGTCATAAGGCAAATGCAAATCAAAACGACTCTGAGATTCTGACTTTACTATTCTGTATATCAATGCATCACTATGAGCTTTTCCTCTTGAAAATTGGCCTTCAAAACCTTGTGTCCATTGTTATTTTCCTTGTTCAGGAATAATGTTTAGGTACATACACATTAGGTATTATGAGAGAATCTTCCCTGTTATTTCTATAAGACACAATCTCATAGCAGATAAATTCCATATAACATATACAAGTGTATTTATGTATATATACATGCATAATATATATGAAGTTAAGCCACCTGGAGTGGCAATGATCCCACCAGGACCCATAGTCTAAAAATGATCCAGTACCAGGAATAAAATACTCTACTTTTCATTTATTTTTTACAGGCATCCAAAAGACTCTGAAAATGAAAACAGTGCAGGCTATTGCTGCTGCCCTTGATCGCCTCTCAGAATTTGAAGGTAAGTCTGTATTGCTGAAAATACTATGGACTTCAGACAAAGATTCAGGATGAAAGCTGAATTTGACTTGATCTGAATGCATCTTCCTTAAGAATGAAGTTTGTGTAACTGAAAGGTGACAAGCAAGCTTCCTAAGAAACCAATAATCCTATTTTTCGATGCCCATCAATAACCAACACGGTATGGTCTCCAAATATGTCAGTATTAGCATTCATATCTTAGTGGTAGTTAAAAACTCACTAATTGGGTCCTGTGTGGTTGTGTAATTGTGCAGCGACATCTTGGACACCATGAGCAGCTTCAGCAGCAAGGAGTACGCCATGCCCTTCACCCTAGCTTAATACGTCTTCATCAAAAATGAGAAAGGGCAGTATATTTCTCTATTTCATGATGTTCCAATTTATGAGGACAAGGATGTGTTCCACATGGTGGTTGAGGTTCCACACTGGTTAAATGCAAAAATGGAGATTGCTACAATGGACCTTTTAAACCCAATTAAGCAACATGTGAAAAGGGGAAAGCTCTGCTACGTTGTGAATCTTTTCCCTTATAAAGAGTATATCTGGAACTACGGTGCCATCCCTCAAATGTGGGAAGACCCCAGTCACAGTGACAAGCACACTGGCAGTTGTGTTGACTCCGACCCAATTGAGGTTTGTGAAATTGGAAGCCAGGTGTGCCAGAGGTGAGATAATCAGTGTGAATGTCCTGGGCATACTGGCCATGATCTATGAGGGCGAGACAGACTGGAAGGTCATTGTCAGTAATGTGGAAGATCCAGAAGCAGCCAATTTAAAGATATTTCTGATGTTGAATGGCTGAAAACCAGTTACTTCGAAGCTACTGTTAATTGGTTTAGAAGATATAAGGTTCCTGATTGAAAAACAGAAAATTAGTTTGTATTCAATGAAGAATTTAAAGACAAGGAGTTTGCAGTTGACATTATTAAAAACATCCATGACTATTCGAAGCATCAGTGACTAAGACAACAGATGGGAAAGGAATCAGTTGCATGAACATCACAGTGTCGGAGAGCCCCTTCAGGTGTGATCTTGATGCTGCCAAAGCCACTGTGAATGCTTTGCCACAGCCATGTGAATCCACCTGCTCACTACTGACGATGTGGATTAATGGTTCTATCACCAGAAGAACTGATGAGATTCCTCTGGAATACGAGCTGATACGGCTGCATCCTGTTCACCTGGAAGCCTTAGATGCAAAAATGTAGTATCTTTTCAAGGCTCTGAATTTCTGTAACTCACCTAATGAAGTAGATTCTGCTGTGACTGGTCCGGTATGTTCAGGTTAGCCAGCTAGACACCTCGCATGTCAACCAGAACAGCTTTTACTAAACCTTAGCTCACAAAGCGGTGAGGACATGGAAGTCATCTGTATGTAGATGTGCAAGGTGGACAGACACCTACTGGATTTATATGTTTACTGTTTTAGGAAATAAAATTATTTTACTGAAAACAAAACAAAACAGAACTCACTAATTGGACTTAAGACCCACTCAACAACAATAGGGAAATTGTTCTTACTATTAGAATCCTAGCCAACTACTACCAGAGCCTTACAATCACACATGTAAGAAAAGAACCCATTAACATTGCCAGTTAACTAAACCAGCCAAATTTTTAGCTACATTGCTATATTGTAAATACTTATCACCATAACCACAGATAACTACAGCTCCCAAACCTTACCAAAATTTTCTAAACTTTGGAGCAGACAGAGACAGTTGTAAAACACAAGAGCTACTCAAAATGTGGAGAACTGATAACAGAGCTCCAGCTTCAGTAGGTAAACCTAAAACATAAGAAGTGGTGGAAAGATGGTAAGATGCATGGAAAACAATTTTAAAAGTGCAAGAACATAGGATATCAATTCAGATTCCAGAAACCACAGAAGCCTAGATGCCATAGTACACCCATGTACACTGTCAATTCCCCTAAGAAGAGAATTGATACAGCATAATCCATAGGAAACTGTAAGCCAGATAGGCTGGTGGATAAAGCAATATGCAAATAAAGATAAAACAGAGAAAGAAAACTTCCAATTAGGTGAATGATGAGTACATACATCCAAGTTTGTCCCCTAACCTCTACGTGTCTGATGTATTGTGTATGTGCATACTTGATCACATGATATATATGTATACATGTATACATACATATATATATATACATGTATATATACATATATACATATGCATATACAAAGATTAAAAACAGAGAATTGACTTTGATAAAAGAAATGATTAAAAGACATTTCAGTATAACATCTAAAGGAACAAAATTTTGGCAAGTCCAGTCACTGTAGAACCTTTTATTGTGAAAGGACACAATTTTATTTTAGAAGACATAATGAAGCAGAGACTGGCAAACTTGAGTTGATGTATATAATTCACTTTGGATTTCATCTTCATGTCTATCAGCCATCAGTTTTTTTTTAATAATGAGAGAACATGACTACAGATATGTTTTCCACTTTGGAAAACAAAAGTTTGAGTTTGAGAAGTATTATATAATATATATAGTTTGACGTGGTCACATTCTGTCACAGAGCTCATAAAAATGTAGAAAAACACAATGTAAAAGCCTTTTATTACAAGATTTGCCTATGTAATATTTAATTGTACTTCCTGAAAAAAGGTTTTAATAACTTAATTCTTTCCTGAATAATTGCAGCCTGTGGTATAGCGGCCCTAAGTTTCTTGGAGAATCTTTGCCTCAGCAGGAAAGCACACTTTAGCTCCTGGATCATTTCGGAGCAGCAGTTGACTTCCAGAAGAACAAGCTATACGATTAGAGAAGTGTAATGTCTATCACCACCTTACTAACTTTTGGAAATTTTATGTTTGTAACATGGAGAATGGTGATGAGATTACATTGATTACAAACATGAATGCCAAGACTGAAAGATCTTTCAGTCCATGGTGGTTATGTGGGCAGAGAGGAGGACATAAGCCTTTTAGTTGTTTTCTATCCATTTTTTTAAACCAAGTATCTGTTCAGTGTGTTATTTTCTTGATATTCTTGACATTTACTGTACCTTATAATAAATGTCAGTGTTTCCTTCAGTTCCTTGAGCCATTCTAGCATAACAATGTGATGCCAACTGGATTCAGGCTATAATATAGGTCCTTTTTTCTAGTAGTTGCTGGACAAAGTCTGGCTTAATAACTGCGTTTGTAGGGTGCCAGAAATCAGGAAAATTACTTAAGAAGTTCTTCCTTTTTTGTTTTTGTTTTTTATGTCTTGTTTTGCTGTAATGACATCAACTGATAGTTATTTCTATCCAATGACAAAAGAAAATATTGCCCTCTTGCAGATACTTAAACATAACTGCCAGTCACAGAACCACAGAGCACTCCCAGTCACTCAGTGTTCCAGAGATATTCTTCTTCTACTGGTACTACAATAGTGAGAATGAAGAGATGGCAATGGATCCGTGTGCATGACTTCTGAATCTGTCCATTAATTGTATTTAGCTTTATCTGATGAAACTTTGCTGAAACTGAGCAACTTAATTTATATCACAGGAGTAGATACTTTAAAAAACTTTACCCTGGAAATGTCCTTCAATTAAGATCTCATAAAACCGAGTAAGATTCTGTTCATCTCAAAATGGTTCTTAATATGAGAAGCAACCCTAGTTGCTTTTTACCATACATACCTCTTTGTTTTTTTCTTTCTCGCAGACTGTGACAGTCTATGATTGTTTTGTATATTGTACAAGCAAGCAAGCAAACCAACAAATAAACAAACCTGGACAGAAATGTATTTGACTATCCCAAATAATTTTCTCAATATAAAACAGAGAAAATCTATATGCATGACACTCTAAGCTTGGGAATTTGAGGTTATTAGCAGGTGGGTATATACCACAAGTGAATTGAATTATAAGCTGTCCATTTGAGTTACTCTAAAGAAAAAAAAACTATTTGGTGATGGAGAAAATAGTGCTAAATAATCTGACATCAAAACAGTTAAACAGTGGGTAGGATGAAAAAAATCTGGATTTCCCATTTCTATGATAAAATACATTCTGCAAATGACTGAGAATGATGAAAGAAACAATTCAAGTTAACCAAGAAGCTGTCAACGATAAAGGGCTCTCCTTTCATGATACCATGATGAGAGACAATAATTCAGATCCTGGGTGAGACAGATAACATATTCATGTTCTACATGTTCTGACTAGAGGCATCTTTAGTCCCAGTGTTTTTTCCCCTATGAAATAACCAAGTAGAAAATACCTCAAGGCTGAATCTACATTTCTTCTGGTCTTTGACTCCAGATTATGTTAAAATGGTGAGACTATGTTCACAGGCATCTGGCATCAAAGAAATGGATTCTCTCTCTACTTCTGTGGCTGACCTGCCAATCATAAATCCACCTTCAATTTGTGTTATTTAACTTCTTTTAAAATATGAAAAATCTGAAAGTCCACTAACACTTCAATTAAGAAGCAACACCTTATGTTTTACTTTTGCTCCTGAAACCACCTTCCGAACACATGACTTAGTTCCATACCATAGAAATGAAAGTTATGTGATACATCCTATAATATAGAAATGGAGAATAGAATGACACAAGGATGTTTGGCTTACTGAGAGGATAGAATGACAGTGTTATGGTTTATTTGACATTTTAACCCCTACAATAGAACAAACCACTTTATCTCTTTGTACTATGATTAATGGCTTCAAAAAAAAAAAAAAAAACTAACTTTTTTTTCTTTCTGGATGATGGAGGTGAGATTAAAAGTTTCCTTCTTGTTTTATTTAGTTATCACAAAAACCATGGACAAGCACATCAGATTCCAATCTTCTGCATGAAGGAATAGTTGAGTTGTTATCTCTGTTGACCTATAAGGGAAAAGTAAAACATTCTAAGAGAGACCTTGAACAAATTTTCATAATGTTTATTTTTTTCTTCACCTCATGCCTTCCTTTTTGTGAAAACAAGAGTCAATTCTTTGTATTTATATTTAGCTGATTCTTCTTTGTTTTGTATGCTGGGGATTAAATCTGAGACCTTACATGTACTAGGAAAAGGTTCTAACATTGAAAATCTCTACACTCCCAATTCTCTAGCTTGCTTTCAAATAGTTCTTTCAAATAAAACTTTTTTCTAGGGACAGAATTTGTTTTTATTTTAAAGGGGAAAAAAGGAGACAATGTCTACTGAGAGATAATTAAATCTACAGAATAACTCTTACCTATTAAAACTTCCATTGACAACTTAGGCTACTATGAGTAGAAAGAAAGAAAACACAAGCAGTTCTAATTTTAAACAGTATAATGACCAAAAATGTTCCATACAATGCATTGTGAGGGGTGGATGCTCACTTTAAACACCAGCATAACATTCTCCATGTAAAGGATCTAAGGAAGCTATTCCTCATATACTCCCAGTTGCCCTTATTAGTTGCCTGATTCAGATTCAGATTCAAACAGTGGGAACTGATTTAACAGGGTGACAACTCTCTTCTCTTCCCTGAGGCAAAATCTATTTAACCTGGACTGACTATCTAACCAGGTGTGAATCCTCACTGAGGTGCAAATTTGTTTCTGTACAGTAGAATGGCTACCATGTCACCCCTGGGGATGGAACAGTTGTTCAACAGTGAACTAAGTTTAATCTTAAAAATATTGTTTTGGAAGTTTAAGTTTTCAGAAACAAAGCACACTTGAGGGAATGTATTGAGAGGAATATTACCCATGGAATATATGTGCTTTGCTATGGATTTATTTATGAAGTAGTCTGGTACAGATATACAAATACATGGGAAATTGTGTTCTATAAAACACATGGCACTCATCTATAATTATAATGGCTAATATATCATATGTAGTTGAGAGGAAACATCTTTACTTCTCCATAGCATATTCTGTGATTTAAAGTGTTGCCTTTCTAAGAATTTTTTTCATATAAGGTGATTCCAAAGAATAGTCCATTATTGTACAATATATATTTGACACTTCAAATGGGTTTCATTAGTTTGTAAGGGGGCCCATTGCCATGAAACCTGTCTTGTTTAGATTGACAAGCACTTGTGAACTTTCTGTCACTATTTGCTATGCTAGGACTTTGCACATAATTGTCAACATATACGATGAATTGCTATCAGAAGAGCATAGGTCAGTCACGTTTCACCATGCAGAGTAAGAACATGGCAACTAAATATATAGTTTCACCATGCAGAGTAAGAACATGGCAACTAAAATATAGATGTAGGGTGTGGTTTGTCTCCATTAGAACAGGTTGATCAAATTGATAACTATGTCAAAGTTAGCTAACAAAGTAAATGAATATTGGGTATTTTATTTAACTTGCTTGGGATTTCTAAATGTGAATGGATCGAAACTGTTTACATATGATGCATTTGCAATGACCACATAATCTAAAAGAGTTCCTATGTTTAAACTTTATATATTTCCCTAATACAATAACTTCTAAATCTCTTTCTCAATAAGGAAAGCTCAATCGAGGGAATAAAATTATATTTCAGGCTTATTAATTGATTCTTTTAGAATTTTACAGGTTGCAATACTGTTTCTTTCAGAGCTAATACAATTTTTTAAAATTCATGTAGTCACAAATTTTTATTCTTTCCTTTACTGAGCAGTTAGTTAGTTGTACTGACTATAGCATTCTAAGCATCAATATACGAATTTGGTGACATAATGAGAATGAATTTAAAGGTAGGAGTGTTGCTGTAGTGTAAGAGATCAATTCACCAGCCAAAGGTTCACACCCAATTTATATGTTAACAAAACAAGCTAAACAAAAATATATTAATAATATAATTATAGTATGGATAATATACAGTATCCCACATGGTTTCTGTGGCTTGAACATTAGAAAGTATTCATTATAGACATTGTGCTCATATATTAAATGCCTTGCTATATGTAGAAAGTTAATCCTTATTCTACTTGATTATAATATTTGAATAAAAGACTGACATTGACAGTCATGACTGTAATAAAAGTTTTCTAATTTTATAGTATATTAGTATATTTTGCAATTTCTGAAGTCAAAACACAAATAACAAACATATTTTCATACATAATGAGGTAATTAACCTGGGAAGAGATTTTGAAAGAGTTATTGTGACTCTAATCAACTCCTCACTAGTACACCTTGTTTTTACTTACAAATATGAAAATATGTAGCAAGGGAATTCAACTAGCTGTCAATGCACAAACTTTTCCCCCCTACTTTTGAACAATATCGTTTGGTTATTTTTTTAAAATTCAACTTGAAATAGAAATTGAGACTACAACTCCTAACACCAGTTGTCTGTATACATTCATTGGGATTAATTCATCAAAGTCTACTGAAGGAAAAACTGGAAAATTTCTCAAAATGTTAAATCCCAAAGAACTTTATAAATAACTGATCTAATAAATCAATATACAACATACAATATTTACTAAAACAATATAAATAACCAAATATTGTAAGGAAATTTTTATAGTGTCTTTTTACTTCAATTCATTTGAGTGTCTTTGTGTGTGTGTGTGTGTGTGTGTGTAGGTATCTATGCCATTGCACAGGTTTGGAAATTCAAAGGAATTGCATTTCTCCACCTACCCATTATACTTATTTGACTATTTCAGTGTTGTCAGTCAGGTTTGCTATGGGCAAATCTCACACTGGAATTTAGTTACAATTTGAATCATTGTAAGAAATGAGTTTTAAGAGGTGTTTGAATCATTCTGGTATCACCCACACAAAAATATTAATGTAGTTTCTTTGAGAGTGACTATGTTAAAAGGGGTGTGTTACAAACCATATGCCCTGCTGTCCTGACTTTTCTTCGCATAAGCACTTTCAATGATACCTCAAAAAAAATAAAATAAACAATGGCATCATTACTTTAGACTTCTTGACCTTTGGACTATATTAACTCTTTTTTATATATTTAAGCCACGGGTTCTGTTATAAAAATAGAAACTAAAATCAGTGTCAAATGCTAACTAAACATTCTTCATTTTTATACACTTAATATTTGTCAATTTCATTGTTTTCCTAAAAGGACATTTTCCCTAGACACATTTTCATCAGGATTTTAAAGGCCAAAATCTGGTAGTATCCACATAGCTTCCCCTGCCAGTTTTTACTATTATCTTCACATCTTTACTCCAGTTCATCAGCTGGTCCCATCAGCTATAACCTAACCAATTTCAAACTTGTCCTATTCGCTTTACCTATACATGAATGACATTATCTCCTTTTGAGGTAACCGAGAAATCTCCCCACATTGGTCTCTTGTTTATTTAAGTATTCCTTGGAGGTGTATGAAAGAGAAGACACATTATAATGGAAACTATAAAGATGCGGTTGACTTGTCACTTACCCATATCATTACAAAACAAAAGACTGGCTAACTCCATCTTCCCACAAACTCACCAGTGACTCCACTGCACTGACAAAGAATTCTAAATGCACTGGAGACACTGCATCTTCTGTTCTCTTGTACTAGCTTTCTCCTTGGGCAGTGCTTTAGAACATACTTTCGTATCTGCTTTGCCATTCATTCTAGTTGCCAGTAGATTTTTTTTTATCAACATGCATATTTGGTAAGAAATGTGTTGAAAGAAAATAAACCTCAATCACAAGAAAGCATTTTGCTCTTGTTAAAAACAATTTTGATGAATAGTGGGCTGAGGTTAGCCAAAGTTCACAGTGGTACCGATAGAGGAAACTATAACCCAGCTGGGGAAAGGAGACAGTGATGAAGAATACCACTTTTGTTTCCATTATCTTTGGAGATGGAGTACTCAGTAAGAGGATTTTTTGATAATCAGTTTTATAATTTTTGGTAAGAAAAGATTTAAAATATAGAATACAAGTTTTCTACAAGATGCAAAACTGACATTTGGCTGAAGTGTCACATGACTTGGAACTGTGTTGATTTTGTTTTTGTTGATTATTTAATTTGATTTTTTAAACTGGAAATAAATTTGTTTTTCTTACACAATATGTCTTAACTATGGTTTCCATTCTCTTTAATTCTCCCAGTTCCTTCCAAAATCACTTGCTGACCATTTTTTTCTGTATTTTACTAGAAAAAAAAAAAAACCAGGATTCAAAGAATAATAACTAATATAATAAAACATAATATAATGTGAAATAATTAATATAATGTGATAAAAAAAATTGAGGACATTGAAACTGGACAAAACAAACAGAAGAAAAACACCACAAGATAAGGCATAAGAACTAGAGGTTGATTCCTTCACACACTCAGAAATCCCATAAAAACATTAAAATGAAAAACATAAAACATAAAGTATTGGAACAAACTCTTGAAGCTTAACCTGCTGCTTCAGTCCCTGTAAGTTATCAAGAAGTTTTATTATGTTGACTTAAAGGAATTTGTTTTCTTAGTTATCTTCTATTTCTCCTGGCTCCTATATTCATTTCCTTCCCTTCAATACAGCCCACCAAGGCAAGAGGGGAATTTGAAGGAGATATCTCCTTTAGAACTGTTTCTTTTTTGTTTGTTTTTGTGGGTTTTTTTAAACTTTATTTTATTAGTTATTTTATTTATTAACATTTCAGATGTTATCTCCCTTCCCAGTTAACCCCCTATCCAATCCTCATTCTCCCTGCTTCTATGAGGGTGCTCCCCTTCACCCAACCACTCCTGTCTCAGCTCCCTAGCATTCCCCTATGCTGGGTCATCCAGCTTCCACAGGACCAAAGGGCTCCCCTCATATTGATGCCAAATAAGGCAATCCTCTGCAAAATATGCATCTAGAGCCATGGGTCCCTCTGTGTATAATCTTTGGTTTGTACTATAGTCCCTGGGAACTTTGAAAGGATGTGGTTGGTTGATATTGTTCTTCTTCCTTCAAACCCCTTCAAACCCTTCCACTTCTTGAGTTCTTCACCTAACTCCTCCCTTGGGGTACCTGTGCTCAGTCTACTGGTTGGCTGCATGCATCTACATCTGTATTTATTGGTCAGGCTCTGGCACAGCCTCTCAGGAGGCAGTTATACCATGCTCCTGTCAGCAAACACGTCTTGGCATCAATAATAGCATCTGGGTTTAGTGTCTGAAGATGGGATGGATATCCAGGTGGGACAGTATCTGGATGGCCTTTCCTTCAGTCTCTGCTCTACTTGTTTTTCTTGCATTTCTTTTTGACAGGAGCAATTTTGGATTAATATTTTTGAGATGGGTGGGGAGCCCATTCCTCCCCTAGAGGATGTGCCTGTAAACTGGATATGGTCTCTACAGGCTCTCTATCCCCTTGGTTGGGTATTTCAGCTGTCATTCCTGTTGGGCCCTAGGAACCTCTTGCATCCCTAGCATCTGGGCCTTTTTAGTGGCTGCCTTCAGTTCTCCATTCCCCACGGCTATCTATACACCTCTCCTCCCACAAATGTTTCTGTCTCCCTTTTCCCCTTCCACTCCTCTCTCACTCCTAGATCCCTCCCTCCCTCTACCTGACACAATTTGCTTCTCTTAGCTTCTAATTAAATTGTTCTGCTTGGAAAAACTGCCTCTGAGCTCCATAAACTGAACTGCATAAACTGAATGAAGTAAAATGGAACTGTACATTCTCAACGACATTCATGTGAACTGCACTGCAATGAACAGCTCCAAATTAACCTCATCTTCTGGCACTGCTCTTAAGTATCCTTTCTTTGTCTGTTGACAAGTTGGGCTTATGAGAGTTGAGGTGTTGTCTTATCTTATCTCTGACTCATTTGGTCAAATCTTTCTCTCATTCATCATTTTGTCTTTCCCTCAATTAGAGGATTTTTTTTTTTTTTTTTTTTGGAATTAAAAGTTTATACCTAGGGCATGCTTCTATTCCAGCTGGATCACACAGCCAGGGGTTTTTGGATGTTATCCATTGCCAGATTAGCCATACTGTTGGATAAAAATTCCTGTACTCCCTAAAAAACCCAGTCTATAGCCAACACTATAGGTTGCTCAGCACATACTGATGTGGAACTATCTTAAAGAAATGTATACACAGAGTAAGTGATGACAATTCACAGAATCTGGAAAGAACTTACACCTGCTCAAAAGCTGTAAGCTATCTCTCAGTATAAATCTAAAGTCACATTCCATGCTATTTTGGTCTAAAAATATCCATTTCACATGAATAGGCAGGCAAATTAACATAACAATATAAATCAATGTTATTCAAAAGAAACATTAAGAGTAGCATTTTCAAATATTCATCAAGTAGGAATGCCTCAAATTATGTTTCATACTAATATACAAATATCTGTTAAATATTAACTGTTATTTTTAATTTCCAAAAATAGTTAAAAAGAACATTCATGAAATATTTTAGAGATAAGAGTAAATTTCATCATTTAGTATAGTCTTGCCTAAGTAATGTATGTCTGTTTTGCTTCAGAAAGATTGGGAAATATTCAAAAAGTTCCTTAAATCATGAGCATCATTTATATCTTGCCACTGTTAAACTACAGTCAGAGAACAACAATACCTTTATTTTTTTTCACTTATTTTATTTAATAGTCATATAGAACTTGAATTTAAGATAAAATTCATAATGTTATTTTGCATTTCTGCTTCTTGTAGTATTTATTTTTATTTTTTATTATAGAGATGCTGTTTTATACTTTATTTATATACCCTCAATAGAGAAGAGAAAGTTTAGTTTATTATTGGTGAGGTAAAAATTATGTAAAAATATGTTTTGCATCCTCTAGATGTGCTAGTCTTGGAGTTTCTCATACTATATACCTACATGGCAGTACTACTGTATCAACGTCAAGTCATACTGCTGTGTTGAACTATAGGTGGTTGTGGGTCTTTTTGCATTTTTTTATTTTTATTGCAGGCTTTTAACATTTGGCACTCTCAGTATGCAGTTACTCCTGTTACATCTGATGAAATTTCTCTATTTCTGATAAGTTATAATTATGCCTAGAGTTGTAGGGTGTAAAAATTTCTATTTGATTATAATAATTAGCATATCTTAATCATGTATTCCTAGTATATCTATAATCATATGGAAATTGATAGATAACATGTAAAGATTTGCAACTACAGAAATAAATAGAATAACCATAGTAATTTGTAGTCATATCTCTTATGCTATCATGTGAAATTTATATGTAGTCTAATTACTACTTAACTAAAATTCATTAATATCTAAAACAGAATGTCACCCTGTAAACTGAGGCTTGTTTATTGCTAAGGCTAACCAGAAATTGACAGAAATTTTCCTGTCTCCTCAGTCTCATGATTGCTGAGATAATTAGAGATACAGGCCATGAAACTGATTATTTCTGATTTGCAGAGCTAAAATGTAGTCATTTTATAATTTTTAAATATAATGTATTTCTTGGAGTAAAAATTGTCAATATTGTACAGTTTTAAAAAAATGTGTTTCTTCTAGTACAACACAATTGGGTTTGAAAATGTATTCTCATACCATAGCATTCAGAGAAGGTCAATACTTGAAATTCTTGAAGGAATTCTTAATGCTTCTTTATTTTATAATGCATATAATGTCACATAGAAGAATATTGATCCAGTAAAATGGCTGTTCAGGCAAAGAATCACATATCTGGCGGGAATGCAGACACACCACACATCTTTGATACCTCTGGCTGGAATACAGATACTCTTTTAGTATACAACTTATCTGAGGGGTATACAAAGTGATGAATCACAGAAAACTTTGACAGAATGAGTCAGAGATAATATATACCCAACTCTCATGAGGACAGGAAAGAGAAGCTACTTGAAAGCAGTGAGGAAGAGAATCTCTTTAATTCATTTAATTTCAGGTCAGTTTGGAGAGTCCAGTTTGAGGTAGTTGAGCCCAGTTCAGAGCAGAGCATCTGAGATCAGAGCAGATCAGTGGGTGAAGTTCAGAGGCAATCTATGCAAGCAGAGAAATTCAGTCAGAGGTCGAAAGAAGTCACTTTGAATCAGTCAGCTTGAACTGGAGTTTGAGCCACAATAGCTTAGTTTAAGCAGCTGGCTGAGTTCACAAAGACTTAGAAAGGGTGAGTTTATTCAGCAATAAGTCTCAGAGGCTGAAACATTTCAGGTACAGTTTAACTGAAAGAGTCTGGAATCTGAAGGCTTTAAGGTCTGTGCTTGCAGAAGTTTAGACTCTATCGAGGCTAGTAGCTTCAGGCCTAGGCCTATCAAGGACCAGGCTAACTAAGCATATTTAGGGGACCTGAGGAAGGGTTGTTTGGGAGTGGCTAAGGAAAGACACATAATCAGTGAAGGAATCAAGCTGACAACTCTGTGTGCTGCTAAAGATGCAGACCAATCTTTTATTTTGCATAAGCTTCTTCCTTAGGAATTGTGTATCAATTCAATCATTCCAAGGTTCCCCTTGGAATATCCCATGAATCAGCATTTTATGCCATTATCCCCTTGACTCTAAAGACAGAACCACATGGCTAACACTGCCAAGTTCTGCTGCTTGCTGGAGCAGGAACGTTGCTCCTGAATGCTGTGATCGCTAAATCTTTTTATCTCCTTCCTTTATATCTTTCTTACAAAGCTGGCTCATTAGTGCAGCTGCCTCTGTTCTTTCAGGTCTGTGAAGCCATTCATAAAATTCATATTGAGTCCTTATTTTTTGCATAGATGAGAAATCCTGTAAAGAACAGTTCTTATATTGATTTATATATTCTTAAACTCGGTTACAAAGTTCATTCCCACAGCCTTAAGGATTGTCCTGAATGTCACAGCTTTACCATTTTGCTGAGGAACAATGCATACATTCTCACCCCCTGAAATCCTGCTGCTTCTGATTATCATGGAGATAATCCATGATATCTTAGCCTGGAGAACATTACTCAAATAAAGAACACAAAGAAAAACATACACATTATTATACAAAGAAGCCTTATATCTACAGTAACTTCCAGCATGAAAAACCTCAAACTCTTAGTTATCTATCAGCTGAGAAGGACTTGAGTCATAGATAGGCATCATGTTCTCATGCTTCTTTTGGCATCATTTGCATTCCGTGGTATTTTACATCAGTGGACAGCAGTAACAGACATGTGAGAGAAACTAGGCAGATAGCTTCTAGATGGATGGATAGACTGTTAGTTCCATAAATCTATAGCCCTTGAATAGACATAGGGAATTAGCACTCAGCTCTATAAGTGCCAAGGCTTTCTTAAAAGCACCTTCAATTGCAGCATCTGGGCAGGCCCTTGATACGAGGATTTCTCAGGCACTGGCTTGTGCCATGATTATGGGCCTAAGGTGTCTAAGAAACTTAACCTAAAACGTAAGAACTAGTTTTAAACTCTTCTACTGGCAAGAAGTATGAGTTCCCTCTCTATTCTTATTGTTTTTTTTTATCTATTTCACAGTGGATTCTCGGTGGACTGTCTACTTTGCGGAGTCCGTTGTTCTTTCTAGGACACTCTCTGTCTTTTTCTTTATATTTTTTTGTTCATTCACTCATATTTATGATACCTTGAATCAATAGCTTTCAATTTTTTTCCTAAGGAAGATATAATAACATGAGATTGAGCATCGATATGAAAAAAAAAAAAAAAAGAGCATTCATCTTAAATGGAATCGGATATAGTTTATTCTGGCGCTATTTGAAGTGAATCTGGCCCAAAAATAGAGATTTAGTTTAGCCTAAATTCAGTCTTTCAATATGGGAACAGTTTCCACCAGGTGGTATTTTTCTTTTCTCTTTCATTTCTTTCTTTCTTTTTTGTTTTTACTAAACAGAGAAAGTCATGAATAAAGGCAAATTAAAAATGTATCGGGAAGTACTTTGGTGAGACTCTATGAGTGAATGAAGCTGTATAAGGTTTCTGAGAGCTTGTAAGAAAACTCTAAGAAAGACAAGAGTATTGGAACCTCTGTTCCTCTGTAACATAGATCGTTGTTCTTGGAATGTGCTTTACATGCCCCACCCAAGTGTCATCAATAGGAGTTGGTTTTGCTTCAGACTATCCATCATTTTACCCATTATTATTCAGAATGATGCTTTCAAGTAGGACTTGTTGTGAGTTTAAACAGCCTAAATTCATGTGACCTTTCCCTAGTATCTTATATAAAACTTGAACTCATGTGTACCTTGTTTATATGACCTTGCTAAATCCTCAGAAAGCCTTCAGAATCAAGTTGTCTGATGTCCTGAATAAGGTTGTCCATTGCATGATACTTTATTTTTTTTAGGCCCACTCTCCCAATTAGAGCTATGACATTGTATCATGCGTGCCAGTCCATCAGAAATGGAGAAACTTTTGTTGTTCTCTGATGGTAGTTTTAGCTTTTCAGTTGGTAAAAGCTAGTTCTCTGCTATGCCAATAAACTCTAAAATATTTTATTTTTGTTTGTTTTAATCTATTGTCATAAGATGCTAGATCTGACACAGAGAAACACAGGAGTGGCTGATCTGGAGGGCATGCATTTAGCCAGAGATAAAATAATTAGCTTCTCCATAGAAGTTGGAATCTAATCACCCAATTAGTCTCTGAAGATATACATTGCTTTCAGGAGTTTTTATTCATAGCCAGACAGAACATTTTTTTAGGAGTTTTCATTCACAGAAGACTTTGGCTGTCCTGGGCCAGAATTAAAAAATTCATTTATGTTTAGAATTAATAGATCTTTACTATTTAAAATATGTTTAAAATCATCTGACTTTCTGAGAGAAATATAAACAATTTAGGTAAAGATCTATTCTATTTGCCCAGACATTATGTAAGAAAAATTAGTGTGTTGACTACAAAGATAACTGGCTGAGTGCCTATATTATCAAAGAGGGGTACAGAAATAAGGCAGAATTCATTATTAGAGGAGATTTTCATTGTTTGGGAAAGAAAGGCATTCTACCCGCTATATTTGAGTTGACAGACATATTGCCATAGTAGAATCATAGTTAATATTCTCATTGCTCTTTGCGCTAGTCTGTCATTCTGTGCTTTTGTCTAGATTCACATTCTTCCTCCTGAAAAAGTCACCAAATAATATTTCTAACAAGAGTGATTAATTGATTTGCACACAATTTTTATTTCGCCACCCTTCAAAGCAGTGTTCTCTGAAAATAAATTCTTCCTGACAACTTTTCCTTCTTATCTTTAAGTACTTTGTTAATAGCTCATGCCATAGTCTCCTTGCTACTGTTAAAACATCAGTTTTCAGAATCATTATTGTCTTTGTAAATTTAATATATTTTTCTTTAGTGCATTTGCACATTTTACTTTAACTATAATACTTTTTGTAATGTATGTCTAAGCTTCTCTGTCAGCCAGACTTCCTTCCTTCCTTCCTTCCTTCCTTCCTTCCTTCCTTCCTTCCTTCCTTCCTTCCTTCCTTTTTTTCCTCCTTTCTTCCTTCCTTCCTTCTGTTCATTCTCCTTCCTTATTTCTATCCTCCCTTTCTTCTCCATTTCAGTCCACCAGCTTACCAGGGTTTCCCTGCTTCCCACTCTCATTCTGTTTTCTTTAATCTATTTCTCTCCCCTAAACTCAAATATTTCTCTCTGATAGAAATATTTTTCATTATGTTTCTATTTTTGAAACACTTTAATCACATTACTTAAACTTTTTTGTTGCTGAGAAAATGCTTGATATCTTTAAGTCTTCATGTCACTTTGAGTTTAACTAATAGTTCTAATTGTACTTAATAAACAAAAATAGAGGGCCCTTTTCTTAGGTTACATTCTAATCAATCCAGGTAATGAAAGATCCATGTTAATCTCATTATTTCAGTGAACCTGACTTATTTCTGATTAACACTGGGGATGGTCTGTCACTTGTCTCAGGACTTTCTATGGCTTACAACTAAAACCTTGTGAGACCCTTTACAAGGTCACCTTCCCATAACTAGAAAATAGAGCAGAATCAGATTTAATTTTCAGCCATTTGTTCTGTCAACTTCGGGACTTGAAAACTCTATCTGTGGGGTATGTTTTATGATTGGGTGTCTCTAACCATTTTTGTTCCTTATCTTTCTCCCAAGGATTTGGAAATTCATGTTATTTGCTTATTTTGTTTTATCTCTGCATATATTTATCCATTTTCACACTAGCATATATGTGCACAGTCATGTGAGAGAGAGAGAAAAAAAACCTTTACCTACCTTTCTTCATTTTAGGATTGAATATTGCCAAGAGTTTTAACTGTATCTGCAAGAAATTACAACATGTTTCTTAATATTCTGTCATTTCCAGAGGTGCACATCATCGTGAGCATCGATTTTCATGGGTCACCATAAGAACATCTAAATCATATCCCTAACAATAGTTTCTATTTTTGTATTACATACCATGAAACTTTCATCTTGTAAGTGATTACAACAAAGTATGGAAAAATATTCAATCATGTCCTAATTTTGCAGTTAAAATTATTGGCCAACCTTACCAGCTAAAAAGAATCGTGGCACAATAAATGTAGAATGTGAATCATATAAACCTTTTGGTGAATATAATGGGATTATTATTGAAGTTTAAAGTACTTAAGATCTTTGATATATCAAAGCCACTGATAGTGACTCATTGTAAAAGAGGGAAAGTTACTTGGTTAAGCTTTAATTTTACATCGTATATTTATTACAATAAATAAGTGAAGGAAATGAAAAAAAAATAGATTGCAATGCCAGAGCTGGTTAACTTATGACCAACTATTCACTCAGGACAACAAAATGTATGTATAATAAGAATAATGATTCTAGAATAAAGTCGTATTTTAGAATGAATATCATTAGGAGATAAAATATATATTATTAAGTTAAATCAATAGTATACCTGCAGATAGATACATATAGAAAAGCAAATGTTATATCAGCGCAAAAAATCAAAAAGTCTTTATTGCATTGCCTGAAAAGAATATAATGCATATATCAGCCTCTAGGCTATTTTAGTGAAAACACTAATGTCTGTGTTTGTCATTTAAGAAATGCTACATAAAATTTAATTATTTTAATCTCAACATTGTTTCTTCTCACATTTAGTGTCCTTGTTTGATTTTTTTTTTTTTTTTGCTTTAGTTTTGTTAGAATATTGCATGGCACCAATATAGATGAAACAACCAAGTGCTGTAATATAATAATAATATTTTGAGTTGGATGTGCTCAAAAGACTTTTTAATCCTTTCATAGCATGTGGGGGCGAGACAGGGCTCTGAGTTTGAGGTGGGTCTGGTCTATATAATGAGTTTCATGCTAGTTGATGCTACATACTATAATCCTGTCTCAAACAAGCAAACAAACAACAATAATAAAAATTGGCACTTTACCAAATGGCTGCTAAAAATCACCATCATTACTCAACAACAACTTTTTTTGTCTGCATTGTTTCTCTATAAATTTAGAATCATTACTTAGAAATAAGTGATCTAAAAGTAATATCTTTGAGAATGACAATTTATGGAAGATTATGTTCCCACAGTTAATAATAGCTCTCATTATCCTCAAAAAATGCAAACCAAGATCACAAACACGTACTTGAAATTAGGGCACTAGAGAACTTTGGGTGTCAATTCTGCTCTTCAATTTATACATGGATTAAACCTTGATGCAGAAAACAGATACTGCCAGAGAATAGCAAAAACAACTATTAATAAACATGAACAATTAAATAACTGTTATCATAGGTTATATAAAATTACATTTCAATTTTTTCATAGTGTGAGAATATCTTATCCTTAGTACTTAGAAAGGTGTTAACAATCAAAATAGCATTCCTGACAATTTGTTCATATTTTTGTAAATTTATCACTATTTTGTAAATAAAAACGAGATATTGTAAATCAGTTTTAAAGTCTTTAATGCATATTAATATAGTACAAAACACATTTGTCTCCCATTTAATAAGATACAAAAGTGCTTAATTTTGGCAGTGTTTGATAAAAATGAATAAATGTAACTAATACCCTTTCTGCACATTCCCTATCCTTTATGGTGCTCTAACGAGCCAGCAGCTGAACCACACAAAGGACATTTGACACATAAAGAACACAGATGCCAAAGTCAGGGATAAAATTTTTAGCATTAACATCTGTGTCCATGCAAAGCTCTTGGCTCTTCTTCATTTTGATTCAACATGGCTGTTGGATTGTTGAGACTTCTACTAACTCTGATTGCAAGCTCTGCTGACTTGCCCAGGAAAACAAAACCTGGAGAAACTGTTGTAAAGCCTCCTCTTAGGAACTGGTCTGCTGGGTTCTGAGTAGCCAAAGTTTGTAGGATTTTTGAAATTTTCCAAATAGGAATAAGAATGAAAACAAATATATTTTTCAAGAATAGTCACAAATCTGTTCTATATCTTTCTAGATGATTCTCAATATTGTTTTTAAAAATTAATCATCATTAATGAAAATTTTCAGAGCTGGAAAGTTAATTGGCTAACTGAATCATATTTGAATAATTTCTGAAAGAATTTGTTTTAGGAATTATAAAACCTTCCATATTAATTTTGATGACATTAATGACATGTTCTAAAATTTGTAGCAAACTACCAACACTGAATTGAACTGCATTATTGCCTTTTCCAATAGAAATATTTATAATATTATCATAAATTTGGAAAGATCTTAACAAAAAGGAATGTTACAAATAAAGACTCATATTATATGTATCTAATAGTAGAGTAAATATTTATCTGTTTTCTGATATTCTCAAAATAGACCAAAATTTCATTTTTTATTTATGTTCTTATAATTTTAATTTTATTCTACTTATAAATATTAACCTTTCATTAGGTTTAAAATGTTTATTATAAGCAAAGAAAATATAAAGAATGAAATAAAACTCAAACCTAAACTAGCCAAGAGAAAATTTCATGTAAAACCAAAACAAATAATCAGTCATGACTAATATAATTGCAAAACTAACTTCATATACTTTGATGAGAGACATATAAAAATCCTTCACTATGCTAAACACAAATTTCTACCATACTAAGTGGTAAAACACAAGAAGAAAGTACTATTCTTTGAAATAAATATAAACAGATATTCAATTACTAATGTGCATATGAAACACCTTAATTTATCTCCAAAGCTAATTACTCTTTAGCTTTAGAGCCGCTCATATTGGGTTTTCTGTGTTGAGGTTTTGTGTGTAGAGGAATCATTTGGATGACATTGTCAGCTCTTATTGCCAAGTTGTGACATTTTCTTCCAAAGACAGCATCTGGCTCTTTGGCAAAATCCATTGGTAGTTTTTCTGCACCTCTAGGTCTGTTACATGGCTGGCTGCTTCTGAAGACCGTTTTTTACACTGCTGAAATGAAAGACTATATAAATCACTGAAACATTCAATGATGTTGATTTAAGGACTGGTTTAGGAACTAGGACTCCATACAGATAAGCATAGCACAGATTCTATATACCAAGAAGTCTCGATAGTGCCCATGTATAGTGCTCATATGTATGTGCTCGACAGGCAATTTGTAAATTTGATGCAGGAAAATAAAATACTTGGTGGGATTTACAAATGTATTTTTTTATACATTTATCATTGATAAATTGAGCAGTTTCAAAAGAAAATAAGTGTTTAAAAATCTGGTGTTTTAGAAACACAAGAAGGCTCTCAGACAGAAGAGATAAATACTGCCTAGGGAAGAGTTTCTTCTAGACACAACAGAACACTTAAAGTATTCACATCAAGATAGATAAAATCCTAGCATGGAGATGAGAAGGGTGGTACAAAATTCTACCACTAGCCCAAGTTGGCCTCAAACTCTTGATCTTCCTATTTCTGCCTTCTTCAATAAATCTTATGAGCATGAGACATTACTATCAACTGGACATCTCTCATACAAAATGAAGCTTCCAGTAACAGGACTGGGTTATATCTAATTAAGTTTTTGGTCAAAGGGGTTCTATGGGAATCCCCCCCAAGACAATCAGGCTATTGCCAGAAATGATGCCTCTCCAAAAACTGATGATTGTTACCTATCTACAAAATTATAATCTGGTCCTATTCCTTAAGACAATATTTATACAACTCATTAAACATGGAGACTACCTAGAGCCTTCATATCTTCTGACAACTGTTCAGAGTTTAGAAAAATGCTACTGAGGCTACCAAATGGAAAGATAAACAGCAACAAAGATACAAACTCTTTAATCTAAAAGAACAACCTTCCTGCAAGATACCCTGGTACAACAATGGCACAAATTGTCGGAGTAACCAATCAGTATCTGATTTATGTTAAGTTCTACTCAATGAGATAAAATCCATACTGAGCACTTCTTACTAACCAAGATCCTGAGATTTGATAGGCTAGTGATTTAGGGGAAAGCTAAATACAGTAATTTTGCTAAAGCAACACAGCAATAAAGTGACTCCTAACTATATTATTCTGTACTCTTGCCTTCTGCATCTGTGTCTTGTTCATCGATCATTACAGATTTATCTTCCAGAAATTGATGGGAGTATATGCAGAGACCTATATTCGTCTGCATATACTTAGACATATATAGACAATATAGAGAGAGTGAAAGACCTAAGAACACTCAGACTTAAAAGGAATTTCTCCATTAAATCTCCCCTCACACAACCCAGGGAACTTTGTAGAAGAAGTGGCAGAAAGTGTAACAGCCAAAGGGAATATAGGACACCATGAAATCAAGGACTTGTAGATACAACAGGACTAGTATACATATAAACTCACAGAGGCCATTGTAACATGCACAGGCTCTGCACAAACCTGCACATGATGGGATTCTAAGGTGGAGGAAAATAGATGCATTCTAAAAACTATTTCCAATTCATAATTAATTGTAAATGAAAATACCTTTTTCTCCAAATGAGTCTTACTGAGAAAATAAGCCTCTCTTAAGGGAAGGATGAATGCACGGTGGTATATACCAATCAATCAATCAATCGATAAATAAGTAAATAACAAATAAAGAAATAAACAACAAATAAATAAAATTCAATAGTGAGTCTGGGATTTTTTTTTAAACCTTAGATGTCCTTTGCATATAAATCATGGTTACTGATTTTGGGTTTCTATATAACTCCTATGTGTCTCTGCATCTATAGTTTTTTTTTTTTTTTTTTTTTTTTTTTGATACTTTTCCCTTGCTAGTTTTCTTCTTTGGTTGTTTTTGTCATGTTCTGCATATTCTGATTTATTTGTTTGTTTGTACCTTATTTTGTTTTCTGATTTTTCCTTAGATGCTTCTTTGGCTAAAAAGAAAGACAGGTAGCGTGTGGATCAGCTAAAGAGAAAGATGAGCAAGAACTGGAGGATTAAAGAGGAAAGTGTAAGACAGAATTATTCTATTTATTCTTAATTATAATTATGCAACACACTAAGTTCTGATGCAATGATAAACAAGAAACAGGAACAGAAATATTTTTAATATGCATTTTGTGTTGATTTATTTTGACCCAAATTTCAAATAAAATACAAATGTTAATTTGTGTGATTACAGTTTTATGAGTATTTTGTAATGATTGATTACTTCATTTGACCTTTTACATAGAATTACAAAGGTTTTATACTCTATGGAAGTAATACTTCCAGGTTCCACGAAAACCTTATTAATCGTGCATTTCTTAAGAGTCTTATACTTATCATAAAATATTTTGCCATCTAGGGATAAAAACTCAGATATCTTGATGACCCCAAGATATATATGTCCTTACATTAATTTGGTGTTTCAGCATTGAAGGAATTGCAGAGCATAGCTTCAAAATAGGTAAAGTGAAAATGTAAAAACAAAGTGACAGTTTGACAGCTATAGAATCAACTGTGGTCATTATATTTCTCATGAGTAAACATATACTACACACACACACACATACACACACATATGTCACTGAAGGAGCAATAATAGAGTCTTCATAGTTTTTGCTATGTCCTCTTATGCATGCAGTAGTTGTTTAGCTTGGGATTTTTGTAGGAAAACTAACAGTGGGAGTGAGGGTATCTGTAACTCTTTTGCCTGCTCATGGAATCATGTATTCCCCTACTGGTTTGTCACATTCAGCCTTGATATAAGGGTATGTTCTTAGTCTTACTGCTTTGCAGTGTTCAGTTGATATCACTGGAAGGACTAGGTTTTTTTGGGTTTTGGGGTTTTTGTTTTTTGTTTTTTGTTTTTGTTTTGTTTTGTTTTGTTTTTCTGAAGGGTAACTGAGGAGCAGTGGATCTGGAAAGAGGGAAAATGAGGGCTGGCAGAAATTAGGGAGAGGAGTCTGCAGTTGGGATGTATTTTATGATAGAAGACTAAGGAAAATGAGAGGGGGGATGTGGCTAACAAAATACAGAGAGAACATTTTCAAAGTTCTGTTTAAATGTTTGCAAAGCTTTAGAATGATGAGAGAACACTAGTGTTTACATGTTGTAGAATGGAGGACATGTGGAGACAAAGCCTAGAGCTGACACCCTTCCAGTGGCAGCCAAACTGTCCTGCTGAGAGGCTCACTAACAACACAAGCTGGCCCAGCTGAGGGGAGAAAATCTGTTCAACAGATTGTATCCAATGTCTGTAATTACTTAATGAAGTATTATTATTCGCTTGAAGTTGGTCATGAAACATTACACTGTAGGTACTGATCTCAGATACTGTTATGCCACAATGTGAAGTGGGTAGGTCAGAAAGAGTGGGCATGGCAACATACATAGAGATGATTTTGTAGAAATAGGGAAAAGTCTTAAACAAAATATCACATAGGAGTCCTGGAAAAATGATTAAGCACACTGATATTTTAAAGAAGGAAAACAATGTCTTATCTTATCTACTTTTCAGTGAAACTGACAGATATTGGAATAGTACATAAGAAAAGGGACATACAAAAGTCATTATATCCAGTTTCAAAATGATTTTTCCTGATAAACACAGAGATCTATATTGCTACCTAAACCTTAATAATATATTTTTATACTAAGAAACTAATAAGGGTTTTCAATAGTGAAAAATGGCACTATCAGTAGCTGCTGATGTTTAATTTACAAATCAGAAATCATGATAACGAAGTGCTTTTATTTATTTTCCCATTTTTTGCACCACAATGTTTGACAAAGGAGAAACCTAACAGCAGAAAACTTTCCTTGATTGTCATGAACTGTGAGGATCTAATTTTTTCCATTTAGTGCCCTGCATCATTTATTCATATATATCAGAATTTGATGCATTATAGTAAATACAATTTACATTTTTATTAATTGAATTCCCAATAGTAGAGAAATATTGGCAAATAATTATACATGTATCTATTTAATTTGAGCTACTATATGACTACATAATTGTATTATATAAGCTGCTATATAACTTTAAGCTACCTGTTTATTATTTCAGAGAATTATAATTTTAAAATGAGAATATCTATTTTTATAGATTTTGAATTATTTTTATAAAATAAATACAAGCATAAAATTATATCTAATGTCTAATATTTTAGAAATATGCAGGATTTATTCTCCTTTATATAACATTTGATATCTGTTAGTGTTTCTTTATATGTGATAACGTACATGTAAAAGAAAAAACGTGAATTTGTGTATTAACAGGCAAACATTATAGTTCCCTATGTAGAAATATCATGTATGACAACATATTGTTATTGGTATGCCTGCTAGTGTCTTACAATAAATTAACCACGAATAAATTTCAACAAAAGTGAAAGGATTTTAATGGGTTCTCTTAAAATTGATCATATAGGTAGTTCAATCTAATTTTTCAAGCAATATATTATTACAATTTCATTTTTATCGGAAAAGTCTTCAAAATGCAGATGATAGGCAATTATGAATGAAGCAGAGATAATTCAAATGTATTAATCTAGTTCATACATAATGTGGAATTATATAATGACTTGATTATTAAATGAATATATAAACAGCTATCAAGATTTATGTAGCAATTCGTTTGTTTGAAAAATATTATGTGAAACGACATTTTAGCTAAAAAATAAATAAGTAAAGTAAATCTATCAAATATCCTTGAAATAACTATTTGCTTTGGGGAGATAATATTGTTAGTTTCAGTTATTGTTAATTCTATTGAATTCTAAATAAATGCTAACAAGTATTTTCATTGTTTATATGCCCTGGTATAAATAATGTGTATGCCATTGTTCATAGCTTAAATAATTTTAGCAATTAAATTATGCTATTTTATATCAGGATATCTCAAGTGAAATTGAAATAGGCAAAAAAAAGCAAGAATTTTGGTTTTAGATACTAGTATATTCGTTGATTCTCCATGCTATTATCCAAACAATTTTCCAACTTTCTAACTTTTCCTTAAATACTTTTTTCCATCCAAATGATAACTAAACATGTTGGCAGATAAAAATAAATGTTATTACTTTACAATGTAGACATAAATATGAACATTACATTGCACACTATAATTGTATATTATTATTTTGATTTGACAATTATAACTTTGTTAGAAAAAATATATTTGAGAAGTAAAACCTCAAATGGCTAATGTTTCACAGTATTCAGTAACATGCATTAACAATCATTATATTTTGTTATTTTAAATTCTTGATTTTACTGGATACTGTGATATGGAGAGGTACAGTTAGTAGGTGAACAAGAATTTCAATTACATTTATTATTATATCTCACAATTGGGATGGTTAGATATTCTTTTAAAATACTTATACATTATTTTTATTCTATGTATATTAATGTCCTGGTGCATGTATGTATTTATGTATGTATGTATGTTTGTAATGTATGTGTGTATGTGCACTATTTTTATGCCTTTGCCCACAAAAGATGGAAGATCCCCTTGAAAATGAAGCTAATAATGGTTGTAAGGCTGTATGTGGATTCTGGGAACTGAGCTTTGGTACTCCTCTAAAACTGTTCTTAACTTCTGAACCATCACTGCAACCAGAGGGTTTAAATATTCTTCATAAAATATGTAAGACACCAAATTCCTCTTTCAGCATTTATCAATTGAAACCTCATTTTACCTCAAGGATCAGTGAGGTGGGTACAATTATTTAATAAAAATTGTGTAGAAAATAAATTGAGACATAGAAAATTTATGTCTTGTTGAAATGTATAAACCTAAAAGAAACAGAAATAATATCCTGTAAGTCTCCTACGATCATGCTTTCTTTGGTGTCACATTAGTCCTAATTGATGGGTTATAAATAAACATACATAACACTGTACTTATAATAAAACTGATGGAGAAAATATGTTTCATTTGGTAAGAATATTTAGTCTTCTAAGTATTCAGATTTCATATTGGAAACAAACACATTCAGAAATAACCAATAAATGTGACTCTTAAATAAATTATTAGACATAAATATTTAGTCCTATTACCCATTTTATGTTTTCCTTTATCCATTTATTTTATTATATGCTTCCTAGATCCTATGAAAGAATGATGATTTCTAACTCTGATGCAATCACTGATTTGCAAAATATGAAATGATTGACTTGGAAAATTATTTAAAACATAAAGCAGTTTATATTTTATTAGTTTTCTTAGTGAATGTTTTGGCTCATATTCACAATTATAAACTTCACTACCAGGATGTGACAATAAGTGTATATTTAAAATAAGTTTTTTTTAAATACAGTTCCCTTCACAAAATCAGTTCTCAAAGATAAGCCAATGTGAAATGACATTAAAATTTCATAGTTTCTAGGTGTTTTCTTTTGTTTTGCTTGTTTTAGTTTTCTGTTGCTATAACACCACAGCATAGGAAACATTAATAGAAGAAAACAACATGTCATACTTCTGGAGTCTGGGACTTCTAAGATCCTGATATATTTACTGTAAGTCTTCATCCTTTCTCATCTCCTGGTGGAAACATGGGTGAGCAAGTATTTTCAGAAGAGAATAAAGGACAACCTGAATTCATGTGATCAAAATCTGGTGCCACTGTTAACTTCACATCAATGTAACACAGTTTAAAGTTATTTTTATCATATCTATGATGTAATCACTTCTTCCATCAAAATCTGACTTAGAGAATAAATCTTCAAACCTGAATACTGTCATCCTTGTTTTTAATGTCCTTTGGAAAGGATCAGCGTTATATATATATATAAACCATCACAATATGGTTTATATTAATTCTCCTACATGTTTGCATGCTGGAGTATTGCTTTCCAGACTCATGATTTTTGGAGGGTGAGAAGCCTAGAAATTCCTCAGGCTACAAGGAATATGGCCTTGTAGATGATTCTGGAATTCTAGTCTTATTGCCACACTTTGTTTTCTGGGAGATGAAATGATTTATTAACTTCAAACATGCTCCTTCTGTGATGTGTTTTATATTTTAGGATTCTAAAAGAAATGAGGAGGTCTTTTGATCTTGAACTGACAATTTGAGACTTATATTGAAGAACAAACCTTTATTTTATTTTTTTAATTTGTTTCAATTACTTCATTATAGAGATGGAAACCAAACTAATATAAGTCACTATCTAAATAAAAACTAAAATTTTGTGGGGAATTTAAACTTTGCCAAATCATTACAAATATTTAATAATTCTTATTTGTGCACATTTTAATTACCAAATACTGAGAATATTCTCAAAGATATCTTACTGTTTTGTAGTTGGCTATTTATTATTATATTTGATTCAATACAAAGAATATTTTACTTATTTGGACAAGTGTTAAACATGTAGTTATAACTTTCATAAATTATATTATGTAAAGCTACTAACTTATAGATTATAGAATGGTAGTATTTTATAATAACTTTTATGACATAATCTTGATGATTTCTCTAACATATATCTATTAATTTCCCTCAATATTGCCAGAGCAAACATCATTTCTAGTGTATGTACATAAAACTGTACACTAATGGTACCTCAATTTGTCTCATACAACACTTAAAGGATTAAGTTTGACAGTAGCAATTGGAAAAATTAGCACCCTCATTTTTAAAGCACTGTTTTACTGCATTCATTTAGAAGGACTTTGATCAGCCAGAAGACTTTGTAAACATATTAAAATAATATTCCTTTTTACTTGATTACATTTGTAATTATTGATTTTGTTTTGAAATGAAAGAATGTGCACTAATGAGAGTGGCTATTTTTGAAACATGAAGTTTTTTAAATCTGAATATGCTAAGAAATTTTCATTGCTTCCTGGCATTCTGACGTACAAAATTATTTTATCTTATTTAAAATAATTCTTAGATTAAGGCTCCTATACTGTGAAAATATGCAGTAGTTCACAAATAAATTTAAATATATTATTTTTCTCAATTTGAATAATTAAAATTGAGGTGAGCACTTAAGTAATATTGTGAAACTGAACACATCCTGTATTGATCATAAGACATCATAGTTATCTATATAAGAAAGTCAGTGTCAAGCAAGTCTATGTTTAGAAACGTAGAAATATATTCTTATCGCAAATTATAAAATTTCTCCAATTGTAGTACCAATACAGAAGTGTTCTTTGGACCTTTGTAATTACTCCCTCTGAAGTATCAGTAATAGAGATTGTCTGATACCAAGGTCATGAGATGCCCAAGTTGTATATATAAAATTCCATAGTATTTTATATAATGTTTACATATTGATATAGCTTAAATAGCTCCCAGATTACTTATAATTAATAGTATATTGGCAATATTGAGTAGTGGTTATGCTAATTTTAGAGTATAAGTGGTAGAAAATAATTAATATACCATAAAGATGCAAATTATTTTGACACAAAGTATAATCTGTAGAGGCAGAATCAGTGACCAAAGAGGGACAACGCAGCACACACCACACACACACACACACACACACACATACACACACACATACACACACCACACCTCATCACTCAGTCTTCTTTTCTCTCTCACACACATACATTTATAGTGTGTAGAAATACATGCAGATGTGAGTATATAAATTTTGCTTAGTAGATGATACACCTTACAAATATGTACTTCAGAATGTTTATTAAACTGAGACATGTAGATCAACCAAAACTAATTTCAGTTGAACAAAGTTGATAAACTCATGTAATAATGCATATAACTGAAAACTTTACGGATTAGATTGCCAGATTATTTGAAATGATTTTGTTTATATTTCTACAAAATTAACTCTATAAACCTATTACTCCTGATCAAGTTTGCAGAGAATGCTACAATCTTAAGAATGTCGATACTAAAATTAATTACATTCTTCCATTTGAATAAAGATGTACTAAAAACTTATTTTTCTACACTGAAACTATTTTGACATGGTTAATAAAGATTAATAAAATCAGAGGGAGTGATATAATAGTATGAGATTAAAATAATTTATTAATATTAGTAAATCTTTTAAGGAATGTATGTATTGTTTAATACCTACTTCTTAAAATGTTTAGGTACATAATTTTATGCACTTTTTAGTATTTATAAAAATTATATTTGAATTTTATATATCTATACAAAGAGATATATTGGTAGTTTAAAAATTATTCATGTGTACACATAGGTAGACATACATATACATGGACCCATAGAAACATACTAAAAATATCTAAACAGAGATATTATTAAAACCCAGTTTTTTTTCTGTAATGTAGATGCCAACACAAAGTTATTAAATCACTTCTTGGACATCATATTTATTAAATGCCATAATAATTCCAATGAAAATATTATATAAAGCCATAAATCAATCACTATAGTACTTATTGAACTAAATATTCTTGTTTCTCTTTTGCAAATATTGACTTGCCCTTTGATTCTGTTAGGTACTGATTACTACTGGTAAATACCAAGCGTACCTAGGCAAGTTTTTGGTGTACTATACATAAGACTATGGATTGCATGTGGTTTGATGGAAAGTCAGATATGTAATATTTTACTTCATGGTGCTTCCATGTGATGTCTTTGGATTATTTTTTAAATTATTTTATTTATTTACATTCCTGCCTTTGACCTACCCCAGTCCTTCCTCCCACAGTTCTTCATCCCATTACTCTACATCATTCCCTCTGAGAGGCTGCTCCTCCCTCCCACCAGACATGCCTCCTTCTCTGTGACCTTAAGTCTCTCAAGCATTAGAAGCACTTTCTCATACTGTGGCCAGACCAGGCAGTCCTCTGTTATATATGTGCTGGCTGGGACCAGCTTTTGTATGCTTCCTGGTTGGTGCCTCAGTCTCTGGGAGCATATTGGCATCTGGGTTAGTTGAGACTGCTCCTCTTTCTATGTGGTCACTCTCCCCTTCAGCTTTTTAAATCATTCCCCTAATTTAACCATAAGGTTTCCAACTTCAGTCCCATGGTAGCCATTCTTTATACAAATGATAAACAATCTGAGAAAGAAATTATGGAAACAACACACTTTATAATATCCACAAATAGTATAAAATTTCTTGGTGTGACTCTTACCAACCAAGTGAGAAATCTGCATGACAATCCCTTCAAATCCCTAAAGAAAGACATTGAAGACATCAGAAGATGGAAATATCTCCCAAGCTCATGGAATGGTAAGATTAACATAGTGAAAATAATCATCTTACCAAAAGCAAACTACAAATTTAATGCAATCTCTATCAAAATTCAAACACAGTTCTTCATAGACATGGAAAGAGGAATTCTCAATTTCATATGGAAAAACAAAAAACCCAGGATAGTCAAAAACAATTCTGAACAATAAAAGAATTTCAGAAGGAATCATCATTCCTGATGTCAAGCTGTACTACAGAACAATAGAGATAAAAAAAAAAAAAAAAAAAAAAAAAAAAACACTGCATGGTATTGGTACTGCAACAGGCAGGTATATCAATGTAATATAATTGAAGACCCGGAAATAGAACCATTACACTTGATGCTTGATCTTTGAAACTGAAGAAAAACATATAGGGGAAAAAAGAACGAATCTTCAGTAAATGGTGCTGGTCTAACTGGTGATATGTAGACGTAGGCAAATTGATCCATATTTAGCACCTTGCACAAAGCTCAAGTCCAAGTCAATCAAGGACCTCAACATAAAACCAGATACACTAAATTGAAGAGAAAATAAGAAAAGCCTCAAATTCATTGCCACAGGGGAAATTTTCCTCAATAGAATACCACTGGCTTAGGCTCTAAGATCAACAATTGATAAAGGGAACCTCATGAAACTGAAAAGCTTCTGTAAGGCAAGAGACATCAAAAATAGGACAAATAGGCAACCTACAGATTGGGAAAATATCTTCACTATCTCTACATCTGACAAAGGACTAATGTCCCAAATATATAAAGAAATCAAGAAGTTAGCATCCCCCCCCCAAAACAACAACAACAACAAAACAAAAGCAATGTTAAAGTGGGGTATAGAACTAAGCTGAGAATTCACAACAGAAGAACATCAAATGGCCAAGGAGAACTTAAAGAAATGTTCAAAGTCCTTAGTCATTAGGGAAATGTAAACCAAAATGACCCTGAGAGTCTTCCTTATATCAATCAGAAGGGCTATGATCAAGAACCCAAGTGACAACACATATTGGCGAGGATGTAGAAAAAGAACACTTTTCCATTGCTGGTTGGATTGCCAACAGGTACAACCAGTCTGAAAATCAGTCTGGTTGTTCCTCAGAAAATTTTAAGTAGTTCTACCTGAAGACCCAGCTATACCATTCTTTGGATTCTTATTAAGATAAAATTATGTTGATGAATTTTGTGATGGAAACTTGTTGCTTTTAGTAAGAGAGAGAATAAGTAGAAATATATGCTTATACTTAGAAATATACTGTCATCTCCTTAGGAAAAGAAAAGAATAATTCCTCACAAAAGAATAAGGAAGGCTTATGAAATATATCAAAAAGACTAGTATATAGAAGAATGAGAACTTTAGGGGAATACTATCACACAAAAAACCATATTACCTTATTACCTTATTACCTTATTACCTACAATCTCTTTATAGTTACACATTATAAAAAATATAGAATGTAGTGTATTTGATGTCCTAAAATCTTATTAATTGTTGAATAATTTTATAAATTTGTTTCAACATTTCAGTATAAATTGTTCACAAAATAATAAGCATTCATTTCTTTAATTCCATATTACTACCTTTAAATTTTAATTTGGTGTATATATAAATATACACCAAATTAAATATAATTTATAATTAATTATAATATATAATTAATTATAAATATAATTTATAATTAAATATAATTTATAATTAATATAATTAGTCTTTAGTAAATATACTAAAGACTAATAATGCTATGAATATGTAGGACTTCCAAAAGAAAAATACAGCTGTGTTCCATTATTTACAAAAATCTAATGTTCTATGAAAATTTTAAGACATTGTTGAAGAACAACCTCAAAGGAAAATGTGTGTGTGTGTGTATATATATATACATGCACATATGTAAATACACTACATGGCTTTGTTTACTAAAGTCTAAAGTAACAAACATAAAATCTCCAAATTTGACATCAAAATTATAGAATAAATTATTTCAAATTTTAGTACACATAAAATTTAAAACATTTTAAATTTATTACACATTCGAGCTGATGACAGAAAATTCATAAAACAACAGAAATATTTGCTGGGCCTATCATTTACTATTTCAAAATAGTCTGAAAATGTTTAGGCTCAAATTCATTTTGATTAATTGTCCTTTTAAAAAAGTATCCATGTGCCTTTCAGTCATTTCACTTTGGTAAAAGCAATGGTAGTATTGGAGCCCAAGTAAACATGTTACCTTGAAGCTAAAATCGATGTACTTTAGATTAATAATAATGGGAACGTTCAGTTTCCAATGTACTTTTCTTCACATATTCTCAATTTAATCTCGATTCATAAGCTTTAAACACATTTTTATGCAAATGTGTTTTTAGATAAAATTTTATGTCCTTTTTTATATAAGAAAAAAATTGTTTTAAAGGATTGTCTACAAAATAACAAAACTTTAAAGACTGATTAGAGAATTTTTGTGATTCTCCAGTGATTATAACATCAAATTTTCTACTTTCTCCTGGAAGAAATCCTGGTGATAATTAAAGATTCAGACAATCTTTAGGCACTAATGAGAACAAATACTGGATACATTTACTGCAATAGATTACATCTAAGCCCTTCCTTGATTTTGAATCCCAAATGAGAATTTTCTTTTCTTGATTAGTATCTGGATGTCCTTCCAAGTACTTGTTAGAATTTCACCTCCATGTGGTGGTGTTAGAGCTGGGTTTTTTGAAAGTAATTATGGGATTGTATCCTGTAAATACAAAAGAAATTTAAAATATGTAACGGAGGAACATAGCATAGGCTTTTTTTTTTTCTTCTGTTTTGAGCTGTGTTGTGAGCAAATGAACACTTCTGCAGGGCTGTTGCAGCAGATACTTGGTTGAAATTAGAGGGCTCAACCTTGGCTAAACAGCAGCAGCTCCTAGTGCTTTTCTCTGAGTTTTCTGAAATTTATAGCTAAGATAAATGTACATTATTTATGAACTGTTCAGTCTGGGTAGTTTACAGCAAGGTAAAAGTAACTTGATATCCCTTATTGAGTGTTCTGATATAATGATGATGACTAATCCAGTTAAGAAGACTCATTTTCTTGTCTCCTTAGCAGACCTTTCAGTTAATGAACCATATATATTTGGGAAAATATTGTAAATACTATGTAAAAAAGTCAAATAATTTCATTAAACATGCTTACTCTCCTTACACATAACTCAAATTACTGACCCAGAATAAATTCAATGATGAAATTTACTAATAGAGATCAATTCTCTTTGAAATTCACATTTAAGCAATAAATATAATTTTTAATTGTTTTCTGGTTGTTGAAAAATTTTAGTTTATTTATTTATGATGTTATACTTTAAATAATCAAGAACAATTTTTGAGTTATTCACAAAGTTTGCATATAGGATCGAATGTAAAATATGTTTGGTTTTCTTATTAACAAATATATGATTTTTAACAAAGAAAACATGATAGTTTTACCACTAGTAAACAAAAGTGCTATGACAAGAATGCATCCCAATTTATCTATATTCAGAAAATGGATCTTATATCTCAAATACTTATTATATATTTTATAATTTCTTTCTATACTATGCAGAAAAAACAATGAAAAATACATTGAGATAAATGTAAAGAAGTGTTATCAAGTAGAGTCAGAGGTTGTTTTATTATTTAAGAGACAGCATTTGCTTCCATAAAAAAACAGATTAAATTTATCTTAAAATCAATTCTAGATATTCATTTTGTAATGGTCAGTTAACATCTGGAAGGCTCCAAAACAAATTCTTTACTTGGCCATTCATATTTTTTGAAGTATCTTAGAAAAAAGTACAGTATGGGGAAGCCATTGAATTTTTGTGTCTGATCAAATTATTTTCATCATAGATGACTTATTACATTAAACATTCCTCAAAACTATTTCACCCAAAATAAAATAAAACTGCTTGAATTTTACAAACATCTCAAATCATAAATTACTTCATTAAAATACACTTTGCTAAGACAAGGCTAACTATGTACAATAGTTTCTGTTTAACATAACAATAAAAGTGAATAAATCAATCAAGAGAAAAAAATCACTGTATTATGATGCACAAAAAAGCTGACTTGATTAGAGGCAACACAACAGGAAACCAAGTGAACGTGTACCCAATTATTTTTTATACCATTGTTGATTTGCCTCTTTGCTCTTCTCACCCTACTATTTGGATATTAAATAAGATGTATTAACTTTTCTACAAAGTTGTTAATAAAGCTGATAGCCAGTGATAACTAAATAATAAAAGAGTCAATTTCTATAGACAAGAGAAAAATGGTTGAAGTAGAAGAGAGGAAATCTAGCAATGGGAGTGGTGGCTCTCCCCAGGGAAGAATTATAACAATTAGTTTTTCAGTGCCAAATACCAGCACTGAAGACAAACCTAGAGCTAATATTATATAGACTGAAGAGGTTATAAATAGAATTCCATTCATTCATCCATTACACACACAGACAAACACATACATACAAACATAAATAAAATAAAAATTAATTTTAAAAATTCATAAGTTTAAATGATTTATATATATATATATATATATATATATATATATATATAGAGAGAGAGAGAGAGAGAGAGAGATTTAGAAGGATGTACGGTAATAGAGAAATACTGTAATTAAATTACAATCTCAAAAAATGTTATATGTAGTTATTTGTTGCTTTTCTGTGATTTCAGTTCTTAGTAGACTTCACTTCTTAGGAATCTGCACATTTGTTAAACTGGGCCTGCCACATTCCTAAGCCACCAGGAGCTCTCATGTTGAACTCTAAAGCTCTCAAATCAGACACAAAATTTATTCCACGATAGACTGACCATGTCTGATGCTCAAAACCTAGAAACTACTCAGTGTTTGTGATGGCATGGTCATTGAAGGAGAATCTACAACTACTAATTTGCCATACATACGCAATCTTTAACAAAAATCTGTAACCAGTTGTATACCCACAAATGAGTGTAGTCTTCAATCCTGAACAAGATAACTTCTATGTGGAACAATCAGAGACCTTTAAAGAAAAGCACAACCAAGCAAAACATGTAAATAGACATACAAAAAGACAACTGAAGGTTTATTAAGCATGCTAAAAGGGCTGAAAATACTTAAGATCCAGAGAATTAGGAAGTATGCTGCCAATTTAAGTCTTCTTGTACTATCAGATGCTACTCCCATAAAGTTTCAACAACTGTGCAAACATGAGGTGAACAAGAACAACATCAATAAGCATGTCATACTTGTCAGAGAAAAATTTGCTTTTTAACATTACTTCTAGGGTACAACAGGGTATAGTGTTCTCTATTGGGGTCCAGCCAAACAAACTATTAAAAGACAAAACAAAATCTCTATTGGTCAGCTTTCAAAAACATATTTATAAAATTAAAATATAATTACATCATTTCCCTTCCCAGCCTTTCTCATGTACTTGTTATGTTACACACACACACACACACACACACACACACACACACATACACACACACACACAGACATTGACAGAGACAGAAAATAAGACAGAATGAAAGAGAATGAGAAACTTTCTTCCCTGTAAACAACACAACCAAAAGCAAATTGAGAAGAATGTGTTGTGCATCTTGTTTTTTGTTTAGGCTGATAGGTTATAGTCCATCATGAAGGGAAACCAGAGCAGGAACCTGAAGTCAGAACAAAAACCACAGAAGTCTGCCTGCTCACCAGCTTGCTTTCTTTGGCTTGCTCAGCTGTTTGGGTGAAGTGCAGGTCTAAATGAGAAGAGATTACAGTGCCCAGAGCTTCCTAGGACATCCTACATCAAAACTCAATCAAGAAAATGGACACTACCCATTGGCAAGTCTGCTGAAAATAATTTTTAAGTTTCCTCTTCTCAGGGGTATCAATTTGGCAACTAAAGAGGCATGTACAGAGAAGAAAGACATATATACGCATGCATGTAAGTAAATAAAACTAATCAATCAAAGTATTTTTTTTTGTTTGTTTTTGGTTTTTCGAGACAGGGTTTCTCTGTGTAGCCCTGGCTGCCATGGAACTCACTCTGTAGACCAGGCTGGCATCGAACTCAGAAATCCGCCTGCCTCTGCCTCCCAAGTGTTGGAATTGAAAGCATGCTCCACCAGCACCTAGCTCCAAAGTATTTTTAAAAATGAAATCTAAGTGAAATTATGTAAAATAATAATGATTATATGTTATCTATCTGTTTGTTGTCCCGGTTAAATGATCTATTTATTTGAAAACTGAGGTGCTCTCTTTTTTGGGGGGGAGGGGAGGGCTTGGGTTAAGCCATATTAGTATAGTTTTTAATTGAAGAATAATACAATATATTTTGATTTTTATTACATTCCTCTTTGCTCTTATGGTCCTGCTTCATGGTATGTCATAGTGTCTACCTACTGCCCTAATATTCTCAACTTTGGCTCCTCTGTAAAACACACATGCCAAGAGAATGAAAATAATAATGAAAAAACAAAACACAATCATAATACTTCTGTCTAGAACCTTATGTGCTTCTCTCCTTTGACATCCCCTTAAGGAGAGTAGTTTACAAGGTACATGTTTGCCTACAAAATTTGAATCATTTTAATTCTCTTATCACATTAAGCATTTGTGCTTGCTTTCTCTCCACTATGCAACAGAGGGCTCCTTTCAATTTCTGATTCTTTCCTGCCTGACATGAGCCCATGTATTATGGTTATCATTCTTGTATTTTGTTCCCATATAGTTTATTCTTTTTTCCTAATATACCAGTTTAGTTCTTTTACTTAATGAAATATTAGTACTGCATGGAACTCTTCTCATGGGATACTCCCCCATTATAGTTATATGTTAGTTTGTAATCATTTCATCATGTCATAATAATGATTTTATTCCAGTTTTTGTCTGAGTCTTATGTCTATACATTCCTATGATTGCTTAATAATAGCAATTCATTAAATAGTTTAATGAAAGATCAAGAAAATATGGTTTGTGTTTCATATGTGTTAATCTTGATGAATAAATACTTTAATTTTTATTCAGTGGTTAAAGGATAAGTTTTATTTATTTAGCTCTTTGGTTTATAAAGCTATATATTTGTGTGTAAATGCTAACCCACATTAAATATGATAGGTTACCAGTGACTGGTTTATAATTTTAAGCTGTGAAACTATATCATAGTTAGCAAGATTTTATTCATCTTACGGCATAATTTATTGTGATTTACAAATAGTCTTATTTGCAAAAACATTTAAAATTATTTTAGTTATATCAGGAACAGTGTTTATTTTTCTGGCTTTTATTCAGAACTTTATACATTAACCTAGATAAATTTGCATAAATTATTTAGAAAATGATTACTAGAAATTTTCTTGTGCCCATTATTTTTATCATGGATCAAAACACAACGTTTCCCACCCACACCTTCTGACATATACCACTTGTCAAATGTTTTGCAGTCAAATTATTTTCCTATTTTAATCACATGATGAGCTTCCCATGATTAATTGTTCCATGAATTCTTTAAACTAATGGGACATGTGTTCTTGAAAAATTATGCCTGTTGTAGAATTTTGGAAAGAGTCCTAGAACACCCAATTATGTAAGAGTTATGGATCATATAAGGGACACCTACTGTTTTAAAAGGTAGTGTGGGATTTATAAATTTCCCTCAAAGAAAGAGCTGTCTGGAAGATTGAATGGGCCTGGGATTTGTACAAAAGATATTTGTTGTATTTTTGTTTTTCAGACACCTATTTTGTCAACACCAATTAATTATTAAATGCCATGGTTGTTTGCAATACCAGCATAAATATTTTACTCGAACCTTCTGAATCTACCTGATGTATAGTCTCAGAAGAGATGTGTGAGGCATTGGGCATGTTGCCATATGTTTATCTGTCCCTGTAACTTCTTACCACTTAGGGAAGGTGAAAAACATTAATATGTATTTTTTTCTTATTTAGATCATTTATCTTCTCTAAATTAATTTTTTCAGTGGCTTTAGAATAGTATAGCAAATAGTTCCTTGCAATTTGTTTACTTAAAAAAAATGGTTTTAGTAAATGCAATTAGATGATAAAATTCATCTGTGCTAACATATCTACATCTCTAAATCATATAATATAGAATTGTGATGACATCAGCATTATTTTACAGTATATACTGTGCATAATTGTTTTGGATTGGATTAAAGTCAGTTAACGCACTAAAATCAAACTAGGATTAACCAAAATTTTGACGTAGTTGAAAGTAAAAGTACACACTAGACAAAATTGCAGTCTAAATTTATTTTAAAATTTAATTTATAGAAATCTCAGTATTTATAATCACAAAGGTTTTTTATTAAGGAGCTCCTCATATGTGACACACTGAAGTGCTAAGTAGTAATATCTTAGTGGGGGACAGATGAAATAGTGTCCCCATATATTATAATGGAATTAAAAACTGTGTATAGCCCTTAATATAAAGCTGACTACAAAGTAAGTGGAAGAAAAAAGTCCTCTAGAATTCACTTAAGACTGGGAGACTGAAGCTGAATTTTTTCCTTAAACTTGAACAATGTGAAAACATTCCAAATGTCCACTAAAATACCAACAGATTTTCATTAAAAGAGGAAAAAATACACTATTCATGATAGAACAAAAGAACAAAGAATTCTACAATGACTAGAAGTGGGGGCAATATCTTGTAGTGAGAGGATAACAATCCAATATTTAAAATTTTTATTATTATCATTATCATTATTACTATTACTCTTATGGCTGTGTATGATATGTGTGTACACATGCCAATGGTCATGTGTGCAAGGCAGAAAAACGTTCTGGACTCAGTCCTCCTGTTGATCTTTCTGTGGACTATAGGGATCTAATAAGGTATCATTAGACTTGCATGACAAACGTCTGAACTAGTGGAGCCTTCTTGCCCGAACTCAATGTGAAATTTTAAGATACATAGAATGTTAATGAAATGTAACACTATTAAAGGAACATATACATTTTCTAGTAATTAAAGATTAAAAATGAAAACCTAAAAATTTTTAGGCAATCCGTTGAAAATACTGTTAAAAAAGAAGGTTAATTCAGCAGAACAAACAAAACACTATCTCAACAAAAGAAATGCTGAATCAAATGACATGAATATAAATATGTAATAACTCTTGACTAGCATGATGTTACTATTGCACTTACATTATCCCTCAGTACAAAGTGTTCTTCCTTTGGATTTTAAAAACTAGTCCCAATAGTTTTGCTCCAGAAATTTTATTCTTGCTTTTTGTGTTTAGAAGTTTATTAGCATGTGGTTTTAATGAAATACTCACTCATATATTACCTGCTCACAGCTTTCCTTGTCACATTATCTAATACAGTAGCTGACTTTCTTATTTTCAGGGTTTTTTTAATTTTATTTTTACCTTTCTCATACATTTTATCATAGTATACCGTTTCATCTTTCCCAGTAAAAGTCTAAAGATCTGCTCATAAAAATATAAGGAAATGTAGTGCCAAGTATTGATAGACGTATATAATCATACAGATGATCCAAATGAAATAGAGGTAGAAATATAGATGCTTGCATGTTCATACTTGTCAAGGCCCCAGATACTTGCAATGCAAGTTTCTTTGCTGAATGATGAATGGAAAAAAATGGATTCAAAGTAGCATAGGGATGAACAAATCCTAAGTAAAGATAGAAGAAGGTAGTTTGTGTGTTAGGATGTAATTTCATGGAAATGTGAATGGGCAGCTTATATCCTTTAGTTGGTAACTGCTGTCCTTCACTGTGAAAAGCTCACATTATTCCTGTTTCAATTGTGCACTTTCAGTTTCTCTCAGGAGTAAAAATTATCTATCAAAAAGAAAAGCTATTGGTAATGAAATGCAATTTCCCACACAAGTGAACTATAATTTATAAAATGAAAATTGATTATATGAATATAAAAATACTTAATCTTACAGAGGAAACTACTTTTGCAGTATGCTTTGATAGTGGATAAATTAAATGTTCGTGAAAATCAATGGCATCCTATAACACAAAGAGGATATACACAGACTCGGTTATAAAAACATATTTTAGGAAATTGGATAGAACTAAGGAGTAAATAAAAATGTGTGAAATAATTTAATAACGTAACTGAAGATTGTGTGGAACTTCTGATGTGTGTCAATTCTAGAGATGAGCAGAGTCTCCAGAACTAACAGAAATGAGCTTTACATGAGCATCATATAATGATGATGTGTTACACAGGCAAGATGAGCAAGCTTCATCAGTCTAGAGACACTTCAAATAAATGGATGATAGCTCATGTTTTAAAAGGTTAGATCTTCTCTCAGACTGTACCACTAACCAGGCAGCTGATATGAGGCCCCAACACATGGACAGCAGAGGACTGCCGGGTCTAGGTTCAGTCAGAGAAGATTCACCTAACCCTCAAGAGACTGGAGGCCCCATGGAATTGGGAGGTCATGGGTGGGGACAACCTCGTGAAGACTAGGCTGGGAGGAGGTATGGGATGTGGAACAGATAGAAGGTGGCCCAGTATAGGGATAAAATATGGATTGTAAAAAAAAAAGATTAAATAAAATTTAAAAATGATAGTAAAATAAAAATGTTAGATCAGAAAGGAACAATGGTTTTGAAATATTAGTGCAGGAATGGATATAAAAATGAAAGATTTCAGTGACATATGCAGTATCATAGAGTTTTCATTACTGAGAAAAAAAACAACCAGGGAAACTATTGACCAGGGAAATTATTATAAGTGATAACATTTAAGTGAGGCTGGCTTATAGCTTCAGAGGTTCAGTTCATTATCATCATGGCAGGAAGTATGGCAGCATTCAGTCAGGCACAAAGGAACTATAGAAGAGTCCTATATCTTGTTTTGAAGGCAAACAGAAGACTAGCTTCCAGGAAGCTAGGACAAGAGACTTAAAGCCCATGCCCACAGGGGCAAACTTCCTCCAACAAGACCACATTTACTCCACCAAGGTCACACCTCCTAATAGTGCCACTTTCTTGGTCAACCATATTTAAACTACCACATTTCACTCTTTGGCACTCTTAGGCTTGTTTAAACACATGAGTCTATGGGGGCCATATTTAGCCATAGCCTAATGGAAAGTACATTTCATCTAACTTCAGTAACCTCCATATTCTATAGAAGTCTCAATAATCTTAAAAGTCCAAAGTTCGCAGTCTCTTCTGATATTCATCTAGTCTCTTAACTGTAATGACATATAAAGCAAAAAAAAAAAAAAAAAAAAAAAAAAAATACAGGACAAAAGCAAGACAGAAACCCAGCTGGGCAAACTCCATGTCTCCATGTCTGATGTCAAGGTATTCTTCAGATCTCCAAATCCTTTCATTCTTGTTGACTGCTTTTGGCAGATCTGGCATTCAGCAGAAACAAATTTTGTTCTCTGGGGCTAATTTTATTCCCTGTTAGAAGCTTTCCTCAGCAGGTATCCCAAAGCTCTGACATTCTTAACATCTTATTGACTTCAAGGCAACTTCAACTTATACCTTCTTAGTTCAGTGTCTGTCATCTTCTGGGCTCCTCCAAAGGACATGAGTTTCTTCTCAATCTCTGTACCCTGCAGCACTCTAGGTTCTGGTTAATCCACTACACTGTTGCTGCTGTTCTTGGTGATCGTTATGTAGCACTGGCATCTCTTATTTGCTCAGGTTTTCCACTGCAGCCAGGCTTCACCAATAGCTTCTCAAGCCTCACCTTCTTTGCATGATTCCTTCTGTCCTGGGCTGTCAACTGTAACTGAGCCTGTACCTTCAGAAATGGTCTTCTCTGACCTCACACAATACTTAGCCTCAGTTGCTCTCATTGGCCACTTCATTTGTTTAAGACCAGTACCACTCGGGTGATTCTTTCATTTTTCTACAGCATGAGGTACATACAACCTTGCTATCTCAGGAATAGAGCTTTTTTGTTATCTCAGAAAACACCTCTTAGAAAATTTCATCTCGTGATGCTGGTCTCTCCTTAAAACATTTCACTGGGGTTGGCTTACAGCTTCAGAGGTTCAGTCTATTTTCATCATGGCAAGAAGAATGGCAGCATCCAGGTATGCATGGCGTGGGAGGAGCTGAGAGCTCTACAGCTTGTTCCAAAGCCAAACAGGAGAAGAATTCCAGACAGCTAGGACAAGGATTTTAAAGCCCATGCCCACAATGACAAATTTCCTCCAACAAGGGCATACCTACTCCAACAAGGCCACACCTCCTGATAGCGCCACTCCCTTGGCCAAGCATATTCAAACCATCATGTGTACAAGCAGGGTATAATTTGTGATGTTATTAGGAATTCACATAGAATAAATAGTCAGAAAAAGACAGTCACACTATAATGTCCTTAGTTATACATGTATAATATTACATGTTATACATATATAATTATATATATATTATATAATATACAAATATGTATATATATTATATAATTATATAATATACATATATGTATGTATATATAATAAACATATATATTGTATCTCAGTGAATTCACAGAATTAAAAGCAATACAATGTCAAAGTTATTAACTAATGTAAAGGACATATCAGTTTTGCATAGTATGTTCAATTATAAAACTAAAGAGGAGAGGCTGATCAAAGAATCATAAGTGAAAGTATACAAGTTAGATTGCAGCAAATTGTACTGACAGAAAAAAAACACAGAGAACACAGAGAGAGAGGTGCGTGCTCAAATAAAAGCACTCTACTAAATGGTCACTGAGGTCACAGAAAAAGTCAATAACTGAGATTTGATTCTTTGATTAGCAAGATAAATATTTTTCTATTATGTTTAAACTAAAGTATCAGATAAAACTGAGTCAAATATAATCAATATTGAATGAATTGAGAAACAAATAAGTAGAAAAATGATATCATATTTATCAAATTATTTTTAAAAGTTTGTTGTCATTACACTATTAAAGAGACAAATTCACTCATGGTTCCTTATGTATGGGCTGTTCATACACTTTTGGAAAAGCAAACAAAATATAAAGCAAGACAAGAGGGAACATCCCTAAACAGAGAAGCATGGCATATAGCTTTTCCACATGACCGAAGCCATACAAAAATCACAAATTTTGCTAAATATATATTTGTTGAAGGATTGTATGAAAATGAAATTTTACCTTTTTGGTTATGCTCCAGCAAGCTGACAATGTAAGTAGAAAATGATGAAAATCTGAGAGAAAGAAAAGAGTTTGGAATTTGATGATATGTCTGCTCAATAATGCCTCAAGCTTCTTAAATAATCCAAGCAAAGTTTTTTTTTTTTTTTTTAAAGTCACAGATAACATGTTAATATGTGGTTCATGGTACATGTTACTAGGTGAAAAATACAATAGCCAAAAATACAATATGAACCCGAGTTGACATGTTTATTAGTTTTCAGAAATAAACCATGTTAACTTAAAATATTAAAAATATAGGGAATTTAGTATCCAATGCATGAAGTAAGAAAGTAGGGTAAGAATTCTAAGGTGACAGCTAGAACAATCAAACTGTAATAAATTTTATAAAATAACAAAACACAGAAAATAATATATAATTTATAGATTTACCCCTTCAAGTAGTAAAAACAATTAGTATTATGAAAATTGACTAGCACTCATAAAACTAATTTTTATTTATTTTGGGGTGATTGTTTTGTTTCTTGATTTTTCAAGATAGGGTGTCTTTGTGTAGACTTTGCTGTCCTGGAACTCGTTCTATAGATCAGGTTCTCCTAAAACCCACAGAGATCTGTCTTCCTCTATGTTCTGGGTGCTGAACTATAGGCAGGTGTCACCACTGATGGCCATACTATTATTAAGGGAAAAAAAATAATCCTTTTTAGTAAATGTCAATATAACAATTTCATTAATTTAACAAACATGAAGGTTTCAAAGAGAAGTATGAACTAACTCCATAAAAACTATGATATAGACTGTAAACAGTAAAAAACTTATGATTTTATGATTTTGTTAATAAACCTATTAAATTATAAATGAACCTGTGAGTTCAAGGCTAACCTAATCAAGAGAACAAGTTCCATGGCTATACAAACAAATTCTGTAAAAAAACAATAAAAAGTATGTGAGAGACTATTATATAATACAGCAACAACAAAGGGGGAGCCTTATCATAACAAATTTAATGCACACAATTTAATCCTCACAAATTATGAATAAGTTACACAGCAGAGGTAAAATGTGAAATATGAGAACTAATGCACACATATAAATATATATATTACATACATGTATAATATGTAATATAAATATATGATATGCAATATATTATTTAAATTATATAATAAATATTGCTTTTAGTAATGCATGACAAATTTTATGGAGAATTACTCCTTATTTGACATTAATTAAAATAATACTATTTAAAAATACATAAAATTAATATAAAGATGATGGTTCATCAGTGGTGGGCTTTGAGATTAAGAGACTCATACTACTAGTTCATTTTGTGATTTTTTAAAAATCTGATTCCAATTGATTTTTTTTATTGTTATTATTAAATGATTTTTATTTTCTTCTTCTTTAAAAAATTTTATTATTTGTTCACTTTACATCCCAATCATTGATTCCTCTCCCACTCCTTACCAGCCAAAGTCCCTCCTCCCAATCCTGTCCCTTCTCCTCTGAGAGTGGAGGCCTCCTGGGTATCCTCCTACCTAGCACATCATATTTCTGAAGCACTAGACAAATCCTCTCCCACATTCACTTCACATCCTCATTGAAGCCCATTCTTCTCCACCCTGTCACACAGATCTGTTCCCTAGCCACCAGCCCCTTCTCCTCTGAAAAGGGGAAGGACATCTGAATATCACCCTACCCTGGCACATCAAGACATTGCAGGACTAGAGGCATCCTCTTCCACTGAGGCCAATCGAGGTGGCTCAGTAAGGGGGATGGGATCAACAGACAGGCAACTAAGTTAAGAACAGCCCCAGTTTCATAGACCCAAATGAAGACCAAGCTGCTCATCCACTACATATATGCAGGGAGAGGGTGTTGTTCTAGGCCCAGCCCATGCTTGCTCTTTGATTGGTGGATCAGTCTCTGGGAGCCTGACTACAAGAGGTGGATACTTCAGGCTCCACATTGCCAACTGCTAAGAGATTCGCGAAGAGTTACCTGCATAGCCTTCCTGGGGCTTCCACCTACCACCTAGGTCTCTGGTTTGTCCTAGAGATGAACTTTTCCACCTGCCACCGATTTCCATTCCTCTCCCCAGCCCTCACTACACCTGATTCTCCAGCCCCATTACCTTCTCAATCCCCTTTTCTGCCCAGTTCCCTTCCTCCATCCAATGGCCATTTCTATTTTATTTCCCCTTCTGAGTGAGATTCAAACATGTTCCCTTGGTCCATGCTTGTTATTTGGCTTCTTTGATTCTGTGCATTGTAAGTTGGGTATCTGTACTTTATGGCTAATATCCACTTACCAATGAGTAGATAACATGCATGTCCCTTTGAATCTGCGTTAACTCAGTCAGGATGAAATTTTCCTAGCCTATCCTGTCTGCAGATTTTATGATGTCCTCGTTTTTAATAGCTGAGTACAATTCCACTGTGTAAATCACTACTAATTCTGAGACATTTTCTTTATATTATGTGCTAGGTTAATGTGGACACATGCCTAAATGTGTACCTGTCTGTATGTGTGGTTGTATGACAGTATGTATGTGTGAGTGTGCTCATGATAATGTTAGTTGCTGGCAACTTTTTGTATGCAGAGCACATTTCTATTCTAACATGAACTTTGAACTTTGACTTTAAATAAATAGTATTCATCAAGTGTGATTTTTTTAAAAACAGCATAATTTTGCAGTACCAGAAAATTCATCTGCCAAATTGTATAGTCTAGACAGTTTTGTTGGACTTCTCCGGTACTTAGTGATTCATTTTTATAACATAAAAGCATAAACAGGCTGTCCCTGGTGTCTCTCATGCTGAAAATGCATTAAGGTGACACAGAGTGCAATGTTTTATTTCAATGTTTGTGCTAAACTAGGGTATTAAAAGGAAGCATATTTTGTTGCTATTCTTGAAAAAACTGGTTAGAGTTTTCTTAAAACTGTTGTAACTATATATGTATTTTAAATGCAGTGCAGTTGTTCAAAGGCTGTCTTTCAACTCGAGCCTCTTAGGTAAACACAGGGAAGAGAGACACATGTAAGAGAAACACAACTTGAACATCACTTTTATAACTATGCATTTATGGTCTGTGTGGGGATGTCATTTCTTCTCCTTAGATATGACAGGTGTGCCTTCAGTGGAACATAAAAGAGTAAATAAGCAATCTTTATTTTTTTGTTGAATATAAAGTGGAAGTTATATACATTTATGAATAAACCTTTACCTATTTTTTGCTTCATGCTTCTTTATTTGAAATAATAACTTTTAGTGCTCTTGTTCTGTCAAAAATCATATCATAGTACATCTAATTTTCAATCCAAAAAATTTCAGACATGTATTTTTCTATGATTATTTTTAAAAAGATATTTTATAAATATTTTCATGAATTTTTTTTAAATCAAAGACTTACATTCCCTTAAATTTTATTTATACATGTGTGGTTTCCAATATTGTATATGATATATTTATTTCTTTTATTCTCCTATATATTTATATAAAATCTTCTGAGGTATGTTTGAATTCAACAAATAATAACAGGGGTTGTTCATAGAAGATCCATTACTACAACCTATTTTATTGTGTGTCAGTTAGCTGTCATTGATTTATTTAATGCTCAAGTATTATGTGATATTACATACTAGCTATTCATGACTAATTCGTTGTCTTTCTGTTACCAAGAATTCTTAGTAACATATTTTATTTTGCTTACTTACGTTCTTGTTTTACTTTATATCATCTGGTTTGTTCTGAAGCATTGCTTTGCTCAGCAATTGAAGTTGATAACCTTTTAGAATCCTGCCTCAATCTGGGTTGGGATTACAGGCCTTATACAATTTGCTTCTGTATATCTGTAGGTTGCCTTATAAGTAATCATTAAATATTTTAGCTGCAAAACTTTTTTTCTTCTTCCCATTTACTAATCGTATACAATGAGTTCCTATAAGAATAGTTACATCACTTTACCAACAAAATTTCTCTGTTAATCTAATTTTCTTTTCCCCACTGCTTAGTATGCAGGTATAGGGTGTCCTTTTCTAATTTTGCCTTCAAGAACTGAGCTGAAGTTCTATGCATTTACATGCTAATGAAATAAATGTCATAGGGAAACAAATGCTGACTGCTTGGTAGAAATGTCTCTAAGGAGGATGGAAGTGTGTCTTGTTGGCAGAACAAGAGATGACATTTGGAAGAGAGAAGAAACAGATGGTGGCTCTAGAACAAGCAATTGATAACATTTCCTTCTCTGCAGGAAGCCAGTGCTACTCAGCATGAAATCCCAAGGAGCAGAAAGAAGAACTATTTGGTCACCAATCAGTGGAAGACATAAAGCACAAACAGCCTCTCTTTCAGATCATGAAGCTCATAATTGAAATCTCTTCATTGATGAAGTTATCCAGAAATAGAATTTTGAGCTTAAAGAGAAGATGATACATAGTTCATGCCACAAAATGAAATAACAAATTACCACCATCTCATAATTTTGTATAAATGACAACTTTATAACTTTGGTACTTGCGTTATACTGTATATACTTTGTAATTTACTATAAATAAAAAATATTGACATGGCTCATGTATTTTTTTAAACTTCAAAACAACAATTTTGGTATATATAACACTTCTAGTAAGAAAGAAATAAAATATTTTCCTACAATATTTTCATTTTGAGCAAGAAGAAGTTTATTGATAATAGTTAAATAGTTTGTTTGAAAGGAACATCTAATTACATACAGTGATTGTATGAATGGACTAGATAAATGGGGATGTGGGCAAAGGTGAATTTATGTACTTTTTCCTAAGAATTTTATGTAACATATTCTTTGAATACACAATGAAAAAAAATATATCCTAAAGCTAATTACATTCAAGTTATTTACTTTTTTGGAAATATAAAATAATCATTTTAAGTTTTTTGGTGTTTCAGAAAAGAGTTGTCCTCAATTTAATTGTCATTGATTTTAGAGAGTTATTAATAAGAATTTATCTAGTGGTTCTGAAAGAGAAAAACTATTCTAAAATAAAATTCAACATAATTATAGCAACCTATTTTTAATATCACCATTTGTATTTTATCTAGTTATCCATGCTTGAAATAATGTAATCAAGTGGTCTTCTTGTGATGCCAAGGACTAGCCTTGGCTTGGAGAGCAGTTCTGAGGAAGGACTTTTGGAGAGAGAAAAAAAAAAGACTCAAAGATAAAAGAAAGACTCAAAGTTAAATGGTGTGTCCAAGGCTATGGCCTTTGATCTGCTCAAAACAGAGTTCAAGATTGTCTCTCCTCTCCCCTCCCCTCCCCTCCCCTCCCCTCCCCTCCCCTCCCCTCCCCTCCCCTCCCCTCCCCTTCTCTCCTCTCCCCTTCTCTCCTCTCCTCTTCTCCTCTCCCACTGAACCCCTGTGTCTGGTGTCTGGATAGTTTATCTCATGCAAATCAAAGGCCCAGTCTTACACTCTTACACATCAATTCAGTCATTTTTACAAGTTCCCTTTTGATTATCCCATGAATATATATTTTACACATATGTCTCAGTTTCAATGGGAAATCGTTTAACATTTCCTGGATCAGGAAGGCATAATACACCTTCTTAGCCTTCATTGATGTCAGAGTTCACATATTTAGTTGTCTTTGGTGGCATAAATTTCTCATCAATATCAGATTTTAAATAGATTTCAGGACCTCTCAAATTACTTGTCCATATATTTTATTTACTTGTCCTTAATCTAAAATAATAAATGAACTGAAGTATAAATATTATTATCATCATCATTAATTCTGATTTGAACAGTTCAGGTTTTATATTGATTTATTATTCTCTACCTTTGTTTTTCTCCTCATAACTTTTAATCATTGGACTGTCTTATATGCTGTATTTTATTGCAAATATTTTGCCTACTTTTAAACCATTTGAGAAAATAATTTAGATTTACATTTTAGTCCTTCTAATGAAATATATCATTGTCCAGAGGATAACATTTATTTACAATTAATTTTGAATTTGTCTCTTCCCTATTTCTATACTTTATCTCTCCAGCTATTTATTTTTAAATCACATTTGATTTATACTGATTATTTACAAATATCTTTCAAAAAGATATAAACTTATTTTATTGTCTTAATTCATTTTTCTAAAGAATTTCAGTTGTGTTTTATATCCTTTTCCATGCTTTCTTTCATGCAATTTTTTTCTTCCTTATATAGTTAGTAACAGTCAGTAAATATAGTTAAACTAAAAGATAATGATTTTATTTCTTCTTTTATGTGGAATGTTCTCTCTGAAGATTTCGTTTCTTATATAATAAGCCAATCGTCTCTCTAAAAGAACATTTCTTATATCATTAAAATTAGTAACTTTTTAGTTTCTGTTGTATTAGATATGTGTTATAATCCAAATTCATTATTATATTTCTTTTAAAAGCCATCATACCAAAAGCAACCTACGGATTTGGTACAAGTCCCATTAAAATTACAGCACAATCAATTACATACCTTAAAAAAAACAACACTCAACTTCATGTGGGAAAAATAAAACATAACAAAGCAAAACAACAACAACAACAAAAACAGGATATCTAAAAAGTCTCGTACAATAAAGCAATGTCTAGAGGTGCAATCATCCCTGATTTCAAGCTATAATATAATTCAATAGCCATAAAAAATCTCCTAGTATTGGCATAAAAACAGACAGGTTGATCAATGGAATCTAGTGAAAGATTAAGAAGTAAATAAAACACCTATGAACACTTGATTTTTTTAAAAAAATAATTTAAAATAATACAATGGAAAAAAGAAAGCATCTTCAAGAAATGGTGCTGATACAACTGGACTTGTGAATGTGGAAGAATACAAATAGATCTTTATCCATAAACCATGCAAAAAAATTCTTAGTAAGTAAATCAACCTAAAACCAGATACACTACATGTGATAGAAGAAATGGTGGGGAAAAGCCTTGAACTTATTGGAACAGAAAACAACTTTCTGAACAGAACACCTATAGCTTAGAAACTAAAATCAATAATTAATAAATGACCGAGAATCACTTAAAGAAATGTTCAACATCCTTCATAGTTAGGAAAATGCAAATCAAAATTAATTCGAGATTCCATCTTACATATGTCAGAATGAATCCCAAATTTATATATTATGGTGGGAAACACTCTTCCATTGCCGGTGGGTGTGCAAACTTGTACAGCCATTTTCAAAACCAATTTGGTATTTCCTCAGAAAGTTGGGAAGCAATCAAGACTCAGTTATACCGCTCCTGCTGGGTTTATACCCAAAGATGTTCCACCATACTAGAAAGGCACCTCAACTATGTTCATAGAAACTTTGTTTACGATAGCCAGAACTAAGAACAACCTAGATGTAACTCAACAAATAAACAAACAAAGAACAGATAAAGATAATTTGGTACATTTACACAATGAAGTCAGACTCAACTATTAAAAAACTGACATCATGAAATTTGCAGGCAAAGGGATGGAAGTAGACAAGAATCATCCCGAATGAGGTAACCCAGACCCAGAAAGACAAACATGGTATGTACTCCCTTATGGATGTTTACTAACATTAAATAAAAAGTAACAATGTTACAATCCACAGACCCAATGGAGCTAAGTAAAAAGAAGGGTCCAAGGTGGGAAATTTAAATCTCAGTAAGATAAAATAAACATTGTGGATGGACCATGGGGGTTGAAGGGGTGTTGTAGAGGGGAGGGGTTGATGATAGGAACAGGAGGGATCAAGCAGGCAAATCACCGATGGAGTGAGTACTGAGAGAGACACAAAGCATGCTGGAGCATTCATAGTATGAGTTAGAAGCCTATGGGAATGCAAACTCCAGGGAAACTCTGAGGGTGACTCTAGCTAAGACTCATAACAATGGGGGGTGTAGATTCCGAATCTGCCATCTCCTGTAATCAGGCAAGACTCCCAATGGATAGATTCGGCACCAACCTAGACCCAAAACCTCAGACCTACAGTTTGTCCTACCTAAAAGATGTGCAGGTTTAAAAATGGAGCATAAGTTGATAAAGTGACCAACCAGTGATTGTCAGCCTGAGACTCATCCCATAGGAGGGAGCCCACTGTGACCCTGTGCTGCTATACTTACAGAGAGGAACCAAGCATACTTTTCATCATAGAGGCTTCACCCAGCAGCAGATGGAAACAGACACAGACACACACAACACAACCTAGTCAGGGAGGGGGCCTCGGAAATGTTGTGGAAAAAAGAAAGAATTTCAAGAGACTGAGGGGTCAAGGACAACACAAGAAAACATACAGAATGAACTAACCTCAGACCATAAGGCCTCACAGAGACTTAATTGCCAACCAGATAACATGTATGGTGTTGAGCTATGTCCTCTACAAATATTAGTTGTGCTGTGTGATTTTTATGTCAAACTCCTAACAGCTGGATCAGGTGCTGTCTCTAATTCTGCTGCCTGCCTTTGGGATCCTTCCTTTACCCTAGTGAACTGACATTTCCAGTCTCAGCAGGAGAAGGTTTGCCTATGCTTACTGCAACATGATATGCCAGGCTGGTTAATATTTACTGGGGTGGGGGATCCTCCATTTTTCTGAGAGGAAAGGAAAGAGGAGTGATTGGGGTATGGGAGGTAAGGTGGAGAAGAACTGGGAGAAAAGGAGTAAGGGGAAACTGTGGATATAAAGTAAATTAATTAATTAAAATAAATATATTTGTACAATGAAAATCACCATCACCACCACCAACAGCAACAACAAAGAATACCCATGAAGTCTCAGAGACTTGGTTGCCTCAATAAAATATTAACAGTTCAAAGGAAAGGTAATTAGTGTTCCGCAGGCACAAGCTCTTACTGATTATTAGTTACAAAATAGTAGAGCTCTACAGATACAAGCAACAACCAGCAGCCTTACCAGGTTGTATTCATACCTTGATTCATTTATATGTATGCAACAGCCATGCCAAAGAAAGGGGGAGGGGTGAATTTGGGAGCAAGGGACAGTTGGGCATGAAGAGTTAGGAGGGAGGAGAAGGATGAGAACATGATGTAAATAGAATTTAATTAAATAAAAGAAGAAACAGAAAAGCAGGCTTAAAAGCTTTCCATCACTTCTTCTTTAATTTGAATCTTTTGACAATATCTGGCTTTACACCTTCACTTTGTAAGCTGTTATTAAATATGTATCTTAGTTTGAACTTCAATTTGATTTCAATAACCACCTCTAAGCACAATGGAACAGGTCCAAGACATGAGTGATCATATGAATATTTATGAAAATTTATTCCAGTGAGGTATGAGATAAAATTTATCATCAGTGAGGCAATGCAGATGACATAAAATGTAGGATATTAAAGCAGACAGACAGCAGAGTAAAATTTCTGTAAGGTATGCTCAGGAGAAATGGTGCATTCAAAGGCATTGAGCAAGATTTGGTTTGTTCTTAGTGTAGTCTGGGTCATTATCAATTTTCAATTCCTTTAAAATTATATGATTTTACACATTAAATTTCACAAAATATGTTAACATATACTATTTAGAGTTTTTGATTATATTAGGTATATTGGTAAGTGTTATGTATATATAGTAAGAGGCATGACTTAATTTAAAATAAAAGCAATCTTACCAGATATAGATTAGACAGCTGATACTGCACTGCACGCTCACAAAATCATGTCATGTTTTCCAATATTTTATAGACATGATGTCATTGTACATAAACAAATGACAGAATGAATATAGAAAATGTGTAGGAATTGTTTGCTTGAAGAGCACAGAAAAGTTTATTCAGTATTCATTTAACTGAAGGTTAAGCAAGTCATTGAGATATTTACTTAGAGTCTCAGAATTTATTTTTAGCTATTTAATTTCTATCATGGAGACAGTCCCACATATTTATATGAAATTTGGTTCCTCAAAGTTTAAAATAAAAATTTAAATACAAAAATAACTTCAGAGCAACAACTAGTTCAGCAACTTAAATAAACCCTTACTTTTCATTCAACAACACATGTGACAGTATAGAGGTGTGTCCCATGTGCATTGTAGATGTCCTAGGAAGGATAATCAGGATGAGAAACAAAAGAAAGGTGATAAGATGAGAAGAGAGGGAGAAAAAATAAAAGACAGAGGGAGAATAAAAGACAGAAGAAAGGGATGATTAGATTTCAGCATATCTGGAAGTAAATTGTATCATTATATCTGTTCTGGTTTTTGAACTCAGAGGAAGAAATATGTTCCTGATTCCATTTTCTTGTATTAGAATATAACAGAAACTGACATGCATCCACAAAAGAATGTAACTCATTATAAGCAAAACTAAGGGTTTTTATATCTACTTTTCAGGCAATGGTGATAACAATTTTCATCCTTCTTGGTGTTGGAGGTTTTAAATAACTTCCATTATTAATTTTGAGGACAATGAAGCTGAGGGTGTAGAGTGCATGTGTAATGTGCATAAAGTCCTAGGTTCCATTTACGACTATATTTACCTGGTGTGGTGTCACACGCTTGAAATCTCAGTAAAGGCAATAGGATCAGTAGCTCAATACCATTATCTACTCCACAGTGTGTTCCAGGCCAGTTTAAGATGCACACAATCCTCTCTCAAAATACAATAAAGCATTAAGATAAGAAAAAAAAAAGTGTATTATAATAAAGAAAGGAGCCTATGTGCATGATGCCTTAAGGACATAGAAACTCAAGTGTGTAAAGGAACCAATTCGTCTGCATGCTGGCTATGGACACAAAGACTGGAGAGTTTGAAAAATATGTAAGTTCAAATTGCTTTAATTTATATTCTCCCAATTGCAAAGAATGATGAACACTGTCAAAAATATTTTATCAGGTTTTTCTGTTGAAAATTCTCTGTTAAGATCTCTTGTCTCCTTGTAAAAAGCTCAAGTCCAAATGGATCAAGGACCTCCACAAAAAACAAACAAACAAACAAACAAAAAACAGATACACTGAAACTATTAGAAGAAAAAGTGTGGACGAGCCTTGAACACATGAGCACAGGAGAGAATCTTCTGAACAGAACACCAATGTCTTATGTTCTAAGACCAAAAATAAACAAATGGGTCCTCATAAAATTGCAAAGCTTCTGGAAGGCATAGGACACAGCCAATAGGTCAAAACACCAACTGACAGATAGAGAAAAGATCTCTATCAATCCTACATCTGGTAGAGGGCTAATATCTAATATATACAAAGAACTCAAGAAGTTTGACTCCAGAGAAACAAATAACTCTATTAAAAATGGGGAACATAGCTAAACCAAGAATTCTCAACTAAGGAATATCAAATAGCCAAGAAGCACCTAAAGAAATATTCAACATACTTAGTTATCCGGAAAATGCAAATCAAAACAACCCTGAGATTCCATTTCACTTCAATCAGAATGGCTAAGATCAACCTCAGATGACAGCAGATGCTGGTGAGGATGTGGGGAAAGAGGAAGATACCTCTATTACTGGTGGAATTGCAAGTTGGTACAACCACACTGGAAAGCAGTCTAGAAGTTCCTCAGAAAATTAAACATAGCATTACCTAGGGACCCAGCTATGCCATTCCTGGGCATATACCCAGAAAGTGCTCCAACATCTAACAAGGACATATGCTCTACTACGTTCATAGCATTCTTATTTATAATAACCAGAAGCTAGAACAAACCCAGATATTCTTTAACAGAGGAATGAATACAGAAAATGTGGTACATTTACACAATAGATTACTACTCAGCTATTAAAAACAATGACTTTGTGAACTTCTTAGGCAAATGAATGGAACTAGAAAATATCATCCTGAGTGAGGTAACCCAAACATAAAAGAACACACATGACACACAGTCACTGATACGTGGATATTAGCCCAAAAGCTTGAAATATCCAAGACACAATTCACAGACTACATGAAGCTCAAGAAGAAGGAAGACCAAACTATGGCTGCTTTGGTCCTTCTTATAAAGGAAAACAAAATACTCATGGGAGCAAATATTCAGAGGAAGTGTCTAACAGAGACTGAAGGAAAGGCCATCCACAGACTTCCCCACAAGGGGATCCCTACCATATAGAGTCACCAAAGGTAGACACTACTATGGATGCCAAGAAGTGCATGTTGGTAGGAGCCTGATATAGCTGTGTCTTGAGAAGCTCTACCAGAGCCTGACAAATACAGAGGTGGATGCTTGTAGCTAACCTTTGAACTGAGCATGTGGTCCCCAATAGAGGAGTTAGAAAAAGTACTGAAGGTACTGAAGGGATTTGCATCCCCATAAGAAGGACAACAATAGCAACCAACCAGGCTCCCCAAAGCTCTCAGAAACTCCACCACCAACCAATAAGTACACATGGAGGGACCCATATCTCCAGCCACATATATATCAGAGGATGGCCTTGTTGGGCATCAATGGGAGGAGAGGTCCTGTGAAGGCTCATTGCCCTAGTGTAGGCACACACAGTTTGCCCCCTCCTTCTACCTTTGATGATTATCTTATTCTTCCTTCTGACAGAGATTCAGTCATCTCTTGGGCATTCCTTGTTATTTAGCTTCTTTGTGTCTGTGGATCTTAGTGTGGGTATCCTCTACTTTATGGCTAATATCTACTTATAAATGAGTACATATCATGCATGTCCTTAAGGGTGTAGGTTACTTCACATGGGATGATGTATTGAGCCACATATTCTTTACCCATTCTTCAGTTGAGGAACACATGGATTGTTTCCATTTTCTGACTATCATAAATTTTTACCCATAAATTTTCATTAAGAAGTACATAAATAGAAACAAATTCTCTACCTCTTATTACTCCCAGATAGCTCCATCACCATTTTCCCTCAGAAAATGCTAAGCCTCCCAGAGATGTCAAAAACATGACTGTTGAAATAAATACTTAAAATCGGCCGCTGGTGAAGCTGACTGTCTAGGCTGTGGCGGCTCTTCCTAGCTCACCCACCATGTTGAGTGGCCAGAGGCCATGTGCATGACACAGCTAGAAATGGCCAGCCAGAAACACCAACCCTGCCACCCACGAGATGCCAGCATGGGAGATGGCTCTGCCAATCTTCCACACTGTCTGTGCAAGGCTAGGCATTGCCCAGACCATCTCACCAACCACACTGGCTTCGTACAAATGAGACTCTAATGCTTAGATTATCCAAAGGCTTATATATTTAGTAATGATCAATAACAAGATGCCCTTAAAATCAGAGGTGTAACCCAATACCCAACCTAGATATACCAACTACATTTGACTGCTACAGATAAGCTAACATTAACCTCCATGTCCCCCTCTCTTGTTCTCCATCTCTCCCTTAGTTCCTCCTCTCCTTCTCCTCCTCCTCTCCTTACTCCTCCTTTTTCTCTTCTTAATCCTCCCATCTTAGCTCCTCCTACACATGACATATAAAGTTACGAAAATACTACGCATATTCCCTCCTATTAAGCCTGTAAAAGGCAACCCAATAGGAGAAAAAAAGTTCTATAAGCAGACAAAAGAGCCAGAGATAGCCACCACTTTTACTGTTAGGGGGCTCACAAGAACACCAAGGTATATAACCAAAACATATGCAGAGGGCCTAGGTCACAGCCATAGTGTTTCCATGGCTGATTCACTCTCTGTGAATTCCTTTGAGTTCTGATTAGTTGATTCTGTGTTGTGTTTTACCCCTCTGGCTCCTACAATCCTATTGCCCTTTCTCTTCCACTAATTTCCCTGAGCCCCACCTAATGTATAGCTGTGGTTCTATGTATCTGTTGCTATCAGGTGCTAGATGAAGACTCTCTGGTGATGATTATAATAGGATCCATTTGACAATATAAAAGTGAAATTGAATATCGTTAGGAACCATTTTATTGATAATTTTTCTGGGTGGTGTGTGTGTGTGTGTGTGTGTGTGTGTGTGTGTGTGTGTGTGTGTGTATGCGCGTGTGCACGCACACATGCCACTTTTGTTTGTATCCTAGGTCTCTGGGCTTTCCAGGCACGTATTACATAAATCATACTGTGAATATACGTTTTATTAGCCATTTATCAAGCATCCATCTACTGACTGATTAAATCCACTCACATCAGGGTCACCTTATTTAAACATGTAACACCTCTTCATAGTGATTATTTTTCACACAATTTATGAAATCTGCTTAAATGGGAAATATAAGATTTATAAGTAAATAGTGATAAAAGTTATGTTTTTAATTTTATTCAATATGTGTTTAAGGGAACATTTAGAAGTTTAGACTTTAGTGTTAGACATAGACATGTATACAACTCTAGCTGACTAGATTATTATTACTAAAGACAATGTGTGACAGCTTTGGACTACTTTTAGCTATTAGCAGGCTAATACAAATTTGGTCTAATTCTTATATTTTGGGTGGTAAAAGTCAGTATCATCATCTTATTGTTTTAGGTTTTTAGCTTTTACTCATGGTTTGCTCTTCTATTTTTTACTATATTTTTAAAAATTAATTATGTCTGTCACATGTATTTAGGATATAATTCCTCTAAAGAAGCATGAGAATTTGCTACAGAACTTAAAGTGTGAAAGTATTTGCTCAGAACAATATTAGAAAATTATACACAGGGATTAATCAAATTGAACACTAATTACTGAGTGCTATTCAACAACACCCACAAGAATGAACAAAGAAGCAATAAGATGCAGGAAAGAAATAAACATGTCTTCTTTTGGCATGTAGTGAATTAGAACAAAATAAAAAAGGAAACAGACTTTATACACCCTCTAAGCTTCATGTAGTAACAAATTTCACTTTAAGGCTTTTGTCTGCATACGATTTATGGACAATATTCAAATTCATAATGAGTTCTTGCTAAGGTTTGGACCAGGATCATACAGAAAACTTAGCGAAAAATCCAGATACATGAGATTCATGCTTGTAGCACTGTAGCACTCACTGAATCTTATGTAACATGGTATAACCTAGGCATTATGCAGAGCTTTGCTTCCCACTGCATTTCAAAACCTGAATCACATTTATAAGATAGTAACATTTAATGGCTATTTTTTGCAGCTATTTATGATCCTAAATTTAGGGAATATATTTTTTCTCATAACTAATTTTTATACGTGTTTTCAATAAATTTTCAATAAATAATTATGTATTGTTTATATGTTTATCAACTTTTCCTGTTAATCATCTACAGAAAACTTCCATCATTAATTCATAGTGTTTGGTATCAGGCTTTGTGGTTTCTTCTGATGGTATCTAGTGCTCTACCATTACACAAAATGTCATGTTCTTAATTATTTTGACTAATTTAATAAATGCTATACACAACTGTTGTTGTTGTTGAAACTGTTGTTCCAGGTATTTGTTTTTATCATATCTAGTATATTCTTCTGTCTTTTCCTGCCATATTCATTGCATTACCTGACTAAGATTAAGTCCATCTTCCTGCTTTTCTCAGTTACTCGTTTTATTCTGAGTTACTTAAAGACCCTCTGTCCAAGTTCTTGGTGTTTTTTTATATCAAATTTCATATTCTTCTACATAGTCACCATATTACTCCAAAAATACTTTTTCATGTTTGATATCACATGAAATATAACACAGATCATATAAATTACTAATATTTATATTTGTGTAATATAAAACAACCATACAGCTATACAGAGACTGTTTCACAAACCACACAATGCAAAGAATGCAAATGCACATATAAAATTCTTAGACATAAAAAACACCCTTTTTATTATTTGCATGCCTTTTCCATTAGGAAGTGTGGCAGGCAACTATTATCAAATCCTTTAACACTACATGTCAGGGTTGTTTGGATATAGTCTTTATATAAATAGAGCTATTTGGAAAGTACTCACATAATTTGTGGTAAAATATATCATGTTAGAAGAATTCAGGTTTATAGAGAAGTTATAATGATACTACATAGTTCTCTTTTCAGCTTCTCCAGGCTCTCCCTGATAGCTCACATTTACATAATATGAAATATTTGTGGAAAAGCAAGACATTAATGTGATATGACATTATTAACTAAACCACAAACAAATATTCTGATTTTTTAGTGTTTACATGAATGTTCTTATACTGGTCTAGATTATAGTTTGAAGCACTCACTATATTACATTCAGCTGCCACATGTATTCAGTATTTTTTTTTCTTCCTTTTATTTAAAAAAAAAAAACAGAAAATGTCTTACATAATATATCCAGATTATATGCTTCCTCCACACACTACTCCCAGTTTGACCCCAAATTCCCTCTCACCTAGATTCATTCCTTTTGTCTTTTATTACAAAACAAACAAGCCTCTAAGCAATAATAAGAAAATAAAATGAAACAAATGAAAAAGAAAAAGCCTACACATCAATGGGACAAACCAGACAGAAAGAGAAGAGCCCAGGAAAGGGCAAAAGAATTGGAGAGCCATTCATTCATAAACTCAGGAATTCTATAAAAATATTAAACTGGAAGCCATAATTCATGCACAAGGACCTGGTGTCTACATAACCTCACAGGGTCTCTGCATGGAAGCGACTCCAATCTCTGTGAGTTCCTATGAGCTTTGGTCATGTTGATTTACACTACTTTGTTTTCTTGTTGTCCTCCATGTCTTCCTGGTGTCATTCATTTTACAATCATTTTTTTAAAAATATTTTGTTTATTTACAACTCAGATGTTATCCCCTTTTCTCATTACCCCCGAAGTCCCTATCTCATTGCCCTTCCTCCTGCTTCCATAAGGCTGTGCCCCCAACCACTCACCCACAACCACTTCCCCGCAGTCAAATTCCTCCACACTGGGGCATCCAGCTTTCACTGGACAAAAATCCTCCTCTCCTACCGATGCCCGAAAAGACCATTCTTCACTACATATACAAATGGAGCCATGGAACCCTCCATGTGTGTTCCCAGGCTGGTAGTTAAGGCCCTGGGAGCTTTGGTTGGTTTATATTGTCACCTCCTCATGGAGCCACAAATCCCTTCAGCTCCTTCAGTCTTCTCTCTAACTCCTCCATTGGAAACACCTTGATCAGTTCAATGGTTGGCTGCAAGCATCCTCCTCTGAATATGTCAGGCTCTGGCAGATCTCTAAGGAGACAGACACATCAGTCTCCTGTGAGCATCCACTTCCTGGCATCCACAACAGTGTCTGCTTTTGGTGACCTCACATGGGATAGATCCACAATCCCTCCTTCAGTCTCTGCTCCGCACTTTGTCTCCATATTTGCTCCCATGAGCATTTTATTACTCCTTCTTAAAAGGACAAAAGCACTCACACTTTGGTCTTTCTTCTTCATGAGCTTCATGTGGTCTGTGAGTTGTATCATTGGGCACTGTGAGCTTTTAGGCTAATATCCATTTATCAGTGAGTGCATACCATGTGTGTTCTTTTGTAATTGGATTACCTCACTCAGGATGATATTTTCTAGTTCCATCCATTTACCTAAGAATTTCATGAATTCATTGTATTTAATAGCTGAGTAGTAATCCATTGTATAAACGTACCACATTTTTGGTATCCATTCCTCTGTTGAAGGACATCTGGGTTCTTTCCAGCTTCTGGGTCGTAGAAATGAGGCTGCTATGAACACAGTGCTAGCATTTATTATCTTGAATGGAGGTATTTGATAGATACGTGTCCTTTATGGCAGAATGTTCTAGGGTTTCTCACACCCTGCATAAAAACCAAACAACCCTATCAAAAATGCAGTATAGAACTGAACAGAGAATTCACAGCAGAGGAATCTCAAAGGGCTGAGGAACACTTAAAGAAATGCACAGTCTTTAATGATCAAAGAAATGCAAATCAAAAGGACCCTGAGATTCCACTTTACAGCAGTCAGAATAGTTAAGATCAAAACCGGAGGTGACAACACATGTTGGCCAGGATGTGGAGAAAGACTCCTACATTGCTGGTAGGATTGCAAACTGGTAAAACCACTCTGGAAATCAATCTGGAGATTCCTCAGAAAACTGAAAATAGATATACCTGAAGCTTAAGGAATACTATTCTTCAGAATGTACCCAAAAGATGCCCCACCATGTCACAGGGGCATGTGTTCTACTATGTTTATTGAAGCCATGTTTGTGATAGCCAGAAACTGGAAACAACCCAGATGTCCCACAACAGAATTGGTACAGAAAATATGGTTCATTTACATAATGAAATACTACTCAGCTATTAAGAATGAAGACATCCTGAGTTTTGCAAGCAAATGGATGGGACCAGAAAATATCATCCTGAATCAGGGAACTCAGACTCCAAAGGACATGCATGGTATGTACTCACTACAAAATGGATATTAGCCAAAAAAAAAAAAATTAAAAAGTACAGAATATTCAAAATACAGTCCACAGAACTCACAAAGGTTAACAAGCCAAAGGGTTTAAGTGGGGACTCTACAATCCCACTTGGCAGGGAGAAGAAAGCAATCACAGGAGAGAAAAGGGAGGGTCCTGAGTAGAAAACAGGACAGGGAGGGGAAGAGAGGAACATAATCAGGTATTGGGTTGGGGGAAATTACTGAAGCCATGAGGACCAGCAGAAACAAGCAAACTCAAGAGGTAGAAGGTGGGGGGACCCTCTAGAATGTACCAGAGAGGTGAGAGACTCTCAGGAGTCAAAGGGAGAGACTTTAGATAAAATACTCCTTAGTGAGGAGAGAGAACTTGTAAAGCCCACATCCAGCAGAAAGACAGGGTATCAAGTGAGGGATGGGGTTGCCATCCTACAGTCAAAACTCTGACCCATAATTGTTCCTGTCTGAAAGAAGTGCAGGGATGGAAATATAGAGGAGAGTAAGAAAAAGGTCTAGCAACAGACCTAAAGTAGGATCCAGCTCAAGGGGAGGTGCCAAGGCCTGACACTATTTCTGAGGCTATGGATCACTCACAAAAAGGGACCTAACATGACTGCCCTTTGAAAGACCCAACAAGCACCTGAAAGAGTCAGATGCAGACATTTGCATCCAACCAATGGACAAAAGCTGCTGACCCCTGTGGCTGAATTAGGGAAAAGCTCTAAGAAACTGAGTAGGAGGGTGACTCAATAGGAGGACCAGCAGTCTCATTTAACCTGGACCCCTGAGATCTCTCAAATGCTGGACCACCAACCAGGCAGCATACACCAGGTGATTTGAATTCCCCTACACATATACAGCAGAAGACTGTGGGGTATAGGCTCAGATAAGATGCACCAAACACTCAAGAGACTGAAGGCCCTAAGTATGTGAAGGTCTGGTGGGGTAAGGGGTGGAAATGAAGTGGGGACATCCTCAGGGAGACAGGGTTCGGCAAAGGAGGTATGGGATGTGGAACAGTCAGAAGGTGAACCAGGAGGGGGATAAAATCTGGAGTATTAAAAAAAGATTAAATAATATTAAATTTTAAAAGGGGGTTAAGAAAAAGTCTGGCTGTGTTCTTAGTGTTGTGCCCATCAGTTGCAGAAAGAACTTTCTCTATATTGCCTGAGAAAGGCACTGAGATGATTCCCTGGCATGAGTAGAAATTAGTCATTTATGTGAGACAACATTCATCAATGTTTTAAGTATGGTTCCCTGTAAATTCTATTATATGCAGATAGCAAAATTTATTCAGCATTTTTTGTGAGATATATATATATATCCCTGAGCTTTGGTGTGCACTACCTTCCAAACATAAATATGATACCCTACTTTAATCCCTTCAGAGACTTTCAATGTCATTCAAACATAAATTTCAACATTATCTAGCTTCTTCCATCCTACACAATTTAGCTCCTGCTTGTGTGTGTGTGTGTGTGTGTGTGTGTGTGTGTGTGTGTGTGTGTGTGTGTGTGCCTATGCCACTGAAAGCTCTACTCATTTGGATATAACTAAAATTTAAATTGTACAGAATTAGATGCCCTGTTCTATTTTCCTGAAATCTTTATTTATTTTTTTATTACACTCACACAAGGCTCTTTATCCTTTAAGGTATTACAGAGTGAAGGTTTTCCTTGTATCATAAAAGGGAAATGTCAATAATCTTCATCATTGCCTTTCTCAGACCATGATCCCACTTCTTCAAACATCAATATAAATGCACTTTTTTCATATTTTGTTGTATTTTCCCTTCTAGGCTGTAAGCATCAGAAAACAGGCATTATACACTTTTTTTTGTTTGCCATTATATAAGTCACACATTTAATGATTTAATCAGATTAATTGCACTTTTATATTGGTCATGTACTCAATTCCAAAGCTACTATTTTTAATTAGAATGATATTTTTTACTTCTAATTTTTATACTTTATCAAATTTATTTAGACTTTATTTTTAGAATTATCATGTGTTTTTCTATTATCCCCATGTTTTAATGCTATTAAAGCAAATAATGGGTATTATTGTATAGATATGGTTTTAATTAAGATGTATTTTTGAACATGAAAAAAACATGACAAGGAGCTTCAAATAAATTCAAGCCTGTTCAAAGATAAGTCTTCAAATTATTACAGTAAAATATTATACACCAACAATTGATTAACCATTATCAAAACAACTACCTCATTGGAGTGGATATTTAAAAGATATTTAAGCCCTAAGACTATTTGCAGTAGATATTAAAAATGGATTTTACCAATTGATTTTCTGATTCAGATTGTTATCATGTAATAAAATATTTAACTTGTCTAAATTTCATCTTTAAGTTGTGACTTTTGTGACATGAAGAGCCTCCCATAACATTTATTTTTCATTCATTTATCTTAGTAATTATTGAGGATATTGTCTAAATACAAGAGAATTGAAAGTATACAAAGAAAGTCCAGAATGGCTCCTGTCTAAAGGAAATACAGGGACAAAGTAGAGAGCAGAGGCTGAAGAAAAGGCCATCCAGACTACCCTACCTGGGGATCCATCCCATATACAAACACCAAAACCAGACACTATTGCTGATGCCAAGAACTGCTTTTTGACAGGAACCTGATATAGCTGTCTTCTGAGAGGCTCTGCCAGAGCCTGACAAATAGAGGCAGATTTTTCACTTCCATCCATTGGACTGAAAGGGGACTCCAATGAGAGTTAGAGAAAGTACTGAAGGAGCTGAAGGGAGTAGCCGCCTGCAGCCACAAGTCAACTGGGTTCACCTGAAAGGGGGCTGGGAATGAAAGGGGACGGAGGGCGAGAAGAGATGAAGCCAAGACAAAGTTCTCTGATGAAGGCTCAAAGCTTTAATGTTCAGCTCTCAGTTTAAAGGGGAAGACCCAACCCAAAACCCCTCCTGGTTTCAGCCAGAGATGGGTGGTATAATCCATAATCCTTTCTAGGTCATGGCCAGAGATGTCTCAAGGCAAGCCCAGGGGCAGTTCTGCTTCTGTGTTCTGTGCAGCCAAGGTGGGTAACTCCACCTAGATCCTATCACTTGGTCCGTTGTGGTAAACAAGGTCTCTCAGGCCTGCTCAAGGCTGGGAGAGAAGGGCACAGAAGGGGATTTCTCATAGGAAGAACAACAATATCAACCAATCAGACCCTCTAGAGCTACCAGGGACTAAACCACCAATAAAAGAATACACATGGAGGGACCCATGTCTCCAGCCCCATATGTAGCAGAGGATGGCATTGTCTGGCATCAATAGGAGGAAAGGCCTGTGGTTCTGTGAAGGCTAGATTCCAGTGTGCGGGACTTGGGAGTGGTTGGTTGGGTGGGTGGGACAACACCCTCATCAAGGCAAGAGGAGGGGTCATGTGATGGGGGTTCTAGAGGCAATACCTGGAAAGGGGATAACATTTTAAATATAAATAAAGAAGATATCCAATACAAAAAAAAAGAATAGAAAAAAACAGAACGCAGCATAAGACCATAATATTGGTATGCTGGATAAATAATGATAATATAATTTTTAAGTTTTTTTAAAATTTTTTCATTAGATATTTTATTTACATTTCAGATGTAATTACCTGTTGGGAGCCGTAGTGAGTATGTCAGTATACTCCATTCCAAGATGGCGCGGACATCATGTCCTCCCACTAGTAAACAATTAACTGCGCAGCTGCAAAGGCAGAAAGTCCGCCAAAGTCACTGGCCAATCCCGAGGCGTAATATTGGGTGATGAGTGAACAGCCAATCAGAAGTGAATACGTCACTCTAGGGTGTATTTAAGCTAGGCCTCTTCCTGTCTTCAGCCCTTCCTCGTCTTTTCACGTCAGTGATAGAGAGTAAAGCCTCGTTTGTAGTAACTACCCGAATCCTGCCTCTCGTGTTTCTCTTCCATGGGCGAGGGGGGACACGGGAGGTGCGCACAACAATTACCTTTCCCCATTTCCACCCCACCCAGGACCCCACTATTCCATCCCCCTTCTTCCTGCTTCTACGAGGATATACCCTGACCCACCCTCCCACACACACCTCCCCACCCATGATTTCCCCCACACTGGGGTGTTCAGCCTTCACTGGACCAGGGTCTTCCTCACCCATATATGCCCAACATCATTCTTCCCTACATATAGAGCTGGGGCCATGGGCCCCTCCCTATGTGCTCCCAGGCTCATGGTTTAAACCCTGGGATCTCTGGTTGGTTGGTATTGTTGCTCTCCCCATGGGGCCTCAAACCATCTCAGCTCCTTCAGTCTTCTCTCTCACTCCTTCATTGGGAACCCTATGATCAGCTCAATGGTTAGCTGTGAGCCTCTGTATAGGTCAGGTTCTGGCAGACCTCTAAGAAGACAGCTATATCAGGCTCCTGTCAGCATGCACTTCCTGACATCCACATCAGTGTCTACCCTTGGTAACTGTACAAGAAATGGATACCCAGGTGGAGCAAGTTGTCTTCATACATGTTCCCATGAGTATTTTGTTACACCTTATAAGAAAGACCGAAGCACCCACACTTTGGTCTTCCTTGTTCATTAGCTTAATGTGGCCTGTAAATTTTATCTTGGATATTTCGAACTTTGGGGCTAATAACCACTTATCAGTGACTCCATACCATGTGTGTTCTTTTGTGATTGTGTTACCTCACTCAGGGTAATATTTTCTAGTTCCATCCATTTACCGAAGAATTTCTCAAATTCATTGTTTTTAATAGCTGAGTAATATTCCATTGTGTAAATATACCACATTTTCTGTATCCATTCCTCTGTTGAAGGACATCTGGGTTCTTTCCAGCTTCTGGTTATTATAAATAAGGATGCTATGAACATTGTAGAGCATGTGTCCTTGTTATATGTTGGAGCACTTTCTCGGTATATGCCCAGGAGTGGCATAGCTGGGTCCTCAGGTAGTGCTATGTTTAATTTTCTGAGGAACTGCCAGACTGATTTCCAGAGTTGTTGTACCAGCTTGCAATCCCACCAACAATGGAGCAGTGTTCCTCTTTCTCCACATCCTCTCCAGCATCTGCAATCACCTGAGATTTTAATCTTGGCCATTCAGACTGGTGTGAGGTGGAATCTCAGGGGTTTTTTGTTTTGCATTTCCCTGATGACCAAGGATATTGAACATTTTTTAGATGCTTTTTGGCCATTCAAGTATCCTCAGTTGAGAATTCTTTGCTTAGCTCTGTAGCCCATTTTTAATAGGGTTATTTGGTTGTCTGGAGTCTAATATTGAGTTCTTCAAATATATTGGTTATTAGCCCTTTACCCTATGTATTATTGGTAAAGATTTTTTCCCATTCTGTTGGTTGCCATTTTGTCCTATTGACAGTGTACTTTGCCTTACAGAAGCTTTGCAACTTTATGAAGTCCTATTTGTCAATTCTTGATTTCGGAGCATAAGCCATCGGTGTTCTCTTCAGGATCTTTCCCCCTGTGCCTAGGTATTTAAGGGTCTTCTCCAACTTCTCTTCTATTAGTTTCTGTGTATCTGGTTTTATATGAAGGTCCTTTATCCACTTGGACTTGAGCTTTGTACAAGGAGATAAGACTGGATCAATTTGCATTCTTCTACATGCTGACCTCTAGTTGGAGCAGCACCATTTGCTGAAAATGCTGTCCTTTTTTCCACTGGATAGTTTTAGCTACTCTGTCAAAGATCAAGTGACCATAGGTTTGTGGGTTCATTTCTGTGTCTTCAATTCTATATCATTGATCTTCCTGCCTGTCTATGTACCAATACCTTGCAGTTTGAACCACTGTTGCTCTATAGTACAGCTTGTGTTCAGGGATGGTGATTCCCTCAGAAGTTCTTTTATTGTTGAGAATAGTTCCCGCTACCCTTGGTTTTTTTTTTTTTTTTTTTTTTTTTTTTTTTTTTTTTTTTTTTTTTTTTGTTATTCCAAATGAATTTGCAAATTGCTCTTTCTATTTCTATGAAGAATTGATTTGAAATTTTGACGGGGATTGCATTGAATCTGCAGATTGCTTTTGGCAAGATGGCCAGTTTTACTATATTAATCCTGCCAATCCAAAAGCATGGGAGATCTTCTGAGATCTTCAAATTCTTTCTTCAGAGATTTGAAGTTCTTGTCATATAGATCTTTCATTTGCTTGATCAGGAATTCAAGGTCTATACCTAAACATAATAAAAGCAATATACAGCAAGCCAGTAGCCAACATCAAACTAAATGGAGAAAACCTTGAAGCAATCCCACTAAAATCAGGCACTAGACAAGGCTGCCACTTTCTCCCTACCTATTCAATATAGTAGGGGAAGTCCTAGCCAGAGCAATTAGACAACAAAAGGAAGTCAAATGGATACAAATAGGAAAGGAAGAAGTCAAAATTTCACTATTTGCAGTTGATATGATATTATACTTAAGTGACCCTAAAACTTCCACCAGAGAATTCCTGATAAACCTGGTAAACAACTTCAGCAAAGTGGCTGGATATAAAATCAACTCAAACAAATCAGTAGCTTTCCTCTACTCAAAGGATAACAGGCTGAGAAAGAAAGTAGGAAAATGACACTCTTCACAATAGTCACAAATAATATAAAAATTTTAAGGTTTTGTTTTATCACCTATTTGTGTTTTTTATTTTCCAAATTCCAAATTTACCACTTCCCACAAAAACAAGCTTCATTTATTCCCTACTTTCATATTTATTTATTTTTCTTCAAAAGTCCTATTCAAAATCAGCTGTTTTTTTTATTCCTGGCTATCATTCATTCAGTCAGTCAGACAGGATGAGAAATTAGAAATGAGATGTAAAATTATCATTGTAAACGCACAGACATATTGTCTACCTTATAGCCTCATCAAAATTAAAAAAAAAATGCTGTTTTCATAATACATATAAAGCAGAGTTTTGCTCACATCTTAGTCATTTTACACTCTGCAATTTAAGGAGAAAATAGACTTATCTTGCCTCACCTGATGCTAGGATCAGAAATCCTTGTATACTCTATGCTCTCATCCCTAGACTCCAGAATACATAGCTCCAATATGGTCAAGTGCATGCTGGACACAGTTTGGCATTTCCTTTCAAATGAAAGATAGATGTGGGAGTTGCTATCTTGGGAAATTCATAAACAAAAGATATTTTCTTTTTAATTTGAACTGAGAAACAACTGAAAAATGTTTAAAACTGTGAAAAATGTCAACCTTCAGGCTAACTCTTATGTATAAAAATGTTATCCTAAATGGTATCTCCAGGAACAACAATCTCCCCCCACAAAAGAAAAAAACATATAAAACCAAAACAGTATGATTGACTGGGAACAGTGCTCTGTAATAAAAAATGTTTCACAAAGCTCAATTTTACATTTCCTGCTGCAAAGGATGAAATACATCCCACATGTTATGGTCACACGTCTTAGTAATATGATAGAGTTTGCAATATAGTATTATTGACACTGATTTATTAATATTGATTTCTAAGCTGTAAAACATAGACAAAGCTATTTTCTTTTGCTTCCTTTCCTTAACAAATCAAAGTAAAAATAGTAAATTATAAATTGTGAGCTGTCTTGATTTTTGATAAAATATCAACAGAATGGTTTCTCAGTGTTATATTTCAACACTGCAATTAATTGCCTTAAAAGTATATACTCTAATAAAATGGAATCATTTAACATTATTGTAGAGTTACATTTTAAACAAATGAATGCTGTATATAAAAATACATGTTATTGAATACTGAATAATTTTATCATATAAAATATTTGTTACTTGTAAAAGAAATATGTGGGTAAAGCATAATTATGTTAACAAAATTATGTTATCTGTTATACTATAATATTAAACAACCTTATGTTTTACTTTTTAAAAATGAGTAGGGAAAATCAGATTTGGTTAATATTTATATACATATTTTCATAATTAAAGAAACAGTGTTTTGCTATGTGGCCCTGTCTATCCTAGAATATACAGTTTTTCCAGAGTCTCAGATTTGTAGCAATTTGAACTCTGATTCTGAAATTCTTGAATTATAGAGTTTTACCACAACACCAAACATTTTAGCATAACTTTGTGAAAAATAAAATAGTATCTCTGTTGCCATATCTCCAAAAATATTGCAATATATGTAATATTAAATGACATACAAATAAATTACTATCATAGTTAGAGATTAATAATTTTTAAATGAACAATGACAAAATTAATTTCATGACTTACTTAAAATCTGTTAGAAATACAATATGTGCAGTGATTAAAAACAATCTTCTAATTATTTAATAAATGTTATTTTAATATCTTCACAACAAGGTTTATATTAAAGAGAAGCATATTATTTGGCATGGCTCTCTAACCATATAATACTCTACAATTATTTTCTCTTTCTTTAAACAACAACCTTTAACAAAATAATAAGAATGCCAGTTTATAACTTGGACCAGAATTTGAAATTTTCAGAATTTATAACATTATAGGGAATATTTACAATATTACAACATTATATATCTATATGTATATTACTTACATTATTTATATTATTTACAACATTGCAATTTCATCTGCAAATATAAATATAGTTCAAAGTCTAAGCAAACTTATTGTATCACCATATAACAAAATCCACAATTTTATATGAAGTGATTTAAAGGATCTTATGTATAAATACGTTTGCAAAGAAGTCCTTATATTTTCTGAAAATCTTTTTTGGAACAAATTCTTCTAGACTGTGTGATAGAACTTAAACGTATCTAGTGTTATACAGTCAATGAGATTGACTCTATGAAAATCTATCACCAAGAAATTAATTGGATGCTGCATAGTTATTCATAGTTGTTCTACTTGTGTTATTAAGTCAACCAAAATTACTGGACCACAAAATGAACATTCTAGTTAGTTGGGCAGACTCATCTGAATGGAAATGATTATGCATTGATCAAATAGGTTCTCCAGGGATTGGCTGTTAAGACAAGAGAAATGCTTGAACCCATCACAGCTTTTGTTGGGTCAATAATCCTCTGTATATTTATTTTCTCTAATACACTGAAAGCCATTTAAGGACACAATATTTGTTCAATTGTGACTGTTTCACTAGACATTACTCTGATAACTTAGAGATTATAGCATTTATAGAATATTTCCTCTGAAACAAATTATAAATGACAACATTCGCTGAAGAAACTATTTTAAATATGCAAACAAAAACATTTTTAAAGTTTGACAGTTATCAATGTGTACCATCATTTAAATGATCCTTATTTTACCTATTTCTATGACTAACAATAAAAAAAAAAAACATTGATTTGTATGTACTTAATACTGTCATTACCTTTATTTTAATTTTATTGTTAGCCCTTACAAATTAGACATATTATTCAAAAAGTGTATTAAGGAAACTTGGTATAGCCTATTTTGAACAGCTTTCTTCTCACATATCTATTTCGGCAGAAATATATATGAAAACTAGATATCTATAAAGTAAACCTTAAATAACTGTGCTGGCTAGTTACAACATATCAACTTGACATAAACTAGAGTCATTTGTGAGTTGGAAGCCTGACCTGAGAAATGTTTCCTTAAGATAAGGCTACTATCAAACCTCAGGGCATTTTCATACATAGATAATGATGCAGAAAGGTTCAGTCCACATGGGTGAGGCCACATCAGGGCCAGTGATTTGGGGTTATATAAAGAATCAGTATGATCAAGCCATATAGGCAGTACTTCTCTATGACTTCTGTATACACTCCTGCCACCAATTCCCTGCCCTTGTTTTGAGATTCTGTCCTTATCACCTTGATGAACAGTGATATGAAAGTGTCAACTAAATAAATTCTTTTCTCTCCAGGTCGTTTTTGATCATAGGGTTTCAGCACAGCAATCATAACTCAAACTAAGACAGTGAATAAGGACAAGATGGGTTGCAGAACAGTTTCTTCAATTTAAGTTTTCCTTCTACTTTTAATGTTAATATTACAAATTTTAATGATTAATAAATATCTCTGAAATCAGCCTATTTCTTACTATCTTTATTGAAAATTCTACATAGTCTTAAGGCATAGTTTTTATCTTCAACAAAATCTGACATGCATATTAAAAAGTACTGAAATAGGAGCATTTGTAAAATCTTAATATTTCTATTCAGAATTAAAACAAATGGAAAATATTTTCAAAATCAGTACTATGACACTGATGTAGATATGTATTAAAATGTATTTTTAACTACTTGAATTTTTTATTTGTCTTCCTATTAATTATACTATATCTTATCACATAAAGTACTTTGGAAAATGAAGCATGCTTATGTATAAGTAAAAAATAAGTTTAAAATCAAGTCAGAAAAAATCTTTGGTGCATGAAAGCAACACAAGAAGTAGTCTAAATCCACAGTTGTCTTGGTTCAGTAATTGTCTATCATTGAGACATTGAAGCTTCATCACTTGCAGATTTGAAGGCATCACAGCTTAGAGGAAGCCAGCCCAAGACACAAACCAAATAGGCATTCAAAAATAAACAAGCAGTCTCTATTGTAATCAGTAACTTATTTGGTATCCTTCTGCTCCTAAAATTCAGAAAAATATCATTTATAATGCTTTCATATTTGATTTTAAAGTTAGTATAAAATAGGTTGCTCAGCACGTACTTGCAGCTACTTCAAGCCTGGTAACCTGATTCTTTCCATGGAGTCACCGCTTCCCACATCTTTGACAACAACTGTTTATTTGTTTGGTTTCTTGTTTGTTTGTTTTTTTAATCTGACTGGGATAAGATGAGTAAGACAAGAGGAGATAGAAAGGAGAAGAAACAGAAGATTGAAGATGTTAAAGCGTCTTTATATGGAGATGAAATGAACATGAACAAAAAGTATATAAGTATGCTACAACAAACTACTACAGCTGGCAAACATTTTTAGCAAATTATCAGCATTCTAAATTAACTCAGAAATATCAGTGCTTTTCCTGTATGCCAATAAAATCACAGTATGTACAACTCAGGGAAACAGCCACATTAATGATAGCTTCCAAAAATGTTAGAATTATTCTAAAGAACACATTGAGAGAACAACTGTACAATGAAAACATTAAAATGGTAAAAGAAAGAAAAAAGAAAGAAAGAATGAGAAAGAAAGAAATTTATCAGAAGATAGAAAACTTTCAGTACTTATAGATTTATAGTTCAGTTCTTAGTTTATTAAAACAGCTGTTTTACCAACAGAGATTTACTGATTCAACATAACTTCCTCTAAATTTCATCATAATTTTTTGAAGAAATTAAAACAACAAAAGCTTCATCAACAATAATAAAACCTTACACTTTATATAGCATATATATAGAGCTAAGATAATCATGAATAGTAAACATAGTATTACAATGTACTTTTTTAATACTCACAAATAATCCACAGTGTCCTGTCAGTGCTGCATGTAAGCATGTATCTGAAACCAAATTCTGGAGTATACTTAGCCTACTAAGGGCTACATGGCCCAAGAAAGCTGACTTTCTCTCTTCTAACTACTACAACACAAACAGCTTCTCAAGTAGAGGAGAGGCTTTATGTTCCTCTTTCTTCTCTGTGTTAGAGTATTGCCTGGTTTGATCACCATAGGTCTTGTGTAGGCAACCAGAGTTGATTTGATTTCATGTGAGTCATGACACTTTCATGTCAAAAAAAAAAATCCTCTCATCATAGGGCTTTCTGATTTCTGGATCTTGGAGTTTTCCTGTCCCTTTGTTCACAAGTAACCTTGAGACTGAGGAGGGAGTTTGATATAGATGTTCCATTTGAGGATTGAACACACCATAGTCACTTAATCCTGCATTTTTTTACTTTTATTTTTTATTTTTTCCCAATCTGCTTTTATACCATTTAAATTATAAGCAAGTATTAAGGTCAGTTCTAGGTTGAGGAACTAGCAATAGAATAGATGCATATAGTCAAGAAACAAGCAAGACAATAAACAAAGTTCCATGATCACTCCCATAATCACTGTTTCTAAGGGCTTATCAGGATGACCAAAGTATCTGAGCCTACTTCCCAGTCCTAGCACAAAGTCATTTTTATACCTGAAGCCTACTTCTTTGTTCTGCCCTAAGATTTAGATTCCTGCCTGAAATTACTTCTTTGTTCTATCCTTATGTCAGATTCCTGCAAAGCAGCCCATTTCCCTATCCTTGGCCAATGTCAGATTCTTGACAAGCAGCCCCAAAAGCTCTCCACCTCTCCCTCTTGTTTACTTCATAAACAAGCCTGAGCCTGTCTTAAGTTGTTCTGACAAAAATGCCTTTTTTTTACTCATCTTGGAATATGTATTATCCAAAGCAATGCACTTTTTGTCTTTGGTTGATAAGGCCCTGTGTAGAATTGTACCCATCTTTGGCTTGCCAGCCTGTTAAATTAATAACTCTGTCTGGATGTCCACTTTCAATTTCAAGCCATATACTTTGGCTGCCAATGTGTTGATTTTCTTAAAGACAAGCTGTAACATGATGGGCAGGAATAAAAGTGTTCCCAGGACAAAAAGGGCTAGCATGATCAAGCTATATATTTCATTCTTGAAACCAAAATTGAAATACTGACAGCAGGCCATGGGTAATTTATTATCTCACTATGCAAAGTTTAAACATCCAGAGAGGTGTTAAAATTATGCCAAATACCCTGAAAGTGTCTTTAAACTCTTCCTTAAGTATAATGACTATCATTGTAAATTTTAGAAGTAACACAATTCCGATGGTATTTGGTATGACACGAGATGGCTCCTCACTCTTAAACTCTGTACCTCCTTCCAATAATTTGAATAGGATAAAGAGCACCAATTTGTTGTTCCAAACACCTATCTAAATCCTCTTTTATACTCAACACATTAGTAACTTTTTTTGCTAAGTGATTAACAAAACTAGCTGACTTAACTTCTTGTTAAGTCAAAGTGATTGCATAAGCAGTGGTGTAATTAATGTAATTAAAGCAGCTATACCAGCAATAATCAAGCCCACTACCTTCTTTTACCCTCTTTTCTGGACTGTTGTCTGTTAACTCCACTCAGCTATTTCTAAATAAAACATAGAAAACACCCTAACAATAAACTCCAAGCCATGAATTTGCTATAGTCCCTTAAATCACAGGCTGACCATCGCAAATAAGTTAAAAATGTTAAAGAAGGACTGGGTCTAAGCTTTGTATTCCTAAATGTGTTATACTGGTACAATGCCTATGAGAGTATCAATATTCATCACACTTTTATATCAATAAGAAGCTCGTACCAATGAAAACCTTAAAATTTGTAATCAAAGTAAATTGGTGCCGTTTAAGAATTTATATCTTCATCTTGATAATAATTATACAGATTTCTACTAATAGGTTACGGCTATGCAATAAACCCTAACTAATCCTCTCTATTCCCACAAAACCACTACTTTTCCTTAGAAAGACAGCCCAACATTTACCACCTTAGTCCCCAAGCCCAGGGAATATGGGCACTGACTCTTCATTAGCTTCTTCAAGCTGATTATGGGCATTGAGATAGTAGAAGAGGAGTGGGGTGAAGAGCAAATTGATAAGCCTCTGATGCTGTGTCTTCGCTGCCTCCAGATGGAATTCCCGGACCTCAGAGGTTTGAGCAGGTCTGCCCAGCTTGCTTGTTGAGTAGATACACCAAGGCTGATTATTCTGCAATATACAATTCTCAAAACAACTTTTAGTATCAAGATAGTTTTTTTTAAAAGAGGGCTGACATTTTATTAAGGATGTTGGTTCTAACCACTTTTCTTTTTTTTTTCCTCTCTTTTATTGGATATAATATTTACATTTCAAATTTTATCCTAGACAAGAATTGTCTCTTTCCTTCTACAGACAAATTACTGTTCAGAAAAGGACACACTTGCAGAATAGTCGACTGATTATATCTGCCTAGACAGAGTAATCAGCCCTTAATAATTCTGCATCACTAAGGTCTGTCAGATGATCCTGGGCCAGAAGGCAGAAGAACAGATGCTCCAAAGTTTTGTAGTAGAGGGTGTTCAGGTGTTCAGAGGTCTAGATAAATTGGATAAGTTTTAGAAGCTATGCTTTGTGTTTCCCACAATTATAGTTAATTCAGTCATTCTGGATTTCTGACGGAGTTGAAAACTTATAGCCTCATAGCCAATTCTGGCTATTTACCTTGAGAGAAAAGATTTGAGTGGATGGTCTTCAGCTGACATTCATCCTAAAGCCAGGTTCAGAACTAAATGTTTTAGTTAGGATAGATGACAGAGGTGCTGGTTAGTCAACAAAATGTTGGACTGGGTATTAAGACTATCTTGTACCTCACTGGTACAAATTGGCATAATTATGCTCTAATTGTATTTTGAGAGAAAAGTTTCATTTTAACAGAAAGGGTGATATGTAGGAGGAACTAAGGTGGGAGGAGTACTGAGAGGAAGAGAAGGTGTAAGAAGAAGAGGAGAAGAAGGAGAGGTGAAGCTAGGTGATGAAAGAGAGAAAGAGGGAGGAGACAGGAAGGCAGATGTTCATGTATCTCCACCAGTCAAAGATAGTTGATATATCTATCTAGGTTGGGTAGTAGGTTAAACCTCTGATTGAACAATACCAAACTTTTTAAAGCCTTTGAACATTTTTTTAAAAATGTATAATTGCACAAAGAAAAAAGGGGCATGGGATAGGAGTTTTCTAAGGGGGAATGGGGAAAGGGGATGGCATCTGAAGTGTAAATAAAATATCCAACAAAAAATGGGAAAAAAATTTGAAAAAAAAAAAAAGAATTAGCAAAAAATGTTGCCAGCCACTATCAGGTAAGTGGAGCTGCCTGAAAGGAGAGACCAGCTACGTTTTCTGAAAGAGGCTCAATCTAAGGAAACATCTATAATAAGAGCCTACAATGAGTACATCTGCCAAGTTGCACAGTGGCTCCAGGTTTTCAGGTTTCCAGGTTTTGTGATTGTTGGGTTTGGCTTTTTTGACACTTCTGTCATTAAGTCATTTATGTGCCTTTTAGTAAGTCTTCCCATCTGTATTTTTAGGAGTAACCCAAGTATAACTCATTGGTTCATTAAGTTGGACCTTGAAGGTATCCCATTCTTTGGTCTGTCACAAGTTCCCTGTCAGGTATGAGTAGAGTTTCGTTCAATATATATCACCAGGAAAAATGTAACACAACACCCTTCCATAGGTTCTTCTACTGCTTTACAGTAGCAGGGCTGGATTCTCTTCTATGGAGAGAATCTAGAAAGAGGCTTTCAGTCAGATCAGAATGATAATGGTAGGTGTCAAATCATCATTATATTAAAATGACAAGCACAAAATAGTTATTGTCAACCATGCTGATTAAGTCAATTAAGGTTTTTAATATTTTTATTAATAAACAGGGAAGGAATGGGTTTGTGTTTCTAAAAAGTCTCTTGGTGCACAATTTCAGAGATACAGCATTTTTAAAAGATAAAGCCACAATTACATCAGTGTTCACCTGGGGTGGGTATACACTGGTGATGAATTTGATGCAGCCCAGAAACATTTCCTTTCTTTGTAAAGCTCAGCAGCATTTTACAAATGCTAAGAAATATTTTGGACCACGGTCAAGGTCTTGGACAGGCTTATAATCATTGCCAAAGGAAATGAAGCTGACGGGAGGTAGAAGGCTGAGAAGTGTACAGGTAAGCACAAAATAAAGTTAGTGCAGGATGGCATTACCTCATTCATTTCAACATTAGTGGGTCTAACTTGACAGAATGGTCATTACTGTAGCTGTCACAGTTCACAACTACTTTGCTAGGCTGACATTAAAATTGCCATTGTCTAGGCCCAGCCACTAGAAAGTTAGAACTGTAGGTAGCTAGTATGACAGACAGGAAATAGTTTTTCATATCTTTATGTAAAACTTATATTAACATTGTTTTGTGTGTGTGTGTGTTAGTGAAAACTGTATGAATTATAATGTCAAGCATTGGAGTATATTTGTATATTATTAGACATCAAAACAGAAGACCACTCAAAGTTTTCTAAATCAGATGTCAAGAGGGAAATTTTTGGATAACTGTAGTTAACTCTCCAGTCTACTATCACTAACTCCCAATGCCTAAGGAAATATACATTTTATCTAGGCCCCAGAATATGACAGATGAGTGTTGTATATATAACAAGGCACTGTGGGAGAATGTGTGCTGTATTTATCTATATTTGACCTTGAGAAATACCTTGTAAAAACTTTGGATAACATTGTCTAAAAATGTATATTAGCAGAAACAAACTGTCAAAATGCAGTGAAAATCATGGAAAGACAGAAAGAAAAAAATTCTGAGAACTACTCAAAACACAATATGTTTCATATCTAGAGAGAAATAATATACAAAGTATTCAAAATAAAAATCAGCAAAATAAAAATGTCTCTCACAGAATTATATTCATTTTGTTTGATGAAAAGCAAACAGAATAAACTGAAACACACACAATTCTGCATTTAAAGCAAATAAGAACTTGAAACAATGGACTTTATACAATCTTCTGAAAAGAACACAATGTCACAATTATTTTCTAGAGTAATTACTTTCTTCTTTATAAGGGCAGACATGCTCTATTGCTTAGTGCATGTGAACACATTTATCATGGATGATGTGACATTTCTACTGCTAGGTTCATATATACAATAATATATAGCCTAAAGACATTTGAAAACCAGCTTTTAGATCATATAAAATGTTGTAACTGAAGTAAACAGTAGATATTAATAAGTAAAATTACCAACTTCTGGTATACTTATTGTCTCTTGCTCCAAGCTGTGTGATGTATACAATTGTCTACATATTTACATAAATGTTTAAAACCTGTTTGAAGGTTGCAGTGACAAATATTTATAGTTTCATTTATTTTTCTTTCTTCAGTCAGCAATGGATGTTACTTTGCTGGCTCATGCTATTTTCCCTAATATTTGACCATATCCTTATAGCATAAAAAAGGGCTTGTTTTAGCTTTCTTTACTCGACTAATTTTGAATCTATTTAAAGTACAAAACGCTTAAGATGCTATCATCCTTGGTCTAATTTGTACATAGTGCATTAATACATCCTCATCTAAGAAATAACAAAATGTGTTTGTCTACTAGATTGGTTTGGAGATGACTTGGGAGATGTAGAAGTTTTTAGAGTACTTCAATACTCTCCTGTGAGATGTCATTCAGCTAGAAAATGGCAATCCATGATCATGAAAATAGCTCTTCTTACAGTAGCTGATCATTGGAAACTTCTAGAAGCCAACTTCCCAACTAGTATGAGACACTCTTTGCTACAGCTCTAGATAAAGAGGAAAAGATAAACCCTAATGCTTATTAACCTTTTGCTTATGGTTTTGATTTTAAATTTAAAGAAAAACCACACATATTTACATAAAACCATCCCACTTATTTTTCATACTGTGTCATATTTGTTAAAATTGCTGAACTAATCCTACTGTATCACACATAGCTCATATCAATAGATGCAGTTTCTATTTTGTATTGTACAGTTCTAGGCAATTCACTAAGCACTTAATGTAACTTATGCATCAGGACGCTTTCACAGAGTGCTGCTTGCAAATGCTGTGTTTGCTGTTTGATGATCATAGCCACCTCAGTCACTGAGAAGCAATAATCATTTCACTACCCAGCTTTACCCAACATATCTCGCATGCATCAGAAATGCACAAATACATTTCTAATTCACATTAGCTTTTTTTCACTTAGCAACATTGGCAAAAGATTGTTCCACATACTTTTTTCCATTTTTATTAGATATTTTATTTACACTTCAGATGCCAACCTTTTCCCCATTAGAAAACCTTAGAAAACCCCTATCCCATGCCCCCTTTTCCCTTTTGCACTTATACATTTTTTTAAAAAATGTTAATCATAGGCTTTATAAGATTGGTATTGTTCAGTCAGAGGTGAACCAAACCTAGATATATCAACTATCTTTGACTGGTGGAGATACATGAACATCTGCCTCCCTGTCTCCCTACTCTTTCTCTCTCTCTCATCACCTAGCTTCTCCTCTTCTTCTTCTCCTCCACTTCTTACTCCTTCTATTCCTCTCAGTACTCCTCCTACCTTAGTTCCTCCTACATAAAACCATTCCTGTTAAAATGAAACTTTTCTCTCAAAATACAATTAGAACATAATTATGCCGATTTGTACCAGTGAGGTACAAGATAGTCCTAATACCCAGTCCATCATTTTGTTGACTAACCAGTACCTCTGTCATCTATCCTAACTAAAACATTTAGTTCTGAACCTGGCTTTAGGATGAATGTCAGCTGAAGACCATCCACTCAAATCTTTTCTCTCAAGGTAAATAGCCAGAATTGGCTATGAGGCTATAAGTTTTCAATCCCCTCAGAAATCAAGAATGACTGAGTTAACTATAATTGTGGGAAGCACAAAGCATAGCTTCTAAGACCTAGCCAATTTATCTAGACCTCTGAACACCTGGACACTCCCTCTACTTCAAAACTTTGGAACATCTGTTCTTCTGCCTTCTGGCCCAGGATCATCTGACAGACCTTAGTGTTGCAGAATTGTTAAGGGCTGATTACTCTGTCTAGGCAGATATAATCAGTAGACTATTCTGCAAGTGTGTCCTTTTCTGGACAGTAATTTGTAGATGGAAAGAGGCAATTCTTGTCTAGTGGCTGTCTCACCACAACTGGAGTAACTCCAAAGATGCTCAATTTTTTCTTAGAATTCAATATAGGAAGCTGTCAGGAACAGACAGGTCTCTAATCAAAATGAACATTAATACTGAAAGGTTTGTCATGTCAATTCTGTGGATGTCTGATGTTTTGAAAACCAACTATCCATGTAAGGTAATCTGGACTGTTGTCTGTTAACTCCACTCAGCTTTCTCTAAATAAAACATGGGAAACACCCTAACAATAAACTCCAAGCCATGAATTTGCTATAGTCCTTTAAATCACAGGCTGTCTATCTCAAATCAGTTAAAAAAGTTAAAGAAGGACTGGGTCTAAGCCTTTTATTCCTAAATGTGTTATACTGGTACAATGCCTATGACAGTAACAGTATTCATCTCACTTTTATATCAATAAGAAGCTCTTACCAATGAAAACCTTAACATTTGTAATCAAAGAAAATTGGTGCCATTTAAGAATTTATACCTTCATCTTGATAATAATTGTACAGATTTCTACTAATAGGTTATGGCTATGCAATAAACCCTAGCTAATCCTCTCTATTCCCACAAAACCACTACTTTTCCCTAGAAAGACAGCCCAACATTTACCACCTTAGTCTCCAAGCCCAGGGAATAGGGGCGCTAACTCTTCATTAACTTCTTCAAGCTGATTATGGGCATTGAGATATTAGAAGAGAAGTGGGGGGAAGGGCAGATTGACAAGCCTCTGATGCTGTGTCTTCACTGCCTCCAGATGGAATTCCCAGACCTCAGAGGTTTGAGCAGGTCTGCCCAGCTTGCTTGTTGAGTAGATGCACCAAGGCTGGTCATTCTGTAATATACAATTCTCAAAACAAATTTTAGTATCAAGATTTTTTTTAAGAGGGCTGACATTTTATTAAGGATGTTGTTTCTAACCATTTTTCTTTGTTCCCTCCTCTTTTATTGGATATAATATTTACATTTCAAATTTTATCCCCTTACTGCATTCCTCCCACCACCCAGGAACCCCTTATCCCATCCCCCTTGTCCTGCTTCTATGAGGGTGTTTACCCACCTACCCCCCAATCCCCTCACCACCCTCAGATTCCTCCCCCCCCCCTCAGTGCTCAGCCTTCAAGGTACCAATGACCTCTTCTCCCACCTGTGCCCAACTAGGCCATCCTCCCCTACATATACAGCTGGAGTCATGTGTCTCTCCATATGTGCTCCTAGGCTGGTGGTTTAGACCCTGGGGAGCTCTGGCTGGTTGGTATTGTTGCTCTCCTCATGGGGCCACCAACCATTTAGGCTCCTTCAGTTTACTCTCTTAACTTCTCCATCGGGAACCTTTGATCAGGTTAATGGTTAGCTGTGAGTATCTGCCTCGCTGTATGTCAGACTCTGGGGGACCTCTAAGGAGACAGCCTTATCAGGCTGCTGTCAGCTTTCCCTTCCTGGCATCCATATCAGAGTCTATTTTTGGTGACTGCACAAGGAATGAATACCCAGGTGGAATGGTCTCCATACAACCCCTCTTTCAGCTTCTGTCCCACATTTTGTCTCCATATTTGCTCCCTTGGGTATTTAGTTACTCCTTCTAAGAAAGACCTAGGCATCCTCACTTGTTCTTTCTTCTTCATGAGCTTCATGTAGTCTGGTAGTTGAATCTTTGTTGTTTCAAACTTTTGGGCTAATCTCCACTTATTAGTGAGTAAATACAATGTGTGTTCTTTTGTGATTGGGTTATCTCACTCAGGATGATATTTTCTAGTTCCATCCATTTACTTAAGAATTTCTCAAATTCATTATTTTTAATAGCTGAGTAATATTCCATTGTGTAAATGTACCACATTTTTTGTATCCATTCCTCTGTTGAAGGGCATATGGGTTCTTTCCAGCTTCTGGCTATTATAAATAAGGCTGCTATGAACATAGTGGAGCATATGTCTTTGATATATGTTGGGGCATTTTCTGGGTATATGCCCAGGAGTGGTATAGCTGGGTCCTCAGGTAGTATTATGTCCAATTTTCTGAGGAACCGCCAGACTGACTTCCAGAGTGGTTGTACTAGCTTGCAACCCCACCAACAATGAAGGAGTATTCCTCTTTCTTCACATCCTCCCCAGCATCTACTATCACCTGAATTTTTGATCTTAGCCATTCTGACTGGTGTGAGGTGGTATCTCAGTGTTGTTTTGATTTGCATTTCCCTGATGACAAAGGATGTTGAGCATTTCTTAAGGTGCTACTCGGCCATTTGTGTTTCCTCAGTTGAGAATTCTTTGTTTAGCTCTGTACCCCATTTTTAATGGGGTTATTTTGTTGTTTGGCATCTAATTTCTTGATATTTGATATTAGCCCTCTATCTGATGTAGGATTGGTAATGATCTTTTCCCAATCTGTTGGTTGCCGTTTGTCTTGTTGACAATGTCCTTTGCTTTACAGAAACTTTGCAATTTGATGAGGTCCCATTTGTCGATTCTTGATCTTAGAGCATAAGCCATTGGTGTTCTGTTCAGGAACTTTTCCCCTGTGCCTAGGTATTCGAGGGTCTTCCCCAACTTCTCTTCTATTAGTTTCAGTGTATCTGGCTTTATGTCAAGGTCCTTTATCCACTTGGAGTTGAACATTGTACAAGGGGATAAGAATGGATATTCTTCTACATGTTGACCTCCAGTTGAGCCAGCACCACTTGTTGAAAATGCTGTCCTTTTTCCACTGGATGGATTTAGCTCCCTTGTCAAAGATCAAGTGACCATAGGTGTGCGGGTTCATTTCTGGGACTTCAATTCTATTCCACTGATCATCCTGTCTGTCTCTGTACCAATACCATGCATTTTTATCACTATTGCTCAGTAGTATATTTTGAGGTCCGGGATGGTGATTCCCTCAGAAGTTCTTTTATTGTTGAGAATAGTTCTCACTATCCTAGGTTTTTTGTTATTCCAAATGAATTTGTAAATTGCTCTTTCTATTTCTATGAAGAATTGATTTGGAATTTTGATGGGTATTGCATTGAATCTGTAGATTGCTTTTGGTAGGATAGCCATTTTAACTAAGTTAATCCTGCCAATCCAGGAGCAGGGGAGATCTTTCCATCTTCTGAGATCTTCAATTTCTTTCTTCAGAGACTGGAAGTTCCTGTCATACAGATCTTTCACTTGCTTGGTTAGATTCACTCCAAGATATTTTATTTTATTTGTGGCTATTGTGAAGGGTGTCATTTCCATAATTTCTTTCTCAGCCTGTTTATCCTTTGAATAGAGGAAGGCTACTGATTTGTTTGAGTTGATTTTATATCCAGCCACTTTGCTAAAGTTGTTTATCAGGTTTAGGAGTTTTCTGGTGGAAGTTTTAGGGTCACTTAAGTATACTATCATATAATCTTCATTTGGTGAATTTTTGACTTCTTACTTTCCTATCTGTATCCCTTTGACTTCCTTTTGTTGTCTAATTGCTCTAGCTAGGACTTCCAGTACTATACTGAATAGGTAAGGCCTAGTCCCTGATCTTAGTGTGATTACTTCAAGTTTCTCTCCATTTAGTTTGATGTTGGCTACTGGCTTGCTGTGTATTGCTTTTACTATGTTTAGGTATGGGCCTTGAATTCCTGATCTTTCCAAGACTTTTAACATGAAGGGATGTTGAATTTTATCAAATGCTTTCTCAGAATCTAGTGAGATGACCATGTGGTTTTTTTCTTTGAGTTTATTTATGTAGTGGATTACATTGATGGATTTCCGAATATTGAACCATCCCTGCATTCCTGGGATAAAGTCTACTTGATCTTGATGGATAATTGTTTTGATGTGTTGTTGGATTTGGTTTGCAAGAATTTTATTGAGTATTTTTGCATCAATAATCATAAGAGAAATTGGTCTGTATTTCTCTTTCTTTGTTGGGTCTTTCTGTGGTTTAGGTATGAGTGTAATGGTAGCTTCATAGAATGAATTGGGTAGTGTTCCTTCTGTTTCTATTCGATGGAATAGCTTGAAGAGTATTGGTATTAGGTCTTCCTTGAAGGTCTGAAAGAATTCTGCACTGAAACCATCTGGCCCCGGACATTTTTTGGTGGAAAGATTTTTAATGACTGTTTCTATTTCTTTAGGAGTTATGTGACTGTTTAGATGGTTTATCTGCTCCTCCTTTAACTTTGGTACCTGGTATCTGTCTAGAAAGTTGTCCATTTCATCCAGATTTTCTAGTTTTGTTGAGTTTAGGCCTTTGTAGTAGGATCTGATGATTTTTTTTTTAATTTCCTCTGTTTCTGTTGTTATGTCTCCCTTTTCTGTTCTGATTTTATTAATTTGAATACTGTCTCTGTGCCCTTTGGTTAGTCTGGCTAAGGGTTTGTCTATTGTGTTGATTTTCTCAAAGAACCACCTCCTGGTTTTGTTGATATTTTGTATAGTTCTTTTTGTTTCAACTTGGTCGATTTCAGCCCTGAGTTTGATTATTTCCTGCCGTCTACTCCTCTTGGGTATAGTAGCTTCTTTTTGTTCTAATGCTTTCAGGTTTGTTGTCAAGTTGTTAATGTATGCTCTTTCCAACTTTTTTTTGTGAGCACTTAGAGCTATGATTTTTCCTCTTAGTACTGCTTTCAGTGAGTCCCACAAGTTTTGATATGATGAGTCCTCATTTTCATTTAATTCTAAAAAGTCTTTAATTTCTTTCTTTATTTCTTCCTTGACCAAGTTATCATTGAATAGAGCATTGTTCAGTTTCCAAGTGTATGTGGACTTTCTGTTGTTTTTGTCCATGTCAAAGATGAGTCTTAGTCCATGGTGGTCTGATAAGGTACTAGGGATTATTTCAATCTTTTTGTATCTGTTGAGGCCTGTTTTGTGACCAATTATATGGTCTATTTTGGAGAAGGTACCATGAGGTGCTGAGAAGAAGGTATATTCTTTTGTTTTAGGATGAAATGTTCTATAGATGTCAGTTAAGTCCAATTTGTTCATAACTTCTGTTAGTTTCCTTGTGTCTCGGTTTAGTTTCGGTTTCCATGATCTGTCCATAGCTGAGAGTGGGGTGTTGAAATCTCCCACTATTACTGTGTAGGGTGCAAGGTATGCTTTAAGCTTTAGTAAAGTTTCTTTTATGTATGTGGGTGCCCTTGCATTTGGGGCATAGATATTGAGAATTGCAAGTTCCTCTTGGTACATTTTTTCCTTTGATGAATATGAAGTGTCCTTCTTTATCTTTTTTGATTTCTTCTGGCTGAAAAATGATTTTATTTGATATTAGAATTGCTATTCTCACTTGTTTCTTGGGACCATTTGCTTGGAAGATTGTTTTCCAACCTTTTACTCTGAGGTAGTGTCTGTCTTTTCCTCAAAGGTGTGTTTCCTGAATGCAGCAAAATGTTGGGTCCTGTTTATGTATCCAGTCTGATAGTCTATGTCTTTTTATTGGAGAATTGAGTCCACTGATATTAAGAGATATTAAGGATAAATAAGTGTTGTTTCCTGTTATTTTGTTATTGGCAGTGGAGATGTGTTTGTGTAGCTACCTTCTTTTATGGTTTTTGGAAGATTACTTTCTTGTTTTTTCTAGGTTGTAGTTTTCCTCCTTGTGTTGAAGTTTTCCACCAATTATTCTTTGAAGTGCTGGATTTGTGTTGAGATACTGTGTAAATTTGGATTTGTAATGGAATATTTGGTTTCTACATCAATAATGATTGATAGTTTTGCTGGGTATAGTAGTCTGTGCTGGCATTTGTGTTCTCTTAGGGTCTGTATGATATTGGTCCAGGATCTTCTGGTTTTTATGGTCTCTGGTGAGAAGTCTGGTGTAATTCTTATAGATCTGCCTTTATATGTTACCTTGCCTTTTTCCCTTACTGCTTTTAGTATTTTTTTCTTTGTTTTGTACATTTGATGTTTTGACTATTATGTGGCAGGAAGTATTTCTTTTCTGGTCTAAATTATTTGGAGTTCTGTAGGCTTCTTGTATATTTATGGACATCTCTTTCTTTAGGTTAGGGAAGTTTTCTTCTATAATTTTGTTGAGGATATTTACTGGTCCTTTAAGTTGGGAGTCTTCCCCCTCATCTATTCCTATTATCCTTATGTTTGGCCCTCTCATTGTGTCTTGGATTTCTTGTATATTTTGGGTTAGTAGCTTTTTGTATTTTACATTTTCTTTGACAGTTGTGTCAATGTTTTCTATGGTATCTTCTGCACATGAGATTCTCTCTTCCATCTCTTGTATTCTGTTGGTGATACTTGTGTCTATGACTCCTGATCTTTTTTTAGGTTTTCTATCTCCAGGGTGGTCTCCCTTTGTGATTTCTTTATTGTTTCTACTTCCATTTTTAGATCCTGCATGGTTTTGTTTAATTCCTTCTCCATTTGGTTGTATTTTCTTGCAATTCCTTAAGCGATTTTTGTTTTCTCTTTAAGGATTTCTATCTGTCTACCAGTGTTCTCCTTAAGTTCTTTGAGAGTGTTATTTATGTCTTTCTTAAAGTCCTCTATCATCATCATGAGAAGTGATTTTAATTCTGAATCCTGCTTTTCTGGTGTGATGGGGTGTTCAGGGCTTGCTATGATAGGGGAACTGGGTTCTGATGATGCCATGTAAATGTGGTTTCTGTTGCTTACATTCTTGAGCTTGCTTTTCGCCATCTGGTTAACTCTAGTGCTGCCTGTACTTGCTGTCTCTGACTGAAGCCTGCCTTTCCAGTTATCTTGCTTGTGTCTGATCTGCTAGGGGTCCAGATGTCTCTGTGATCTTTTCCAGCTGCACTGATTACAGTGGTACCTCTAGGATGTCTCAGGATATGGTGCCTCCAAGGTAGCAGTCCAGCTAGGTGTCTGCTGTTCTGGGTGCAGTGTCTCCTCAAGGATATCTCAGGATATGTTGTCTGATGCTCTGAGTTCAGTTGTTCCTCTGTGGCTCTGGGTTGAGTGGACCTTCCAGTATGTCTCAGGCAGAATCCGGGGTCCACACAACAGCAGACCAGGCAGAGGTCTGGTCCTGGCCTCAGATCCGGGAGAGGGGTGGAAGGGGAGTGCTAGTCCGCAGGGGTGGGGAGGGGGGGTATCTGCTGGAATCTGAGCGCTAACAGCACCCAGCTATGGGCTCAGGGTAGTATATGGGTCTTCCTACCTAATGCTGGCTGTGGGATCCGTGGAGCCTCCAGAATATCTCTGGGAGGATCCGGGGTCCACACAATAGCAGACCGGGCAGAGCTGTTCCACATACTTATCAAAGCTTAGTGCATCTTTTATTGTTTCCCAGTAAGACTCTAATGGCAATAGATGTTATAGTCATGCACTGCTTTAGTATTATTTCGAGTGGATACATGTACCCAACAATCTGCTTCCTCCTCTTTCCTCCTGATAAGCATAACAGTGGTGCATATATTAATTGTAGATGTTAATTAACTAACATAAAGCTAATATTTCCTATCGAAGAAGCTGTACTTTGTTACTAACTTCTCCTTTAATGGTTCTTTTTTCCTTATGCCATATCACATTTATTATCTATGCTATATTTATATTCTATGAAGAAATATATGTATATATATGATATTTCATATAACACAGATATTCTAATTAGACAATTTTTATGTATCTGAGAAAATCATTATATTAAAATTATTTAATTCTAGTTAGATGGTCCATGGAGTAGACAGTTAATACCAACCCTGAACACTCAAGTTTGACACAGGAATCTACATGATGAAAGAAAATAACAGATTCCTAATAGTTTTCTTCTGACATCTACACTTCTACAATGAAATTCTCATGTCCTGCAAATAAACAAATAATTGAATAAATATTTTTAAACATTTTTTATAATTTACAGTAACTTTGTAACATGTAAATCTTATTAAAAATATCAATTACATAATGTTAAGGTAAATTTATAGATTATTATCATTTTGCTTAAAATTTTATTAAGATGCCCATTCAGTAATATTATTTATACAAATATATTTATTGCCAATGCATTATTTTTTAATTCTTTTTATGTATATTACCAGAAGATTTTTTTTTATTGTGAGTTATTTTCCATTGAATCTCATAGCTTATTGTTGGTATACAAGAAAAGATTGTATTGATTTTTGGTTTTTAGAATTGCTCCTGGTTTTTCTATAGCATTCTCATATTACAACTAATTGATTCCAGTATTTATTTCTGTGGATCTTTTGGTTAGAAAAACCGAAGCTTCTGAATATAATGAAGTGCTCCTGTTCATCCACAGAAGTACTTCAATGAACTCTATTGACATAACCACAAAGGAAGCAAATGACTACACTCTGACAACATCCTCTTTCACAGAAAACAGGCTTTGCTCTGTTGTATCTTCCTGTGAAGTCTTAAGACCAGAGGAACAATGAAATATCTCTTCCTGAATTCTCAGCAATTCATTTATCTCTACCCTATTTGCATGATGATCTTCTTTCATCACACTTATTATCATTTAAATCTCTTCTCTTTGTCTCTTTGTGCTTCTGTGAATCCATTTTCCAGGACCCTATTCAACCAAATCCTTTCATTATGCCTATTCTGAATCAATTGCTCCAAATCAAATGGCTTTTCTTTCTTACCTTAGTTTTAGAACATAAATAGGTTCCTTTTTTTTATGGATCCTTAAATTTCACATTTCCAATGATGTTATAATATAAAAAAATAGTTATATCAAAGGAATCTGGCCTTTGTACATTTCTATGATTTAAATATGATCTTTTCATTAATTTACTACTCACATGTAATGCTATAGTATTCCCCAATTTGCAGTGAACATTAATGATTACAGTTGTTTGTATTGTAGGGAGTATTTCTTCATATAATACCACGTAATCTAAGGTAATAAAGAGCACAGCTGATTTACTTATTACTTATTACATAGGCAGCACATTAAAATTATATTGTACTTATTTTCTAGTTCTTTATAATTTATGTAAAGTTTTATATTTAAACCAGTATACTTTCTATAAAAGTATTTTTAATTGATATTAAACAACATATATCTCTTTAGTCATTTATGATTTCTCTTTTTCTTTTTTTTTTTGATATTGTTTTGTTTTGTCTTTTGTTGTTGCTCTTTGGTTTTGATTTTGTTGTTATTTAATTTATTTTTTTGTGACATAGCTTCTCTATGTAGCCCTGGTTGTTCTGGAGCTCACTTTTCAGACCAGGACAGCCTTGAACTGAGACATCTATCTACCTCTGCCTCCCAAGTGCTGGGATTAAAGGCTTGTGGAAGCACCATTCAATTTGTTTACAATTTCTTAATGTGCACATCAAATAATGTTAAATACTGGGAATGTGCAAATTAAGGGTTAAACACATAAAACGACTTACGTGTTAGTATTCTATTAAAAAGTACAAAAACAGTAAAGAATAAACTACTAAAAATTTTGGGAAAGTTTATAGAAGTAGCCTAAAATGTTGATTGGGAACTTCACGACACCTAAAAGTACTCAAAAATAATAGTTCTAGTAGATACAGATAAGATAGATAATGGCTCATATCTACGGAGCAATACATCCTTTGTCCTCACAGTGTCTCTCTAATAAAAATTGAAAGACTATATTTATAAACTTTCTTTTCCTTGTATTTACAAGATTATGTCCCTAAACTGAGTGACAATTATTTCTTACCATGCCTTCATAGACAGTCCTCTGCCACTCAGATATTCCCCTTGGTCCTAGATTACCCTCACAATTGGATGCCTTGTTTGTTTTTTAAATTCATAACCAACTCTCTAAACATCAGTTGGAGACAAACTTTAAAAACAATATTATATTATGTGAATCAAGTTCACGGCTTATTCATGACATTCAAATAATGTCTAGTATGAATCTCAAGACTTGTTTCATTTCCCAAATAACTTTTCAAATATATACGTATAAATGTACATGAATATGAACATGTATACATACAAGCATACATACACATATGTACACACATTGTCACCTTACTATTTGATTCTCCATTTAGCATTTTTAAATAAATATCTTTCATTTTTTCTTTTCTATTCATGCATTTTGCTTTTTCTTAAAAATATTCATGTTGCCTGGCATTATGTCAAGCATGGTTTTTGTTTTCTAAGTTAAAATTTTCAGGACTCTGAAAATCATAACATGGACTGGTATTATCAGTTTTTACCTCAAAAATTTAGTTTTATGAAAGTAATCTATGTAAAATAAATGAAGTTCACCAACTTCAATCACTAAAATTAAAATGCACAGTCCAGGCATGGTACATCACACCTTTAATTCCAGGACCTGTGGAGCCTAGCAGGCATAAGTCTATGAGTTCAAAGCCAGCTGCCTACTGAAAAAATAATTAAGAAATATGTAAACACAAAGCATAAAAAATAAAAATAAATAAATAATAAATGACACAGAAAAAAATGGTACTGTTAATTTTGCCTAAACATGATGCATATTAAAGATAATAAGGAAGAACAGACGGAAATAATAGGTCAATGTTTATACACTTATTTGTGTGTGTGTGTGTGTGTGTGTGTGTGTGTGTTGTGTGTTGTCTGTCTGTCTGTCTGTGTGCTTATATTTGTTGTTATGGTACACATGTATATAGTCTCCAAAAGACTTTATGCATTGGTCCTTGGTTTTCACTCTGTTAAAACAGGATATCTCTCTGTTGTTAGCTACTGAACATGATGACCAGCTCGCTCAAGATCCAGAAATTCTGCTGTTCATACTGTTAACCTTATGGACTTGGGTATTGGATAAGCATGCTATTATAGCGGCTTCACTTGGGTTCTGTGGAATTGGCCTCATATTCTCGTGCTTATATAGCAAGCATAGAACCGCCTGGGCCATCTCCTCAACATGACGTATTCCTTTTAACAAAATTTGTTTTGAATTTGTTTTATAAAATGTGATAATTAGTGAATAATAGAGACATAAAATATGATTCCTGATTTTCTAGCTTCAAAAAGGAAAAAAAATCATAAATGTGTTAAATAATTTTACAAATAAACCTTAAAAATCTTCCAAATTAAATCATGAAGAAATTAAGTCACAGGAAATTATATTAATCAAGAATGTATAAAGACACCAATACTTTAGGAACTCAGATTGGCCAGAGCCATTTTCAGATTCTTTTTTTCTATAATGACTCATTTAGGTAGCCGAGCTAAATAAATTCTTTGCGCAAAGGAGTCTGATTAAAATCTTTAAATCATTTCTGCTCCAACACACTTGATAGCTAGTTTTGCAATTTTGTGTCTGTCTTGGTTATGTTCCCAGCAGGTTATTAACAATTAATTAGCAATACTTCTCAAATGCTATCTGTGTTAGTTTTCTAATTGCAGGGCAGGAAAATAGAAGCTCTCATTGTAAACAAGTTGTAATCACAATCATTCTTTTAAGTGAAGCAGAAGAATTTGCCTTAAGTTTGTGTTGCTAAAACAAAACTGAATAACTTGTTTTCCCAAGAATCAAATAGTCAAAAGAATCAAAAGAATCAAATAGAAATTATAATTTCTGTAGCATGCAGGTAGGGAGCTCAACGCCCTACCGCTCCACAGTAGCAGGTATTAGAAGCACTGATTTTTTTTTACAGCACCTTTTATTTTTTTTACACTACTTGTACTTTAATTCTTAATAAGTGGATTTGTATGTTTACATTTATATGTGTTTATATACTTTAATTCACCAAAGCATCATGTAAAGACACATCTAGATTATCACTGCTGATTCCAAGATTAGCATAAATTTGACATAATCTAAATATTTTAATGGTTTCCTTAGATAAAACAATCAATGCATTCCCATTTTCAAACTATGAAGTTAAAATTAAAGTCAAGATGCAACATATATTTATAGTCTTCAGTACATCTTGGTACCTTGCTCTACAGATGCAAGATGGGGTGGACATTACCCAAAAAGTCATTTAATAGCCGTTAAACTTTATGCTCAAGAAGAGGTTTGCATGGGCAAGCAGTTTAACAGAAACTAAAGTAAGTTAACTGGGGCCTCTTGACTGTGTTTCTAGAATAGAGTTGCATAATTTGCTAAAGGATTCTTTATCAAAGATATGAACTTTCAGTGTAACCTAAAATAGCCTTAGCAAAAATACAAGACAGAGGAACCCCTGGACTGTCTTTCCCCATTATAATATTTTATATATTTTTTTTCTAATTAAACTAGAGAGAATTAGTTGTACAGTATGAAAAAACTGTAAATACTAACATCCACAAGTATTGGGATATTACGACTTAAAATAGATCCAAAATTCTCTAGTTCATTCTTTGCTGATAAAAGAGCAATCATAGCAGACTAGACATATACAGCAATGCAGGATGTCACCTGAGTAACAATAAATGGCCAGCATTGTGCCTGCTAGACACAATGGCACTGACAGATGAACCATTTCCTCGTTGCTTTCCAAAGTTTTACAAAATATCATATGGAACAAAATTTAAAAACAAACTATGCACTTTATTAATTTTACAAAAAAATTGTGAATTTAAATTACTCCAGTTTGCATCAGTCCCCTCAAGTACTTGGGTATTTGTCCTTCAAATTTTGTTGGGTACCCCAATACATTTGATGGTCTACTTGAAAAATCATATATTTTTTTTTTTTACATTTAAAATGTTTGTATGTGGAGAACTGAGGAAGCTGTGAGCAAATTGTCACATCCCAAATCCCAAATCCCCAAAATAGCAGTACCACTGAGAATGTCTGAAATGACAGTCTGAGCTCAGCTAAAGGTGGACTCAGAGGGATTGTTGGCCAACAGAGCAAATCCTGAGTAATGTTTAGAAAACTGTACAGAGCTTCTGCCTGCCAGGAAGAGTTATTTCCTATACTTTCTTTTACTTCGGGCCAAATATATCAACTAGCGGTTTAGTAGCAAACATCTCCAACTCTTATCAAAGCCCTCACTAACTTCTAGGGTCCTTGGTCATTTAAAGACACCAGACTTTTCTGGCATGAAGTACAATACCCTCACTGCCTCCTGCCACCCAAACACACATGAGGCTGTCCTCACGGCATCCTTTATTATTTTTTTCTTTTTTTACACTCCATATTTTATTACGCTCCTAATCCACCCTTGTTGGGGTCCACACTAGCCCCACGTTGGGGCGGCCAAAATAAATGTTGCAGCCCAGGCAAAATGTTGAGGCCTGGGCCGACCCACATTTGGGCGGCCACTGTATCCCGGCCCAAGCTGCCGCTCTGGTCTTCAGGTCAGGGTTCAGCAAGAGCGAGGGTGAGGGCAGACTCAAAGAATGGAGACCAGACAGGGTGTGATTCAATCCCGTTTATTCTTCAGTCTCTCTTCCTCTAAGTGTCTCCTGTCTGATTCTCCCTCTATAGTCTGATTTCTGATCTGTTCTGTATCTGCCTTTTATATGTCTCACTTCTAAGCCACGCCTCTAAGTTACACCTTTAATCATGCCCTTAGGTCTTGTCTCTAACTCTGATCTCTATACTTCTAAGTCATACTCTTAAGTCACACACCTTTAATCTCACACACCTTTAATCTCACACACCTTTAATCTCAAGGTATCTAAATCAAGATTATCGGAGTGTGCTCAGGTGTTGTAGGCTATTGTAATCTAAGTCTCATGTCAGGGTATATGGCTCAAGATGGCTGCCAAGCTGATAGCCGCTTTCTGCTAAAAGTCGGCCCCCAACACACCCTCTGACTGTTCCACATCCCATACCTCCTCCCCGCATCCCTGTCTCCACAAGGATGTCCTAACCCCAAGCTCCACCCCATTAGACATCTAAACTTCTGGGGGCCTCCAGTTACTTGAGGGTTAGGTGCACCTTCTCTGACTGAACCCAGACACAGCAGTCCTCTGCTGTCTATGTGATGGAGGCCTCATTTCAGCTGGTACATGCTGTCTGGTTGGTAATTTAGAGTCTGAGAGATCTCAGGGGTCCAGGTTAATTAAAACTACTGATCCTCCTACAGGATCACCCTCCTCCTCAGCTTCTTCCAGCTTTTCCATAATTCAACAACAGGGATCAGCAGCTTCTGTCCATTGGTTGTCTGTAAATATCTACATCTGACTCTTTTCAGCTGCTTGTTTGGTCTTTTGGAGGGCAGTCATGGTAGGTCCCTTTTTGTAAGTGATCCATAGCCTCACTAAAAGTGTCAGGTCTTGGGACCTCCCCTTGAGCTGGATCTCACTTTGGTCCTATCGCTGAACATTCTTTTCCTCAGTCTCCTCTTCCTTTCCATCCCTGCAGTTCCTTCAGACAGGAGCAATTCAGGGTCAGAGTTTTGACTATGGGAGAGCAACACCTCCTTCATTTGATGCCCTGTCTTTTTGGTGGAGGTGGACTCTATAACTTCACTCTCCCTACTGTCAGGCATTTCGTCTAAGGTCTCTTGCTTTGAGTCCTGAGATTCTTTCACCTCTCTGGTCTCTGGCGCATTCTGGAGGGTCCCCCAACCTCCTACCTCCTGAGGTTCTCTGTTTCCATTCTTTTTGCTGACCCCTGAGCTTCAGTCCTTTTCTGCCACCTAATACTAGATCATGTTCCCCTCTCTTCCTCCACCCCCATCCCTTTTGCCTCCCAGCACCCTCCCTCCCTCCCCCCTTTGTGGTTGCTTACTTCTCTCTGCCATGCAGACTGAGGTGTCCTCACTTGGGCCCTTCAGTTTGTTGACTGTTTTGTGTTCTGTGGACTGTATCTTAGTTATTCTGAACTTTTTTTTTTTTTTTTTAGCTAATATTCAATTATTAGTGAGTACATACCATGCATGTCATTTTGTTTCTGTATTCATTTTTTTGTTGTGGAATATCTGGGTTGTTTCCAGCTTCTGACTATCACAAACAAGGCCACTATGAACATAGCAGAACACATGCCCCTGTGGCATGGTGGAGCATCTTTTGGGTATATTCCAAGAGTGGTATTGCTGTGTGTTCAGGTGTATCTATTTCCAATTTTCTGAGGAATCTCCAGATTGATTTTCAGAGTGGCTGTACCAATTTGCAATCCCACCAGCGATGAAGGAGTGTTCCTTTTTCTCCACATCCTTGCCAGCATATGTTGTTAACTGAGGTTTTGATCTTAGCCATTCTGATTGGTATACGGTAGAATCTCAGGGTCGTTTAGACTTGTATTTCTCTGATCACTAAGGACTTTGAACATTTCCTTAGGTGTTTGTCAGCCATTTGGTATTCCTCTGTTGTAAATTTTCTCTTTAGTTCTATAACCCATGTTTTGATTGGGTTGTTTGGGTTTTTGGTGGTTAGCTTCTTGAGTTCTTTATATATTTTAGATATTAGCCCTGTATTGGATGTGAAGTTAGTGAAGATTATTTTAAATAATCTTTAAATGATTATTTTATAAGCCTGTAATATACTTCTTCCAGTGATGCCACGTCTACACATATAGCACAAGCAATTGGACAGCTAATATTCAAATATCCGTGTCTATGGCTACATTCTTTTTCCAAACACATCTGTAAAGCAGATCAGGATTTTCCAACAATCATAGGACATTAGATAACATCTGAGGAATATAATTGAGGCTTTCTTGCTTTTTACAAGCTCCTATATGATGTTTTCTCTAAAGTATCTAAAAAGTAACTCAGTTGACAACCTTCTTTGGTTACCATAAAATCTTCAGTGGATGCTGCAATATTGGAACAGGAGACATGAGTTAATCTTAGTTTCTATCCCCAGACTGTGATCACTTCCAAACTATCTCCAATCCCAGCACACACACACCTCCTGCCACTGAGGTTTACTGTGCATAGTAAAATGGATCTACAACAAACAGGTACAGTAGTTTCATTTATAAGATAAAATTGTGGCAAGGTAAATCACTCTTCTAGCTCCAAATTAAAAATAAGTGAAGAGCAAGACAGATAGCTGAGTGTCTTAAAGCTCTTGATGTTCTTGCTGAAGATCTGGGTTCTATTCCCTGCAATTACATAGTAGCTCACAAACACCTGCAATTTTAGTTCCAGGGGGATTCTACGTACTGTTCTGATCTCTGATATCATTGTGTACATGGTGCAGGGACATTTTCTCAGATGAGGATTCATATCCATTAAATTAGTTAATTTAATGGACATAAATATTAATTACCACCTAAACTTATAAATATTGTTCTTCATTTCTTTAATTAAATTTCAGGTTTGCCAGGTATGGTGGACTCTTCCTTTACCCACCAATGGGAAGCAGAAAAGGAGAGTTTTTTATAAATTTAAAGTCAGTCTGATCTATGTAATGTAATCTTATTTTAAAAAAATAATTGACAAAATCCACCTAAATGTTTGAGGTTAAGGAGATGACTCAGTGGCTGTCCTGTCTAGCAGGGCATTAAACACAAGTCTGGGGACGTTACCTGAATGAGAGCAGGGGGGAGGGGCAGGCAAAAAAATGGCGATCTGTCTATAGACTGATCAAATCACAATTTTTACTTTTTCACACAGGGGTTACATACACAAAAAGGCAGGATGTAGGGAAGGGGATGACACAGGAGCATAGGTGTTCAGGGGGAATACAGATATCTTCCAGAACAGTGTGTCAGCTGAGTGAAGGTTCAGGGGACAGAACACTATGACTCCGCCTATGATTCACTTGTCCTTATCTAAGTTGGTACTATCTACCAAGGCTACCAAAGGTCTACGACTATTTAGACTGGCAATTTTCCACCAAAGCTGCTTGTTTACAATAGCTGTTTCAATGTTTTTCCACAGAAACCCAAGACTTTGTGTTAGTAGGCTGACTTTAGGCCTATGTCTGATTTTAGAACTTCAGTGTATAAGCAAACTGCCCCTGAGAAGTGGCTAAGAGCACTCATTGCTTATGTTGATTTGAATAAGAATGACCCCCATAGGCTCATATACTTACATGGTTGGTCACCAGTTAATGGATCCTAAGTAAAGATTAGGATATATGGCCTTGTTGGAGTGTGTATAACCTTTATAGAGGAGCCACAACACTGTGGGATGAGCTTGTGAGCTTTGAGGTTGCAAAAGCCTACTCCAGATTCAGTCACATCTGTCTCTACTGGAGGATCAATGTATAAAACTCTCAGATACTGCTCAAACACCAACATACCCCTACCTTACTTCATGAAGACTGTGGTCTAACCCTTTGAAACTGTAAGCAAGCTCCCAATTTAATGCTTTATCATGGAAACCAGCTTAGTCATGGTGTCTCTGCACAGCAATAAAAACTTCACAGTAATTAAGACACTGCTTTTGCGGAGGAGATGATAATTGATTCTTGCTACCTTCAAGGTGACACACAATCCTTTCTACCTCCATTTCCAAGGCATCCAGTGCCAACATGAAGGGGAACAAAATGTTAAAATAAATAAAACCTTGTATAAATCTTCAACTGTTTTGCATGGCTCTTCACTATTTTAAATCTCATAACTGTAGGAGTGACATTTGCTTTGACATCTGAGCATTTTTCTCTCTCAGTATAAATCTGAAGTAGACAGGGTTGTTGTCGGTTTGATGGAGTAGACTTGATTTTTGAAGCACATGCTGCTTCCATGGCAATAACTGAACTAGACAACTTATGTCATGCTAAAATTCTAGTACACTGCTTCAGCAGCTATGGTCAGGGATCTTGAACTTTGGCATGTTTACTGTGGTTGTTATTGCTTGTGAATCATTTTGCATCAGTATATTTAGAGGAAATCTTCTAACTTGTGGCAACAAGTGAATATATGCAGGGTTGATAATAGACAAAGTTTGATTTTTAACCCTATTTACAAGTTTGATGAGAAGAAACACGCATGCACACACACACAGAGTGAGAGAGAGAGAGAGAGAGACTTGCAGTTTCTGTTATAATTATTTTGGTATAAATTATATACTACATTATACAGGGATAGAAATCTTCACCATTTTACATTAAAATCATGGCTAATTCTAGAAAGAAATGACCATACAATTATAGAATCAATTTCTGTATTTATGTTGTCTATCTTGATCATATGCCTTTGTTCCTTCCCTTTATGTTTGAACATAATGCTCTAGAAAGTTAAATAAAACTGAGTAATAGAATCTACAAGTTTTGCATCTACAAGAAAAAAGTTACATTTGTAAACATTGCAGCAAATGACAGTACTTATTTTTGTAAGTGAATAATGAAGCTCAAAATGACATTTACCAGAATGTTAAGCTTAAAAACAGTTGTTTATTCTTTCAAGGGCTTGCACAAATACAGTATCAAAAAGCTTGAGAGTAGAATCATGCTGCCTATAAACCTCAGATCTGTCAGACTGTAATCTCAGCCAGTAATAAAATATTTGATGGGTAAAATTTCAATTTTTAATGAAATACTGAATGCCTCCAAAGTAGGCATTTGAATGATTTTCAAATAAATGTACAATATATCTATAAATAAGCATTCCCGGAAAAATTGTAATGTATAAAATTAATTTTTGATTGTACACAATTTTTTTACTAGTAAAACATTCAAGTAATTTACTTATAAACCTAAATATGCTGTTTTACTACATTTTGATGCTGTGTTATAAAGGCTTTATCTAACATCTTCCATGACATAAATCTTCTGGGATTCATGAATATCTGTACATTCCATGATTCACTAGTTTTTGAACATTTACATCAATTTGAGAATAGTATTTTTACATATTATTGAGTGAATTATTTATGAATTATTGTCAAATTTAATTTCAAAATTATAATAAAGTACAATCTATAGCTCATATATTTATAGATTTAAATGTATTTTTATTTGATTTTACTTTTTTATTTTGAGTTAGATACTTTTGTTTATAATTATTAATATTATATAACTTTATTTAAAAAATTGTTTTTCTCATATGTAAACTCGAGGTAAATTTAGGTAGGAAGGGTGTCTTTAAATGATTAAATTTCCAATTTGTGTCATATTATACCTCTCCAATTTTTAGATAATATAAACATTATCTAAAATATATCATGTGTTTATGATAACACACATCATGTATGTATTATATGGTATGAGAATCTATACCCTTTTTAACAAATGGTAATTGAAAAACGCAATATCTACATGGACAAAACTGGACCTAGATCCTTATCTGTCACAGTAACAAAAAGTAAAACATAAAACTCAAATTCCAGTATATTAGAAATTCCATATCTCCCAGTAGTTTCTGCAGAAACTCTAGTTACAGGGTAAGGATTAGGTCTGAGATAAAGAGATCCTTAAACAATTCAATCTATAAAGAAGACTCAGAGGAGGTGAGCTGCAGAAGACTCATACAAGCCAAGCTTCAAGTCACTTTGAGGGCCACACCAGCTTCCTCAAAGCAGCAGAAACCAACAGAGCTGACACAGAGGTTTTGATTTCAAGCACCTATAAAGATACTCTCCAAACTTTAATGTGCTTGCAGGGTATGCAGTTTGTTCTGAGTTTCCAGCATTTGTCACTCATGTTGAGGTGGGCTTTTGGTCATCTCTGTTTATGTAAGTAACCTCAATGTAATTCTATACTTCGTTGTCAATATGACTAAATTCGTAATTAAAGTAAAACTCAAATAGCTATGTACAGCTGTGAGACTTGTTTTCTTAATTAAATCATTTAAAGTGGGGAAACTCATTTCTCTTTTGAATTTTTTGAGGTGGGAAAATACACCTTTAATCTGGGTCACACCTTTTCCTGGCAGCCTATTTAACAGACATAAGTCATGAAAGAAGCTTGCTTTGTTTGTCAGCTTGGTCTTGATCTCTCTGGCAAGTTGATTCCTTCTAAGGTATTGGATCCTAGTTCTTTGAGATTCCAGTATGCAGAATACCAGCTAAAGCATTTGGCTATATGGACTAAACCTCTCCTGGATTTGGAACTTCTCTTGACAGACAGTGACGTTGGAGTACCTGTAAACCAGAAAAAATATTAGGACTAATAATGATTTACAAACAACTTAAAGAAGACACGGTAATTTGAAACAACAAAAGCAACATATGATTGAAATAATAGAGACAAGAAATGAGACTATTCATGAATATGCAGGGAGTTGACTGGGAAATATAGAATCATACTCTATTTTATAGATGAATAAAATTCTTAATCTAAGGAATATTTTTTAGTAAAATATTAAACATAAAAAGAATCAAAGATCATAACATAAAACATAAAACTGTAAAACTGTTAAGGAAAAATGTAGAAAAAGCATTTAAGGCATAAGCAAGTTCTGTGCAACAAAGAAACAGACAACAGATGTGAGAGAATTTTCCTATGAATATCTCTGACAAAGGATTATTTCCTAGAGTATATAAAGAATTGAAAAGAGTACTAAACAATATAAAACAAACAAGCAATAATCAACAAATGGACTAATAAAACACTTCACAAGAAAGAAAATACAAATGCTAAACTTATGAAAATTACTTACCAACACTACTCATCAATGAAAGGTAAGCTAAAACTACATCTGGGCCATCTCACTTCAGCCAGTAAAGAACACATGTGCTTCACAAATGCTGGTGAAAGACAACATTTATACAAGTCTGGTAGAGATATATTCAGTCCATCTGGTACAGAAATCAGTGTAGAGATTTTTAATAATGTCACCCAAGTAAACCATACCCGGATATTTATCTATTTGAGCCTAATCTAACATAACTTACAGGCCAGTACATCTACCACGCTACTCACAGGACCTAAGTTGTACAACCAACCTGTGTGTTCCTCAGAAGACAGATGTATCCAGAACAATGAAATTAGATTCTTTGCTGGAAAATAAATGCACCTTGAAACAATTGTATTAAGAAAATGAGGACTCAACAAGATGACTATTGTGTATTCTCTCCCCTTCAGAGAAAATAGAAATGAAACTATTCAATGCAATAAAGGGTATTAAGAGGCATGGGAAAGATCAAGAAGAAAAGGGTAGGGTGTTTTATATGGGAGAAATATTAATAATAGAATAAATATTAATATGATATATTTATATGATAAACAAAAATGGTTTGTTTTTATAATAAACAAAAATGTTTGAGATTAAGAATATTTCTATTTTTTATTATGTGGCTAGTTATTAATTTTCTAGTGAATTGTAATTTCAAATGTTTGAAAAGTTAGTCAAAAACAACTTCATTTTTTTTACCACAATAAAAGTATGTGAACTTACGTTTCTATGTATGTGTATTTGAATTGTATTTTATTCTATTATAGAAATTCATTACTGACTCACAACCTTGAATTTGTACAAATGTGTCTCTAAGTTTGTTTTAAAGGGTTATACTGCATCTCTAGGGAAATTCTGAATCTCAATTACCTTGTTAGTAATGAAAGAGCTCTTGCTTCCCTGCACGGGGCAGCAGCTGAAACTTGTGTAGTTCATCTGGTTTCTTCATGTGCATCTCCCACAGTTCCTTGAACTCATTGGCCTTGCATATGAACACTTGAGCTCTGAGCAGTTGTTGAAATTCTGTCATATTTTATTTCCCTGTAGGTACTGTGCCCTGTATCACTGAAGCTTATAGTGTACTTTTAATTTGTCTGTAAGTGGAATTTGTTTCAAAAATCCACGATTTTCATTTTATGCATAACATAATAGTATTTGTCATGTGAGTCCATTTTCTTTCCCTGAATGGTTTGCATGCTTCAATTATTTAAATCTTATATGCCTTCTTTTAGTTTCTTCTGATAGCTACTGCCTCTTCCTTTCAACTCCAGAACATTTAGTTTTTGTGTAATTATTTGCCAATAGATTGAGTCATATTTTTACTGCTTCACTAAGTGTTCCCAAATTTATTTTTATACAGCTATTTTTATGTTGTATAATACAAATTTGGGGTTATTCTTATTCTTTATAAAATGATAAATTTCATTCAGGAAAAGGATGCAAGTGACCTTGATGTGTTAGTAGCTGACAGTAGAGATTTACTGTTCTTTATCTGTGTTCTGATCCTATATACTAGAGATTTCATGCAGTGACTGAAGTGTCATTTTCATGATTTCAAAGAAAACATACTTCTTTTCAATAAGTAACTACTGGGTCTTTGTGCTGTCTTTACCTGGGGGAAAAAGTTGTTTAAATATTAAGAATGGGTTTTAAAACTTGTATAACCACTCTGGAAATCGATTTGTCAGTTTCCCAGAAAAATGAAAATAGTTCTACCTCAAGACACAGCCGTTGGAGAGATAGCTCAGGGGTTAAGAGCACTGACTGCTCTTCCAGAGGTCCTGAGTTCATTTCCCAATAACCACATGGTGGCTCACAACCATCTGTAGCAGGGACCCAATACTCTGTTCTGGTGTGTCTAAAGGCAACTATGGCATACTCATATAAATAAAATGAATAAATCTTTTAAAAATACTTAGTCATACCATTCACGGACACCCAAAATATGATCTATCATCCCTCAAAGACAATTGCTAAACTATGTTCATAGGAGTTTTACTTTTAATTACCAGGAAACTGGGTACAACCTAGATGTCCCTTAACTGAAGAATGGATTTTTAAAAAGTGATATATTTACACAACAGACTATTATTCAGCTATAAAAAAACAAAGACAACATGAATTATGCAGGCAAATGGAAGGATCTTGAGAATATTATCATGAATAAACTCATTTCCAAAAGGATGTGAATGGTATGTACTTATGTATAAGTGGATATTGTCCCATAAAATACAGGATATCCATGCTACACTCCACAGACCACAAAAAGCTAAACACAAAGAAAGGTACAAGTGAGGATGCTTGAATCTCACTCTGAAGAGGGAATAAAATAGTCATAGCAAGCAGATGGAAAGAGGGAACTGGATGGAAGACAGGATGGGCAAGTTCAGGATCAGATATTAGGAGGTACAGGATAGATTGCCAGATGGCCATGAGAATGAATGGAAACCTGCAACTGACAGTGATGGAGCCATAGGTGGCATCTGCAGGATGTGACAGAGACATTGGGATAAGGAAGTTACCCAAGAGAAAATGGGGGATGTATTTAGCTATGACTCCCAAAATTGGGGATATGGAACCTGAAGAGGCCACCTCCTGAAGCCAGACTGGAATCTCTGTGGAGCGATAGGAACAACAACCCATCTACAAAACTTTTGACCCAAAATTTATTCTGTTTTGCAGATAGGAACCTAGCATGGAGGGAGGGAACTGGATGGGAGAGGGGATGTAGATGGTTCAGGATCAGAGTGGGGAGGAACAGGAAGGAGACTTCATTCAGGAGCTGACTCACACTGATGTAAATACCCACTGCCAAACAATGAATGGAGCTTGAGGAATTTTATGGAAAAACAGGAGGAAGAATTGCAGCCTCTAAAGGGATAGGAACTCCACAGGAAGACCAACAGTGTCAACTAACATGTACCCTTGGGGTTCTCAGAGCCTGAACCAACAAACAAATAACATACACAGGCTGGACCTGCAGGGGCCCATTTTGCCTGCTTCTGTGAAAATCTGGCTGTGAGGCAGTCAAGTCAGGCTGTGTTCAGCCAGCAGATTTCCTGGCCTCCTTCCAAATGGAAAGATAAAAGAGCAGCACATGCTTGGAGCTCAAGGTATGGGGCTGAATATGCTTGTAATCTTGGAGGAAGGAACAGGGAGGGTTTCAGACTGGAACAAATATCCAATGTTCCTCAGCAATTGTCTCTGCTAACTTGTGACTTTGCTTCCCATGATACTGTAAAGTATATAAAGCCAATGAGAATTAAACTCGTGGCTGCTACAGTCTTCACCCAAGAGCCCTCCCAATTTCTAACCTTTGTCTCTGAGTCTCCATTTTTATCTTTCCTATAATTATCCTCATTCCCCCCACAGAGAACTGTACAGTGGGACCAGGGCATTGATCTAGGCCTCCTTGTATATATGTAGCAGATGTGCAACTTTGTCTTGATGTCAGTCCCGGACATCTGGAGTGGGGGCTATCCGAAAAGCTGTTGCCTGTATGTGGAATATGTTCTTGTAGCTCGACTACCTTGTCTGGTCTCATTGGGAGAGGATGCGCCTAGCCTCACAGACAGTTGACATTCCAGGGTAGAGACATACCCTGGCATGGATGGGAGGGAACTATCTGCTCAGAAGAGAATGGGATGGGATACAGGGGGAGAATTATTAGAGAGCTGAATGGGAGGAGATAGTGGGCAGGACTTAAAGTGAATAATTAAAAAATAATAAATGAATAATCAATAAATACATAAAAGAAAGAAAATAACATACTTATAGAAAAAATGTGTTATAGAAAAAAATGTGTTATAGAAAAAAATGTGTTATAGAAAAAATGTGTTATAGAAAAAAGCTGGTAACCTTATGTTCTTGGCCTACATATGCTCAATTTGGAGCCCTATATCCCAGTGGTTCTCAATGTTCCTAATGCTATGACCCTTTAATACTCTGGTGACTCCAACCATAAATTATTTTCATTGCTTCTCCATAGCTGTAATTTTGCTACTGGTATGAAATGTAATGTAAATATCTGATATACATAATATCTGATATGCTACTCCTTGAAAGGATCATTCAACCCCAAAAAGGATAGAGATGCTCAGGTTAAGAAACACTGCTATATCCTCAGAAATGAATTCATATTTAAATTTTAGGACTAACCTTCTATTATAGTCTTTCCATCCCCTTAAGTTAAAATTTTTAACTCTGATCTGTAATCTTTCTACCTACTAAGGCTATGACCTTTTGCTTAGAGGCATGGGCTATGTGTTGCACATTGCACATGGACATTTGGAAAGTCAGTAAACCTAGCCATCATACAAGGAATACATGCCAGTCAAATGCACTTTTTCTTAGGTCTAATTACTACACTTCTCATAGTTAATGATTATGGAAATCACATTTATCTGACTGGAACTATACAATTATTATTACATTCAATAAAGTTCTGATATATATATATATATATATATATTTCACATATGTCTCCTTATAGAACGACTATCATAGTATACAATAAAAACACCATTAGTTAATCTATATTATATTATGTGTTATAATATAATGTAGATCATAATATAAATAATGCAATGTAAATACAAAGAATATTATAATATTTCTTAAACATTTGAAGCCATATATAAAGCATAAGTAACAACTTTATGATGGCTACCTCTGTTGTCCATTTAGATGGACACTCCTGGAGAATTATATAGTCAACAATTGGGTATGTCTTTAGCACCCATACAGAGATGAATAGAAAGTTTAATGAGAGAAGAAGAAAACCTACCTTGAATATGGTAATATCCAACAGGATTGGAAGAGAAGGAATCAAAGAAGAGAGAAGTTTTCCTCCTCTCTATTTTTATATTTTTATTTCAGACAGGGTCTTTCAGGCTATTTTGAAACTCACTGTGTAGACCAACCTGGCCTTGAATTCACAGAGATTCTTTTTCATCTTCCTGCCCTGTGGTAGGATTAAGAGTATTCACCACCATGACCAGCCAAATTATTTATCTTAAATGTGTATGTTTTTTCTTCCTGCCACTGTCATAAAAGACCGAATTTCAGATACTTCAAACAGTAAATGATATTCTACTGGGAGTCACACATTTAAGCTGTGTCATTGGTCTTTTCTATTAGGAGAGTTTTTGGACTGAAGAGCTACTCTTTCCCCAGCTCTCCAGCCTGGAGAAGACCATGTTGGGACTATGCAGCATCTAATAGTACAAGCTCATTTAATAAATTCCCTCTTATAATTAAACATATTTTTGTGACTCCGTCTCTAGAGAATGAAAATATACTTTGCTTTTAATTTGTATTTCTTTGGAAACTAGCCTACTTGAATCTCTTTTTCTATGCTTGCCAAGTATTGTGATTTGCTCTTATATTTATTTCTAATTAAAGCATTTGCTATTTTGAATAAAGAATATACCTTTTTATCATTGTATGAGCCCTCATTTACTATATGAGGCTAGAATTTTACCACTAGAAATGTTTTGATTGATGGAAATATTTTACTTTTCATGTAAAATTATTTTAGTGTAAAACATAATTGTATATTATATACTATATATTATAAAGTATATAAATTAAGACCAGTTTAAAAATGTAAGTATGTAAATGTAAATAACCAACTGATAAGTTCATGATGCCTACCTACACTACTATATAATACTCAATAATTTTAAAAACATGTTTACATTTCATTATTAGCATTTTATGGTAAAATATTTACTATTATTGCCATATTAATAAAGTACAAAGATATCACACATCTAAGGGGAAAACAGTCTGTGGATTTTTATGAATCCATCTTCTGTATTTAGAAAACTATATTCAAATCTTATATTCATAAGAACTGGATCACATGTATGTGAGTTTGCATGTCCACAAAAATCATATATGTATGTACACATATATGTGCATATATATTCACAAATATACATAAAAGTTGCATTTTAAAGAGAAAATTCTCTACTCTTCAAAATTTATTTTGTTGTCCTTAAATGATAGTTTATATAATCTTTTATTTTTTACCTTTTTATTTATTTTTATTTACCTTTTAAAATATTAGATAAAACAAAACTAACACATTGTAATTGAAAAACAAAGAAACAGAATGAGAAGTTCTCAAGAAAGGGCAAAAGAAATAGAGGCTCAATCATTTGCACACTCAGGAATCTCATAAAGACATTAAATTGGAAGGCATATTACGCACCAGAAGACACATTGCAGACTTGTGCATGATGTCTAAGTCTCTGTGAGTTCAGATTTAATAATGTTGATTCAGAGGACCTTGTTTTCTTGATTTTCTTCATCCCCACTGGCTCTTAAACTCTTTCTGCCTCTTCTTCTCTGTCCTGAGAGAGACATTCTATTTTATTGGTGAGTATTTCAAGACCTCTCCCTCTGCATGGCATCTGGCTATGTGTTTCTGTATTTATTCTCATATGTTTCTCTAATATGGCTGAGCAATGATGAAATTAATTTTAGAGATAACTTTCTTACATTTCACCTATTTTTCCAAATTCCTCTAAGCTTTCCTATCTGTAACTCCTAAGTGCTAAACTTCATGCCAAAACCAAACCAAACAACCAAAAAACAAAACAAAACAAAAAAACTAAAAATGAAAAACAAAAAGCAACTGTCTGTTGAAGTTTACTCTGTTTATAGTCCGATCATTTAAAAATATGTTTTCTACTTATTTTTACTCCTTTTGCCTTATCTGTCAAATGAAATGACTGAAATAGGCCATCCTTGCAGTAGGTACAGCTGCAGTACTCCAAAAGGTGTCAATGTCTTAATTTCAAGAACCTGTAACTATGCTACATAGCAAGGAAAGATGAAGGCACAGATGGAATTCAGGTTGCTAACTGGGTGGTATAAAAGAGCTCATCTTGGATTGAGCCAAGCCAGTTTAAGCTTTCACAAGAGAAAAAGCAAAAGAAAGCAGAGGCAGAATCAGATAGATGTGTTCCAGGGAAAGAGTTTAACATTCACTTCTAGTTTTGAGGCTGGAAGGAGCCACAAGCAAAAGTACACAAGCAGCGTCTAGGTTTTGAAGAAAGGAATACAGCCCTACTGATACCTAGGTTTTGGTCCTGCAAAATCATTTTTAAACTTCTGACCCCAGGAGCTGTTAGACGCCACATTGTGTTACATAAACTGCTAACCCTGTGATGTTTTTTTAATAGTGACAATATGAAACTACTACAATCTTAATCACCAAACATTCAAGAATCTCTTCGTTTTAAGTTCTCATCTTAGATATGCATCTGAATTGATTGTCATCAGAACATTTGAGCTTGCACAATAGCTGTCATTACCCATATACGACCTGCATAAATTTGAGAAATATAAAATCTTTTTAAATTTTAATAATTATTAGAATAGATTGAATAATTTTTAACAAAACTATTTGAAATTAAATTATAATAAGATCACAAATAAGATTAAAATCACAAAGATCAAACACATGAAGAACAAAACATGACTTTGATTCAATTTTATGAAAGCACAGTTGGAAGAAAAGCAGTTCAGTAATAACAGAGATATTCAATAATTAAAAGAGAGTCAAAATTTATTTTAAAAAAGGGAAAAATTTCTACAAAATGCTATATAAGTTTATTTACAGATATGTATTCCCCAAACAATTAATACCATGGAAGATGTCTTTAGACACCTGTACTTCAAGAACTGAATAAAAGTATTCTCCAGTCATAAGGAACATAAGGCATTACTATAATGTTTTCTTTTATGTTTATGTGTTCAGCACATAACACATGTAAGGAATGTGCTAATGGTATGGTAAGGAATCATATCCAAAGACCTAGGTCTATTTGGTCAAACTGAAATACTGACATGCCCTTAGTGCATTTCATTAATCCCAAACAATGATTTCTAAACAATGATTTTCCCAACAAAATGATGAATCAGGAAAAGACTTGACAGAACCAATCAGAGATAGCACAGGCCAACTTTTATGGGAACAGACAGGAAAGAGAGGCTTCTTAAGAGCCATGTGTGGAGAGATGTCGAGTTGAGTTCAGTAGAGTCCATAGCAGTTCTGCAGAGTACAGTTGTGTCTGGTGCAGCTTACAGGAATGCACTTGAGATCAGCTGAGGTTTTGCTACAGTGTTGATAAAGACTATTTGGAGATATCAATTTCCCCCTTTTAAGAATTTATTTAAGTATAGTTCTACTTCTTTTGTATCTTTCATTGTGACTATCACCTCTAGTTCAGCCTATATTGTTATTTTAATATATTATGAATCCTAATCTGTACACATTAGGGAATACTGGTATTGCAAATAATTTGCTGAGATATGAGTTTTGTTTCTCAAACTTCATAGTTTTGATGATTGTAATAAATTTTTATGTTTTTTTCATACAAAGATTAATTTAGCCCAACTTGTGAGATTTAATAAGATGAGGAATGTAGTACATTCAGAACAGTTTTTGATCTAATAAGAATTAGCAATCGTATCATCCAGTGCTTCATTCATACTGGTATGTCTCTCCTGGAATAAAATGGTCAGTGTGGGGGAAAAACAAAGTTGATTACTGTTTGTCTACATTATTCTTTCACATGGTAATACTGCTTCTTTTATGTCATTTGTGTTCTATTAGTTCCTAACTTTGTAGCTGCTTTTATTATATTTAAATAGATGAAAATCTTTGTGATCAATTTACTAGCTAAAATTATTATACCTTAAAGAACTCATATTTTCTTATTAAAACATTAGTATTTATTCTATAAATAATTTCTACAAAGCCTATTTTCTGTATGATATCAATAAATGTACTCTATCCAAAATATATTCTGCTGGCTACCATCAGATTACTCCACATTCAAATTTCTTGTCAATGCTCATCTATGATGCAAATTCAGATCTGGAGGAAGATCAAAAGTTTGCCTGTTTTGACCATCATGCTGTGTTGGCGTAGTGGATGTCTCACATATAGATCTACATGAAATTGACTGACTGCCAGACTGAGTTTTAGTTACTCTAAACAGCGTGGATGAATACCTGTGCCTGGAATTACGTGATCTACTCAAGCTATTATCTCTCCCTGTCTACTATTTTTCTGTGGAATGGTGGAGGCTGTTCCTTTTAGAAGTATACTAATTCTTGTCATAACTGCCCTATCTCATGACATACTTTCCTAAAGATCCCACCTGTTAACATCATTACATTGTGAGTAATTATAGGTTTTACAGAAATACTAATTTATCATGCTATACCACTGTTTAACAATGAAATATTTACAGAAAAGTAAAAATAAAGAAAAACTTTCTTAATTTCCTTAAACAGTCAGTTACTATTTTTTTATCTGTGATTCTATGTATGCATGTATGTGTTGCATGCATGCATGTGAATATATGTGTAGAGACCAGACACTGGCATAAGGTGACTTCATGTATTGCTTATGAATGCATGTGCATATATGTGTAGAGACCATAGAGTGGCATGAAGTGACTTCCTGTATTGCTTTTTATCTTATTATTTTTAACAACAAGTGTGCCAGTAAGCTAGAATCTACTCATCTAAATAAAAGAGAAGAACAACAGTACCTGACATCTTCTTGTTTCTACTTTTTAGTGTTAAAATGAGAGACAGATTATGTCCAATCCATCTTTTTACATTGAAACTAGGTTACAAAAATTCATATCGTCATGTTTGCACAATAAGCAAATTACCCACTAAGTCATCACCTTAACCCACTGATTTTTAGGTCTAAATTTATATTCAATAGTTACTTAAAATTGTGGCTTGTTATATTAAAAGTGAGATATGCTACTGCTAATTCAACTATTTTGAAACAAAAATTATAATTTTAGTATTAAAAAAAACAGAAGTTTGGGGAGGGGAAACCCTTGGTTCTGTGAAGGCTTGTTGCCCGGGAATGCTAAGGAGGTGAAGCAGGAGTTGGTGAGTGGGTGGAGGAGCACTCTCATAGAAGCAGGGGATAACATATGAAATGTAAATAAAGAAAATATCCAATAAAAATAAATTTAAAAAGTTTTTTTAAATATTAAACTTTTATTTGATTAAGCTGAAAATCTAACACCAGACATTTGTCCAACTAATTTGTATGTTGTTAACATTGTTCTAAAGTACCATACATTAGAACACTTCTCATGTTCATACAAACAACCTTAAAATAGTTATTAGTGGTAAAGTCTAGGATCTACTAATGAAAAATACATGTATTAGATATATAAATTATAATACTTCATTTAAATCAACCATATAATGAATCATAAATTCAAATAACCGAATTGAAGAAAACAATACAAAGATATTAGCTTAGACAAGATCTGTGTCATTAGGTGCCATAGGTTTTTATTCTGGAAGTTAAAATTATAGCACTGAATTATCATTCCACAAATACACATTATGGTAATTATACTTAGATATAATAATGTGTTTTAATTTTATTTTAAATAATTTAATCCTATTCAGTTATATTATTTTACTGACAAAGCAATGATAGAATTTAATAGTTTTAATTAAACTGTCAACTGTTGTTTTACATAAAATATTTATATTTGTTTTGAAATGTGCATTTTGTCAACTGGCTAATAATCTAAAGTTTCTAAAAATTACCGTTTTAACCGATGTATACTTACATAAGTTGGAATTAAAGATTTTTTTAAGGCATTCTACTGAAATTGCAGTTATAAGCTGCCATTGCAAAACGTATCTGAATCCTAGTGGTTAGAAATAATAAATACTTGCCAAGTTTGTTATATATAAAAAACATTATACATAATCAAAAATATTCTGTTTCATATTAGGTTTGTGTGTGCATGTTTGGATCTGTGCATATTATGCATATGTGAGTTTGTTTGTGTGTGACTACTATCTTTATCTTTCTATATGTGTTAATATTGATCCTATTATATAGAGTTTATGTGTAACTCACAACACAATCAAACCTATATCAGTGAATTTGATCAATACTTGAAAAGGTTTTAAGTTCATTTTAAAAAATTATTTTTAAAAATGATGCCAAGTTTGTATATTTTTATCTGAGTTACTAAACTAAACTACAGATGAGGGGTTGTTTGTGCAGATTTTTCTAAAACTATATTGATAGGTTAAAATTTGAATAGTGTGGCATAAACTCTCAATTAATGCACTAAATAAAAATGAAATGAAACCTGAATATTTGAAACTGTGTCTGATACTTAGCACAATACTTCATCTTCTTTTGTGCTGTAAATAATTCTTAAAAATATAAGTACCTGTACATTTTAAATATTAAATCTCATTAAAATTATATTACTAGTTATAACTAGTGAGAAAATAGACTAGAGAATCTATCATATTCTATGTAGTACTCAATTAAATGTATGCTCAGTTGATCTTGGTAACGTTAACAACGAACGTAATGCTGTGTAGGTAAGTGTCTTATTTAGGGTTTCCATTACTGTGAAGAGACATCATGACCTTATAAAATTCTTATAAAAGATAACATTTAATTGGGGCTATCTTACATGTTCAGAGGTTCTATCTATTATCATCAAGGTTGGAAGCATGTCTAGGCTCTCAGTGTCTAGGCAGGGATGGTGCTGGAGAAGGGGCTGAGAGTTCTACATCTTGTTCCAAAAGGAACCAGGAGAAAACTAGTATCTTCAGGCAGCCAGGAGGAAGCTGTCTCAAAGCCTATGCCCAAAGTGACGCACTTCCTCCAACATAACAACACCTACTCCAACAAGGCCATACCCCCTAACTGTGCCAGTCCCTTGGCCAACTATATTCAATCCACCACATTATGTTTAGGTATTTGCCTTCTATCCCCAATCTCTCCGAGACTTTTATTATGAAGTGGACTTTGATTTTATCAAAAACATTGTTTTTGGCATTGTTCCTTCTGTTTCTATTAATGGAACAATTTGATGAGTATTTGTATTAGTTCTTTTTTTAAAAGTCTGGAAGAGTTCTGCACTAAAATTATCTGGCTCTGGGGTTTTATTTCTCAAGACTTAATGACTGTCTCTATTTCCTTAAGGTTTATATAGAACTATTAAGATTGTTTACCTGATCTTAATTTCACTTTAAGAAGTAGTATCTATCAAAAATTATTCATTTGCTTACATTTTCCAATTTTCTGGAGTATATATTTTTGAAATAAGACCTAATATGTCTTCAGATTTGCTAGGTGACTGTTATTATTCTGATTCATTTCTGATTTTGTTAACTTTGATATTCTTTCTCTGCCTTTTACTTAGTTTTCCTAAGGGTTTGTCTATCTTGTTGATACTCAAAGAGCTTTCAGGTATCATCAACCTTCCTGTTAACATTGCTCTCATTTTGTCTCATACAGTTTGATATATTGTGTATTCATTTTTATTGAATTCTAGAAAGTTTGTTATTACTTTATTTCTGCCTTGATTTAATAGTCACTGAGTAGATAGTTGTTCAGTTTCCATGTGATTATAAGCATTCTTTTGTTGCTGAAATCCAGATTTAATCTATGGTTTTGTGATAAGATACAGCATATTATTCCAATTTCCTTGTATTTATTGAGACTTCTTTTGTGATTGAGTATGGTCACTTTTAGAGAAGTTCCTTAAAGGGCATAGCAATTGTGTGTGTGTGTGTGTGTGTGTGTGTGTGTGTGTGTGTGTGTGTGTGACTTCTCTTGGTATTGCTGGCATGGAATTATTTATTTTCTATATTTTCTTGAGTGTAGTTAACCTCCCTGGGTTTGAGTTTTCTTCTTAGTATCCTCTATAGGGCTAGATTTGTGGAGAGATATTGTTGTTTACATTTGGTTTTAACATGAAGAATCTTTTTTCTCCATCTATGGTGACTAAAAGTTTTATTGAATGTAGTACTCTAAGATAATATCTGCTGTCTCTTCTAGTTGGCAAGATACCTACACAGGTTACCTTGGATACCTGTGTAGGTTCCTGCAGAAAATGACTCAATAACTTTACTTCAAACTAATTTGATGGAGGCACTTTAGCAAAGGACTTTCCTTTTTCTCCCTAGTGACCCTGCCTTGAGTTATGGCCACAGAATAAGCAGAGTCACTATCTTTAAGTCAGAAGACCCCCAAACTGAGATTATCACTCCATGTCATCTCAAAGTGAAGCCTCTGTGTTTGCACCCAATCCTTTTTTTTGTTTTTTGTTTTGTTTTGTTTTGTTTTGTTTTGTTTTGTTTTTTTTGTTTGTTTGCTAGGAGGTTTTTGTAGTACTAGGAATTGAATATATATAGTCTCCTTCTACAACAATGTTCTGTACCTAGCCTTTTCTCCAAAAATGTTTTTAATTCTTCTTTTTAAAAATTGATTTGGATTCTTGTTGACTTTGGCTGACCTTGAACTATCACTGTTGTCTTGGCAAGTTTTGCACTTAGTAATGCTCCACTGTTGCTGTGAAAAGAGGACGATATTCATTTTATTTCTTCTCTTAAGTCACTAATAGTTATTTCTTTCTACCTGAAAAGATATAGTTGTCTGTTGTCTTTGTTTATTTTGATTAAATGTCATGACCAAAACAAAGTTGGGGCAAAATGGGATTGTTTTTCTTACACTTTCTCATCATTGTACATTACTGTAGGTAGTCAGGAAAGGAACTCAAAAGAGGGCGGGAACCTGGAATCAGGAGATGATACACAGGCCATGGAAGACTGTGGCACATTGAGTTGCTCCACAAGGCTCATGCAGTCTGATGTCTTAAAGAAGCCAGGGCCAGCACCACAAGAATGGCACCACAAACTATAGAGTGGGTCCTTCCACATTAATCCTGCAGGCTTGCCTTCAGCTCCAGGTTAAGGAGAATTGTTCTCAATGAATCTGCACTCCCTTCTGATTCCTCTAGTTATGTCATGTTGACATAAAATTAGCCAGGACACCACACAAAATTAATATGTGACTTTAAAACAATTTCTTCTCATCAATTATGCTGATTTTACATATTTCTAATATATTTAAAGATTACATAGTTGATTTATGTGATATGTAAAAATTATAGTATTTTCTAGTCGATACAATTCAGCAAAGCATGAGGAAAATGATTAAAAATATATCTAACTCTCAATTATCCACACTAATGGAGAGAGACAAGGTAGAAGTAGCATTAGAACAAAGAAAATCTTAAGTCATTTTTATCTTTAGGATTTGAGTAATCAAATATGCATGCCTCCGCGGAGTTTAGTGTTGTAGATTTTTCCCCCTGCTCTGTTTATTTAAGCCTAAATATCTGGAATTCTGGAAACCCAGCCAGAATCTTTTCAGAAAGCAGTATTTGAAGGATTAATTCCTAAAGTTTACATTTTACAAACCGTAGACTGAGTATTCAACAATAACAAAAAAGCCACAGCAATTATAAAGCTTTCCCTTTATCATTTTAACAGGTAAGAAATATGCTATTACATTTATGTTTATTCACTTCACAGATAAGTACTTTCTACTTATAACCTCCTGGGCAATTGCATGTTGAGAATTAGACTTTGGAGTAAACACTGTCCTTGCTTCCATGAACTTTACAGTGTAGTAGGAGATATCAGACAGCACACACCAAGGTAGGTACACAGTAGCGGTGGTGGTAAATGCTAAGAAAACCAAATAATAATGTGTTGAGTCTACTACCTTTGGCTAAAACTAGCATGAAAATATATCTTCGGATGTATTTAAAACAGACAGAATAAAAAGTAAAGTAAAAAAAAAAAAAAACAGTCTTTAGAGAAAGAATATTAAACTTGAAGGTAGCCGCATGAACAAGGCTAAGCTCAGTACTTGCAGTTGTCACATTTGAATAAGAGAGATTCATGATGAGTAAAGGAAGCAGAATAAATCCAGTGCTGTGGATTTGGGATGTTTTCTCTGTGAGCTAGAAAGTAGCTGGGAGTTCTGAATCACAGAACCTTAGCTTAATGGTGCAGACTGTAAACTTTAGGGAGAAGGTGACTTTTTTTTTTTTTTTGATCAATTAGAATGCTATGGAAAGTATGCTGGTGGTGCTAACAAGAAATGTTTGATTGATACATTTAGTAATAGGTGATTGTATATCTATCTTTATTATTATATAATTCTTTTATGGTTTAACTCATTTCCTTATGTAGCAACTATAATTTCACATTATATTTTGAAATGAATTAAAGATCTTGATATCAAGTCTTGCAAATGTCACTTCAATAGCTTCTCAGCTCTGTCCATATTGCTTTTCCTGAGAGTACCAACAAATATTTGTGATGAAACTCATTCAAATCTTAGTTCATGTGAGTATATTTTTCTGCCTTAACTGGCAGTCTGTTGTTTATACCAAGACATCCCTCTAGATCTATTTTGGAGGGCATACCAGTGTCATTGGCTCGGTAATTCAATCCAAAGTTCTTTTCTCAAGAGTAGCAACATCATTTGCAGGCATGTGCCAAGTGCTTTTTCATGTTCTTCTCTCTGCCCTGTGGCCACTAAACCTTTAATGCTTTCACACTATTCTTCCGTTTTTGACCCTAGATCAAATACTACTTTATCAGAAGAGCTCTCCTTGACCTTTTGGGTCTGATCTCCTGTGCAGTATGTTTAATTCATTGCATTAATTACATTTGATATTTCATGTTGTAACTATAACTATTTTATTTTTATCTGTCTTTTCAATAATATTGGTACTCCTGACTCAAAGCACAGCTAGATCTAACAACAATCTGAAAATGATTATTGAAAGAAAACTTTGGAAAGTAATAATAAAATTCTTTTTTTATCCCTGATTCAGTATATGTGCCTAAATTATGTGTCTTTGCTTAGATCATTTAGAATGTATGCCTTTTTATATATGAAGAAATATACTTGAGCTTTCTTTCAATGGGTGCTCCACTTTAAAAAAAAATCTTTACTACATCTTTGCTTCTTTTGAGAAAATTTTTCTTTATGTTGCCTGTAAATCCAGATTTACAAACCTCATCCGTTAGCTTCCTGAGTGCTGGAATCATTACATCTTTATGACGCCATAACTTGCTCTTAAGCCAATTTTCTGACTCAACTATCTCCTCTCTGTAGTATATTCCCATTTCTGTAATGTCTAATATAGTTATCTATGTTTGTACAATATATGCACATCTGTCTTAATGTTCTTTACGTTTAAAATAGGGGATGTAAAAACCTCAAATATAGCTACCAGGATTAAATAAAATCATTTATGTAACAGGAGCTAGGCAAACTCAGACCAAGGAACACTTCTTGAATATTTTCTAGATAGTGTATTTGATAATTTATGAGAGACAAAAACTACTGAATATGTAAGTCAATAGTAGGAAAGGGAAGAACAGCAAATTTTTGGAATTTTTGAATATACCTAAATATTACGCAACTTAAATTTTAAATTTCTTATATTTATTTAGATAGACATTCCTGACGGCTATAATAACTGAGATTTGAAAGGTTGAGAGACAGAGCCATGGCTCAGCACTGACAATGACTTGTTGCTTTGGAAGAATACCAGATTTGTTTTATGGTACTCACATGGCTACTCAAAAGCATCTCTAATTCGAGTTCCCAGAAATCTGTTGCCTTTTGTTGTCATGTGCAGACCCCAGGATACATTTGGTACAAATTCATATATATAGACAAAGCAGTTATATAAATAGTATAAAATTAATAATATTTTAAAAGAAAAGAAAAACTGGGTGGGAATAAATAGATATTGCTTAGTTAGTTGCTCTGTGTTCAGTTATATACCTTCTCGGGGTTACATCCTTCTGTAACATTAATTTTTTATGTATATTCAATAACACTGTGACTATCTTATCACTTTTACAAGCACTCTCCGTGGGAATATTAACAGTGTATACTGAGTATGAATTGGCCATTTAAATTGTTTTAGGTGAACATATTAGCACTAACACATCTCAGCAGTTAACTGGTTTTATAAAGTAGGTGTTATATTTTTTTCAAATCCTCCCAAAATGTAAACTGTATCTGAGAGAAAAAATAAATATTATTGCATGGGGAAAAAATAAATGTATTATTGTTGGAAAAAAATCACTATTGGTTACACTTTACCTCATTGGAAATATGTACTACACAATTGTTATTTACTTGTTAGACATAACAATAGAACAGTTGTAACCACCTGAAATCTTCCTTAAAACTAGTTTCATTAAATGTACAACAACAATAAATCTGTACAATTGTGGAAAGTTATTTATGTGTCACATATTGAAATAAATAGCATATTTTATAATATATTTCTCTTTGTGCAAATATATAGTAAGTTACAAACTACACTGCTTATATTATTGCATTATTACATTTAATGGAAATTAGTCTATATTGTTTAACTACTACAATGGTCAAGGAAGCAATGTAAAGACATTCCTGTATGTGTGGGTCTAGATTATGTAAAAGTCAGTCTAAATTAACATGATACATCACTATAAGTGGCATTTATCAATCAATTGTGGAATTTATGTATTCATGATTCCAAATAGAATAGTGATTGTTGTCTAGTCTTCATGTAAATATATTTTCACCCACTAAGATAATTCTTCTAAAACCATGGGCATTCTGTCTTAAAACAAACAAATCAAAACTATCTCTATTCTTTTTAGAATAGCACATAGTTATTTGGAACAAAGACAGAGTGATGAAAGATGTTGAGTTACCTGTATTTTTAAAGAGAGCTGTGTTAAAACAGGAGAATACACAGGAATGTACTAAGAAAGGGTGCAGTTTTTCCCACAAGGGATAAACAAGTATTTTTGGAATGATGATAAATTCCAAAATTCTTCCAAACTTATGATCATTTATCTACATTTACAGTGCTTGGCATTATTCAATAGTGCTATATTATGACAAATTTCTCTCCCAATAGACTCAATTTCGATTCTCTCTCTTCTGTGCCTACAAAGATCTTCAAATTGTTCCCTGTTATTGACTACCATGTATCCTAAAACTGCAGCATATTCTCCTATTCTAGGCCTCACTAACAAATCTATCTATGGATTTTGCACTTTATTCAAACATTTAAAACTCCTGGGTGCACTGATATTTGTCTCCTTATGATTCACCCTCTACACAAATCTCTTCAGTCATGTTGGATGAGACATGAATGAGCAATGGATACGCATTGCAGTAATGTTTGAGAATGGGTATTGATGACTGATTCAGCCCTAGAAACAACAAAATAGCTTCTAATGTTCAAGAAAAAAAGCTGATATTCAGATATGAGAAAAGTTTTAAGAATCAAAACATGAAACTGTCATAATATGAATGGAATGTAAGAGATATGTGCTCCAGAAACAAACTAAAGATGAAAATGGAAATGTATCTAAGTAACAATACAATAGAGAAAACATCAAGTAACAAAATCAGTATTTATCTGTGTGCATAAGGACAAATATTCAAAGTATGGTTAGAAATTATACTGGTTTAATAAGTGGTAGTTATAATTGTAGGTTTTCCTTCAAGGTCTATGAAACCATCCATACAAATATCATTATAAAGAGTAAATATGTTATTTATAAAAATGTGTATAAGGGGGTGTAGGTGTGTGCTCATGTTTTGTGTGTGTTTTGTGTGTGTTTGATGTGTGTAGATATTATTTGGTATGTGTATGTAGTATGTGTTTGGTATGTGTATGTATGTTTGATGTGTCTATGTGAGTATGTGTTTCTGAGTGTGTGTGTAGGTGTGGAATACAGTGTGTGGTATTTGGTGTGTTTTGTGTGTGTTGTATATGTGTATGTATGTGTATATTTGGTTTGTTTGTATGTGTATGTAATATTTGGTTTATGTTTATATGTAATATATGTTTGGGGTGTATATGTATGTCTGTGTGTGTGTGTGTAGTTTTAATGTGTAGGGGGTTTGTATGTGTGTGGTATATTTATGTGTGTATGTTTGTTATATGTATGTGTGTTGGGTGTGGGTGATCTGTGACATGTTTGTGTGTATATGTTTGTGTGAAGGGGGTCTGTGTTATTTGTGTGATGTGATATGTGAATATGCTCTGTTGTGGGATGTGTGTGTGTGGTATGTGGTGTATTTGTGGAGTGTGAGTGTGTGTGTATGTGTTGTGTGTGTGTGTGTGTGTGTGTGTGTGTAAGAGAGAGTGTACATGAAGAATAATTGCGAGTGCTTGTCACCTGCCCTTATAAGGATCTCTTGTTATAAGGTTTCAGGGGGGATAACATGAAACCTATCTACCAGGCTAGGTGACAAGCTCAAAGTAGGAGTCCTACCTAAAGCTACATGCACCAGACATGCAAGCCCAGAACACGAAGGAAGCCGTTCTATTTCTTCTGGTCTCGGAATGAGATTTTCAGGGTTTGACACATCTTGACCTCACTCTTGGTCTATACAGGCTTGCCCAGTTTCACAGCCTTCAGGAATCTCGTGTGTGTGTGTGTGTGTGTGTGTGTGTGTGTGTGTGTGTGTCTGTGTGTGTCTGTGTCTGTGTGTGTTAGAGTTACTATTGGTATAATAAGCACCATTACCTAAAGAAAGTTGGAGGTGAAAGGGTTTATTTGGCTTACACTTACACCTTGTAAACTATCACTAAAGATAGTCAGGACAGGAACTTAAGAAGTCTTGGAACCTGGATGCAAGAGTTGATAGATACAGAGGCCATGGAGTGGTGCTGCTTACTGGCTTCCTCCTTATAGCTTGCTGAATCAGCTTTCCTTTAGAACCCAGGAACAATACAGGGATGATACCATCACAATGGATCGATACTCTTACCATCCATCCAATAATAAAATGACCTACAGTTTTCCCAACAGCCTTATCTTTTGAAGGTATTTTCTTAACTGAGGGTTCCTCCTTTCAGATCAATTTAGTTTGTGTCAAGTTGACAGAATACTATTCAGAACAACTGTCTTCTTTTCAGTTTGACACAAAAGCATATGATCATCAAGCTGTAAGCTTTCCATTCTCAAAATGTGTGTGTGTGTGTGTGTGTGTGTGTGTGTGTGTGTATGTATGTATGTCTGTGTGTGTGTATGTATGTATGTATGTATGTATGTGTGTATGTATGTGTGTATGTATGTATGTGTGTGTGTATGTATGTATGTGTGTGTGTATGTATGTATGTATGTATGTATGTGTGTGTGTATGTCTTGGGAGGAGAAATCACCTCCTCCATGGATGAGCCCTATTATTCACTCCTCAATGTAAAGTGGTCAAGCTTGAAACCATGTACACACAAAAAACAAAAACAGACACAGATACTGCACACATACTTCATACATACTCATATCTAACTATAGGTATTATGTAATAAACCCATAGGAAAAGATCATATCAACATAACAATTGGGGATGGTATGAGAAGTGTTTGGTGGAGGGTAGCTGGGAAGGGCTGAAAAGAGAAAAGAAATGAGAGATATTCATGGAATTTCATTTCAATTAATAAATAGCATGGCCTCTTATGACGTCAGTCAGCATGCTCTAGAGTACAACCGTGGCACACAAACTGTGGCAGCAAGAAAAAGCTTTCTAATTGGATGTAAGGCCCTTTCAATGAGAGAACTTTTGTCTTGTATTGGAATCCTAGCTAACTACCCAGGGCTAATGACATCATGTGTCTTGTAAGAAAACTTATAACCACAAATTTATTATATAATTATAATCCCTAACTACATTCTAAATATTTATACTATGGTACAATGATTTAGGAGAAAATAGCGCTATCTTGAATATGTATATTTATACCACTAGTCTAGTTTAATGTGGTGTACCATTGTACTTGACAGTTAAATCGTTACAAGAATTTTACTTACAAAACCATTTCCTCAGTCTCCATTTTTAAGTAATTTTCTAACTTCTTATGCATCTCAAAACATGGTAATATTTCAAGAAGACTAAACAGTTTGGAAATTACATATTGTGTTTATAAAATATTAAAGAACTATTGTGAAAGAAATATTCATTATCATTGTTTACAACATCAATTAGTCCTAGGGTGTTTTTTCATATTATTATTTTTATGTCAATACATTTACTGCTTCTTCTAGTACCTATCTAATTGAATGGCTTCTCTCAGTCTTCAGATATTCTTTTTGGTGTGTGTGTGTACCCTTTAAAAAATACAATTATTCCATTTATTTACCTAACGAGCTCACATGCATTTGCCACAGTGTTTATATAGAGGCTGGAAGACTACTCGAAGGGATCTGTTCTCTTGGTAACACTCAGATTGTTGGGCTTAGTACCAAGCAAGCTTATTAGTTCAGTCATCCTACCGTTTCTTTCTTATTTTTTATTGGATATTTTATTTATTTGCATTTCAGATGCCATCCCTTTTGCCCATTTCCCCTCCTATAAATCCCTATCCCATTTCCCTCCTTTTTTTGCTTTTATACCATTTTAATTATATGGACGTGTTAAGGTCAGTTCTATGTTGAGGAACTAGCAGTACAATAGATGCAAATAATCAAGGAACAAGCAAGACAATTGGTTACCTCTATGTAGAGCATCCTTGTCCCCACTGCTTTCTTCTGACATTTCCAAAACATTTTAGCTTGTTTTAGTTTAACTATGAAAGGATTACATATATTTTCTTCTAGGTTTTACTTATTTGTTTATGCATTTGTGGTTTACTGTCAATTAGAAATATTAGAAATTTTTTGGTTAGTGTAATTTCAAAAGTTTCCCATGCTCAACTCTTTTTTTTTTTCTGGCATTTCATTAAACTTAATAACTGTTTATTTATTTCACCATTTCTTCCTCTTTATTTATTTATTTTATTCTGTTTCTTTGCATTTAATATACTTCTGGTAGTGACTATTGTGATGATGTATGGCCACTCATTCATTCTATGTTCAGTGTCTTAGTGAACCTAAAATACCCCCCAGTTTTCATATAGTGCTTTGCTTTTTTTTTTTCACTCACTATTTTTTTTAATTAGGCTTTTCAGGTTTTGGTTATATTGTACTCTCTTGTATGTTTTCTAATGTATTCATTTGATTCCTTAACATATTCATGATAACTCTGGTTCTGATGCTTACAAAGCTCTTCATCATAATATTTTTAGTTATCTATTAGCATGCCTTTTAATCTTTTATTGAAACCTGGGCATCATGTCTCAGGTAATAGGAATAGAGACATAGGCCTTTAGTGATAGGTATCATGTTCATTTAACTAGACTTTTGCCTGTGATTAATTTTTAATGTAGCTTGCTGTTCATGCCAAAAGAATCAACCTCCTTTGTGTGCTTTTCCCGTCTAACTCATTGTCTTATGTGTCCCTAAGAACTCCTTATGTACATTCTTTGTCACATAGTGCATGCAGCTGTAATTCATTGTTACTACACTGGAGGATTTTTTAGCATGGTAGCAATGCAAAGAAACACAGGAATGTTTTGATATCTTTTGAATAAATCTCAATCTTTTAGTGTGTATTTTTCCCTGGGCTGTAGAAATCACAAATGTTTTTAGCTATATAATATCTCTATCTCTATAAAAAGACAAGAACAGAATTTGGAAATATTCCTTTGTTGTTAATCCATCTCTTTGTGGAGAGTAAGTCTCTCTGTGGAGAGTATTCAGTATGCTTTACAGTGGGTAATTGTTTTCCTTAATTTATGAGAGCCAAAAGAATTTGGTGTTGTTGTTTACTTTGTCTTCTTAAGTTGTCATAGATAAGAATACTTAGGTTTTCTTGTGGTAAAAATTAGAAGCAAACATGTCCTTCCTGTTTCTTTACCTGCAAGATACCTTATTTTCATTTTAGTGTAAATCTGCTTCTATTGTGTATCTTTAGCTCTGGTTATGCATACCAACACTTTATAATTTCTGCTCCAGGGACAGTTCAAACCAGTGAATCTCTGTGTATCCCCATCTTCAGGATTTGGTATCAGAGCTTCCACTGAGATTTTAGTTTTCACATATCCAAAAATAATCAAAGTCTTTTTCAATGTTATCATACTTTTTATATTCTTACTGTGACAATGATGACTTCCAAAGTCTTTGTGTATCCTCACTGAATATGGAAGCTTCAAAGGTTATATTTTAAAGAGGCAACAAGAAATCCACACACGTCTGATCCACTGTGTCCTTCTAAATGAGTGCACGTCTCTCGGGAGGATCTAGGTATGCTAGTTTCTATTATCAAAGTATGCCATAATTTTAATCCTTTACAACTGCAAATATATTGTTCCTTAATAATGTTTCAGGTTTGTCTATGGTCAGTTACTAATGTAATAACAACTCCTTTCACTCATGCATATAGATGAAAAGCAGCCAATATTTAGGTAGACATTACTGTTCATGCTAGTAATACCAGCACTTGCAGTTGAGGCAGGAAGATTGCAGAATTCAAGTCAAATCTCAGCTACGGGAGACTCTCAAATATATTTCTACCTACTTACCTACTTACCTACCTTTATACAAACAAATATACATGATGTGATTTGCCTTGACATAAGGGGAAAAGAGAGATGATTCATACTTTTGTTTAAATCTTCTTCTTGGGGGTAGAACATAATTCAGGTCTCATTTGTGATAAAATGTTACATAAGGAAAGATGATTTTACTACTCACTGAAATAATTTAATTAAGTATCCCTATCCGAATCTCATCATTAGCAACTTAGCAATGGCAAGAATTGGTTTCTGAATATTGTAAATAATGGTAAATTCTGGTGTGGTTAATTATAAAATGTTCATATTCCATGCAGAGCTATAAACATCACTCTGAAAGCTCTGTGATATTTATATAATCTGGGACTGCTCACTTTTGCAACTCACATTTAACTAGATAAATATATCTCATATCTTACCAAATTTTTGTTTAAGTTTCATGCTTTTGTTACTCCATTTGCACTTTTAACTTTGGGCTGTTAATAAGAAATCTGTTAAAATAATGGCATTGAACATAAAAACGTGTTTGGCTCAGCTTGGTTCAGCAGTTAAAAGCAATTACTGCTCTTCCAGAGCATTTGATTCACAGTGGGGCAGATCAAAATCACCTGTTGCACTAACAACAAACAATCCAATCTATGTCTTTTTCCTGGACTCTGTAAGAACCTTCATTCATAATGCATAGACAGAAATACAGACATGCAGTAACACAATCTTATAGACACATATACATCACATACTGCATACATATGTGTGCACACACACAGATGCATACATATATATATAAAACTGAAAGTCTAAAAATATCATAGGTCAATATACATAGTTCACTGGCAGTGTTTCTTTGAAATGCACATAATCAAGATTCAATTCCAGTGCTGCCAAACCAAAAAAAAAAAAAAAAAAAAAAAAAAAGAAAAAACAAAATAAATTAAATTCTAGAAATAAATAATGATGTAAGTCAATAATCTGCTGGCTAGGCTTATATTTATCTGTAAGTGTCAAACACTGGGCCAAGTATCTTTCAGGTAGAGCCATTTGCCCCAATGCTGTCAAACTCCATACTCAAGTGGTGTAAAGAAAACTAGTCTCAGCCTTAATCAGCACCGTAGGAAGCATTTTATTGCCTTTTACATGCTCTCTTTACAAAGTAGCACTTGCTTAATTAACTCCACCCTTACATAACCAAAAATTAGTTTACAAAACAATATTAAAAGATAGTCTAAAGGGAACATTTGTTGAAATAAGTTGTTTAGCCATTACTGCAAGAACAGCTTTGTGCCTACTAATGATAGAATTTATAACCAATGTCTACAACTTTTAATGTTACACTATATTTTCCTAAATGTTTTTCAGCACAGTAGCTAGATACAAACAACAAAAAGTTCTCCTACTTTATATTCCCTTTGTAATTTACAAATGTAATAAAAGACTAGTTCATTAGTGCAGAGGATGAATATGGGCAGCGCTTGCAGCTATATACATGCACACACAAACAAAACACGCAAATTATTGGGCAATAAATATAAAATATTGGAATTGGTATGAAGTACAATGTTCTCTTTTTAATCGAAAAATGTGTGTAGTAATTTTTACACTATAATTCACCAAAGAAGGCCTTATCAAATTCATACAGAAAGAAAAAGATTAGGAAATCAATGAAAAATAGAAATTCCAGTAGATGAGTATACTTCAGTAAAAACACATTGAAGAAAATGTACCAAATAAAACATTAGATCATATGAATGCAAATAAAAATCTCAATTATTACTGATCACATAGCAATAGATGAAATAAATATATTACATATATTCCTCATAAAATATTCTTTAGTCACCACAAATTAAAAATATGAATAGGCAATATTATTTTTGTCAAGAATGAAAAATTACCAATAATTTTCATGTCTAAATTGTTGGAACAAGATGAAAATGCTTACAAAGTTGTATTTTCAAAATTAAGAAGTAGTGTGGACTTTATTAGTTAAAGGAGTAGGCATTTGTGTAATAGGTGGAGATCACTGTCCAACCAAGGTGAGTACAGATGTTATGTTAACTGATGTTACATTAAATTCTGCTTCAGAGTATTTTATTCCATTCCCTCAAATAGTGAACAGAATATGAGTAATCACATATATTGAATGATTGTATAATATAGTTAATTTAGTATTTCCTTAAATAAGTACAATGTATCCATAGGTTAATATTATCCCCTATGTAATATCAACCATGCCAAAACTAAACTAGCAACATTCACATGGAAAGATTGTTGTGTGTATTGTTTTCAACAAAAAAGAGTCAAACATTTAATTTTATTTCTTCCTTGTCCCACCTCACTCTACCAAAGAGGGAAAGAATGAAAGATTGAAGAAAGAAATCACTGAAGGGGCAAAAGAAAAGAACAACAAAAAACACAAGTAGACACTAGCTGAAACAGCCATGGTTCTTAAAGACTGCTTCAAAACATCTTATTGAATTCAACTGCTTGCATAAGGTCCAGAACAAAATACACCTACACCTTTGTATGTTTGCTTTCTTCATTGATCTCCTTTCTAAGTTACTGTTTACATTCTTCTTCCTTTCTTTTCACTATTTTCATTCTCTTCCTTCCTGTGTTAAGAAGGCATTAACAAAGTATATACATTTCTGAGGAGTGATGTCATCTAAAGCAGGAGTGAATTTTCCAAACTTAGCATACGCAAGAGACATTTTTCATGTGTGAGCACTGTTTTCTTTCCTTCTTTTCCTTTGTTGATACCTCAATCATGAGCACAGTATATACATCACTCTTGCCTCCTCGTTTACAACTCCATCTGCTCCTATAATACCCTTCCTCTCATCTATTTCCATGACCTCTTCTTAATTACTACTATTCACACATGTATATATAACCTATTGTGTTCATTAATATTTTATGGATAAGTTTCCTGGGCTGAACACTTGAAATTAGATCTCCTCTGTAAGAACACTTTCTTGGAGTTAGCTAATTCTTCCACTCATAGCAGCCATTGACTTAGTGTAGTACTTCATCTATGGTTAGGACCTTAGTTCTATCAAACTAGATTTGCTTTGCAAAAGATGAATGCTATTTCAGATATTCACAACTAGTTGAAAACCAGAAGTGACTGTGCCATCCTAAATTAATACATCCATAATGCAACATGTATACCTAAGGTTCTGGAAAAAATATGAAAGAGGCATAAAGATTAACGTGCCAGTGGACCAATATATCTAGTCCAATATATTATTTCCTAGACACAATAAGCACATGGTACACATGAAATATCAAGAGTATGGCTAATGGCACAAGGCCAAAATAGTGACAACACCATTTGCCATTCCAATTTAGGCAGAGGAATTTTTAAATGTCCCCTCTTTTAGTAAGCAGGTTCAGGTGGACAATGGAAACTAAGATATTTTTGAAAGAGAAAATAACCATCTGATATTTCATTTCTGATGCCAAACAGAGTTAGATAATTTGTCCCTACACACATGGTTAGAGGGAAGCTTCTCGTTACATGATATGGCAGTGCTGTGCACCAGAGGATGAAAAAATAATAAAAAGGATAGAAACAGAAAATGAATGTCTCTATCTATCTGTGGCTGATACAAAGAAGAATTAAAAGAGCAATAAAAAATCTGTATGGCATTGCAGTAGCAGCAGCTGCAGCAGCATAAGCAGCACTAAATTATACATACATTTGCTCTGAGAATAATTACACTGTTCATCAATAATAAGTAATTATCTAAAAAATCATCATGTGACACACAAGCACATTTGTAAAAAGTAAAGGCACATATGTTCCTATAAAGATGTTTAACTATTCATCACTCTATGATTTTTATCAAATCACATAGAGTTTTCAAAACCCATGGTATGCAAAAAGATGGCAGTGTATTTTTCATCCAAAATTGTTAAAAGGAAATTTATTTTATAATTTTAGGAAACTAAAAATAGATTATTTCTCTATTCAAAGCTGCTCAAAAGTTGAATAGGAAAATGGGCTTCAAATCGTAAAAAAACAAACATTCAGTCTGAAGTCAACAGATGCATTCTCCAATTATTCAACTCGTCAACCATGAGCTGACAGTTAAAAGACCAGAATAGATGGAGCCAATCATAAACACAATCCTTTCTCCTCCCAAGCTGTGAGTGAACTCCATATACAATTAAGTAGTGTAGAGTTTGCATTCAATAAGGAATTCTTCTTAAGTTACATGATAGACTTCTATCATTATTTTTCATGTATGCTGCTAATTTATTTTCTACTCCAATACTTTTCAAAAAATTTTGTTGTTGATAGAAATAAATATCCCGCCATATATATTGAGTCTTTAAACTAAGCAGAACTTTAAGAATAACAGCTGAATTACAGAGAATCTCTCCTTTCATTTCAGGTGATATTGAAAATCATGTCACACTCAGAGATGTTACCATAAGCAATAATCAGTATTCCTAATTATTTTCATTTAAATACTCAATAATACACTCATTTTAGGTACTGTGTTACCTGACCAAACTATGTATATAAAGGAATATTTTTTTATATTTTCATGTGTTTTATACACAGATATTTTTTCACTGAGTTAGTATGCCAAATCCAGTGTCTATTCAGAGAAATATTAAGTGCTAAAACATTGAATTCTTTTAGGTTAGATCCTTTGGTAAAACATCTAAAACGACACAAGATAAATCACAATATTAAAATTAATTTTCAGGTTAGAGTATATTAAACTCTTAAGTATTTTGCTAGAAAAAAAAATTGTATTACTTGAGAAAATACCTGTTTCACTTAGTAAACTTTAGCCTGTAAAAGTTCCTGTGAACTTCATCCAAAGAGCAAGTATTCATTTGCATAAGGATGACTGAGATTTTAACAATACATGGCAATTGTTGTATTTGAAATGAAACTTATTTCTCAATAAAATGCTTACCCACCCATCCTTTCTTACTTTTACAGACACAGACAGACCAGACAGACACACACACACACACACACACACACACACTAGCTAAAATGGTATAGGCCATATTGCTTATTTTCTTTGGATATTTATTATGATTGTTCATTTTAAATGTATCTTTAAGACGATTAGGAACATTTTCCTTTTCTTGCTCAGTTGTCCATATGCAGAATATGTCCGTGTAAGGATTGTCATATTAACTATGTATTGGGGTAAAAACATAACACGTAACTGACAATAAGCCTAGAAAGAAAAAGTTGGAGAATTTTCTTTTTGGTTTTCTTAAATAATATTTTAATTAGAGCACACACACACACACACACACACACACACACACACACACACATATATATATATATATATATATATATATATATATATATATATATGTTATAGTACACTGAAAAATTAATATGGATACTTTTATTTGATTACTTAGCAAATACAATTTGAAGTGGTTGACCATCAAATAAAACAGCTCTTGTAACTATAAAGTTTATATTCAGCTTGGTGAAGTAGTTCATAAATGAATAAACAAACACTCACACAAACACACACAAACACACACACACACACAGAGAGAGAGAGAGAGAGAGAGAGAGAGAGAGAGAGAGAGAGAGAGAGAGAGAGATTGAGATACACACTGAGAGACAGATCTACAACAAGTTAATAAAAAAGGGACAATTGAGAGTACTGAAATTTAACAGACTTCCAATATTAGTATATACTGAGACTCTAAAATATATACAAATTTATATTTATGGCTAGAATAATGAAATGCTGATGAAAGTTATATCTTTGTATGAAAAATAATACATAGCCACACAAGAAAAACAAATCTAAAGTTGAATATACTATTATAGCTGTTTTGTAAAAAATGCTTCCCTCTAGAAGAAGAGGGCAAAATAATAAGATACTAGTTTGGAAAAAATTGCAGTCACATAGATAAAAGTCTCATGACTTGAGAATGAATATAGATGACTAAATTGTTAATAGTGATTTGGTTTCAGAAATACTAACAGTAGAGCTGGAGCTCAAAAGAGAGTGAGTTAACCTAGAATTCCCAAGGCCCTTAGCACATTGTCAAGTACTGTGACATGTATGAATTGAAAACTTTCTAACAAATAGAAAATAAAAGAGTTAGAGAAGGAGGACATGTTGTAGTTTTGAAAAAATTAAAACACCAAAAAGATTAGAATAAAAGAATTCTTAGCCATTTAGTAACTTACAAAACAAAATCTGGCAGATTAGAGAATGTCTTGATAACTAACCAGCTTTTTTGCTTCGAGGTTCCTGCTCTGCTAAAGTTCATGCCTTTTCTTCCATTGCTGATGAACAGTGATGTGGAAGTGTAAGCTGAATAAAACCTGCCCTTATTCACCTCTCCAAAAAAAAGTATATTTATCTAATATATGCAGCATTGCTTGACTTTTAGTCTCCAATACCTGATGAAAGGAAGGTTGAAAATATAGGAGAGAAATATTTAACAACAACAATAATAATGAAGCACTATCATAGATAAGAAAAATAAAGAGATAAAATGTAAAAGAAATAACTTAGTTGAAAGTATGATGGAATCAAGCACTGTTTCCATACAGTCCTTTCATTTGGTACTCATCTTTATACTATTATAAGAAATTGTAAAAAGCATTTAAAATAAAAGAATATTTTCCTAATAGGAAACATACCTTATGTTTTCATATGAAAATATTCAATTGCAAATGAATTTCTTCTATATGAATTATTAGAGGCAAAAAAAGTATGAAATCCTCTAAGGCCATACACTTTATAATATGAGGCCAAGAAATGCAGGAAGAAATAACATAACAAAGGCATTTTGACACTTTTTAATTAAGCATAGAACACATAATAATAGTATTTCAAATAATATAAAAACAAACCAACTTTAATGAATAAATTTTCATTACCACAATAATATGTACATTATATACATAGAAAAATCTACCAATACATCAGTCAGGAAGGACTACAGAAGAGAATGAGGAATGTGAAAAAAAGACTATTGCTATTCAAATATTTGGCATAATATTATTTAAGGAAACATAGAAAAAGTAACCTTAACAAACTGTGTTATCCATGAAATGGAAAAAAATTAAGATCAAAAGAAATGTGTATAATGTTTTATTCTCTATTTATAGTAGTTTCCCTAGCATGTTAATATATTCATGATATTTCATGTTTATTCAAATAGTAAACAAACATAATTTAACTAGTTTTACATGTATACTAACATATATTTAAAAAATAACTAATGAAAGAATGATGTCAGTGGTTCGGGTTTTCACCGCTGAACAAAAAATGTTTAGGTAAGTGAAGAAACTAAAAAGTGTGATTAAAATGAGTTATGTGGTACTGAACACTGGGTAAGATTCATAACATTCAAAACATTCTGATTCTTTTTTAAAGAAAATGAATAACAGATGCAAAAGGGCCTGTAGGGTCTACATTGTTACTATACACACAATTGCTACCTTTCTCAGATCACTGATCAATAAATATTGATTTTCTCATAGCAGTGAACTTCCAAAGGCTCTTAGACTTAACAAAGAGTCTTCTAGGAAGTGATAACCAATAGAAAATAATAGGGAAGCAGATTTCAAATGAGTAATTCTTACATACATGACTATAAAATCTGATATTCTCAATCCATTAATAATATTACTAGTTGACTAGTGCAAAATTGCCTTTTAGTGCTTGATAAAATGATTATTGCAAAGGTTTACTTTCTACTTTTTTTTAAAACTCTGGCTGGATGGTTCAATTCATCTGTTCTGGCTCAAACTCCTGTCCAAGATGACTGATTCAAACTGTCTTCTCTCAGTTTCTCACTGAATTGCTCTGCTTTGCCTCTAACTCTGGCAATTTGTTGAGATCTTTTGGTTCCATCTCATTTTACGGTGTGTTCTGTTTTCACTCTCAACCTTTCTCTGTAAAACTGTCCCAGTAAAAGGGCCTGTGCTGACCAGAATGGGACCACATGAACTCACAAATAAATACAACTCCACAGTACTGGCCTGAACTCCCTAACTCCCAAATGACTCTCACTCCTTGTGATGTTATTAAATAGCTTTCTTTCCTTTGCTGTTCTCATGAGAATTGGGTATAACTTATTGCTGACTGATTCTGTGAAATCTTTCTCTGATTCATCACTATGTCTGCTTCTCAATTAGACACCATTTTCAAACATGACAGCTTCCTTCTGCAAACTACTTTTACCTTAAAGGTGTGTACTAACTGCATGGCTATATTTCAGACAGAGGAATTAAAGGTGCTCCAGGCATGTGAACTGCTCATGGGGCAGTGACCGGTGAGTGGGGGACCACCTGGAAGAGAATGGGGGGGACAAGAGATGCGAAGAGTTGACAGCAAGTCAAGAGGTCTGATCAAGCTGACAAATTTTTATTTTTCCCACACTGGTTATATACTCATAGAAGCAGGATGTGGGGTAGGGAGGTAGGGTAGGGTAGCTTTGTCTCTGGGAAGTACAGGTGTTCTCAAGAACAGGATATTGGCTGGGCAAAATATTCAGCAGAAAGAGCAGAACAGAATGGGTTGCTAGGTACCTGTCTACAAGATCTATAGCTATTTGTTCTCAACTGGGCTAGTACTTTTCCAAAGAGGCCAAGACTTTTTTCCAGAAAGCACGTATGGCTGACAAGGCAGTTAATGTTTAAGCAAGGTAGCTCCCAACATCTCCTTTTTCTTTGTATAGAAGGACTGTGTCGATTTTAATCATTGCCAAGACAAGGATAAAGGCCTGACCTCCAGTAATTAAAGGGGACCTTGTAATGGCTCTTGTCCTCCCAGTGTTGTGAAGTGAGGCATAAGGGCCATACCATCCTGATGTCTTTTTCCTGGAGAGGGAATTGTTTGGACATCAACCCCTATGCAGTCAGGCTTGTCCCTCAGTGAACCCAGGAAGATATTTTTAGTTTTTGTTGATATTCACTTGCAGTGCTTTGCCTCACAGCCTAAACAAGAAGGGGTTCTGGGTGGCCCCTCTTTACTTGGTTCAGGGCCAGGAGTCCCCAGTTTTAGGTTGGGTGAAGATGGGTTTTGGGAACACCCTGGGTGGAATATCAACCTCGTCTTGAGTTTTTTGGTCCTCCATAGCTAACTGATGATAATGTACCTGGATAGGTTTTGTTGCCAAATTATCTATCTGTTGTTGTACATATTGGTAAGTCTGTTAAAGGCCCAGGGACCAAAAGAAATAAGCAAACCCAATACAGCTAACAATCTCCAAATGGAAAGAAGTAGGGTTGACAACCATGGAGATGTTGAAAACCAATTTTTATAGCAGCTCTCTCTTCTGTCTCTCTCTCTGTGTCTCTCTCTCTCCATATATATATATATGTGTGTGTGTGTGTGTGTGTGTGTGTGTGTGTGTGTGTATGTGTGTGTGTCTTTTCTCTAGACCTTCTCTGACCTTTCTCATGCTCTCTTTGACCATCTCTGTCTTGTCTATATAAAAGCAACATTCTACTTTAAGAGTTGCTGACAGCCCTCCCTGCTGTAAAAAGAGTAAATCAAGTCCTCTGCAATTTTGGAGAATGATTTCAGCTAAGGAGGAGTGGGAATTAGAGAAGTCACTGATGCCTTGTTGGAGACACTGGACATCTCTGTCAATGGTGACACTGAATTTTTGATACGTAGACTTGGAGAAAACATGAAGAAATGCCAGTCCCTGCGCCTATGGCACCAAGGCCTAGAAGGACTAAAATGGTGATGGTAGTTAGGGGCTCTCTTCATTGGTGAACCAGTGAAGGGGAGGAATTAGTGGACTAATCCCACAAAAAAAAATAAAATAAAATAAAATAAATAAATAAATAAATAAATAACCTCTTCTGAATGATAATAAATCAATCAAAGGACCAGTTTTACAAGAATGCAAAAATCAGATTTTTTTTTTTTTTTTTGCAGAAAAGGCACCGGCTGAGAGGCAGGGTGTAAGCCATCAAGGCAAAACCACCAGGTGTTATTTGGGGGAACTAAATACTGGCTACTAATACCTAGTGCAAGTGTAATATTATAAAGGAGGGCATAGTGTGAAGGGAGTGTATTAGAAGTCACACAGAGGCCAAAACCTGAGACCTGAGAGAAGGACAAACCATTCCAATCCCCGGGTTGCCAGTGGCAATGGTGAGAGTTATTCGTAGGGATAAAATGGCCAGGAACAGCAATGCCTTCATATAAAGGTGGTAGGGAATGGTAACACAGCCAGCAGTCATCAACAGGATTAGGGGAGGTGGCATTAAGTGTAATAAAGGTTTGATTGACTAAGGTGAAAATCCTGTTCTTCCTCTGAATGAAGAGGGGAGGATCGGCTATGGGAACAAGAGAAGTTTCTGAGATAAAGGTATGAGCAGTTTCTGTAAAAGATGGAGGGTCAGGTTTTTTGGGCGGCTGTGTCTGGGGGACTAGAACCAGGTTGGGACCAATAGGGACTGGCAATTTCACACAAATGGGTTCTTTGTGTAGCTTAATGTTAAAGGTGAGGCCAGAATCTGTGCCTGATTAATAAAGATGGAGACCCCATGAGAATCCCCGAGCCCAATCTTTGTACTTAGCATGATCTATAAATGTAAGGGACAGGGGGAGGCACCAACCCAAGGTGACAGGGTCAGAATTTTTACAGGGATGATTGCACTCATTGGCCCAATGTTGGCACCTGTGGCAGCGGGTGCACGGGGTGGTTAGTAATTCCCGCGGAGGAGGGACATCTCTCTGGCCCTCAATGGGAGGTCTCCAACTCTGGCAGGAATGAGGACACTCCCACCGAAAATGGCCGGGCTGTTTGCAATTGAAGCAACTCTTTTGAGAGTTATTTAAGCCCACCAAAGGGTGGTGCCAATCACCAAGCTGATTGCGTGGCTTGCTCCAGCCCCTGCGCAAAGGTGGACATATTCTGTCAGTGACTTGAAGTGGTGGTTTTTAAAAATATCTTGACAAGGAGGGTTGGCATTTTCAAAGGCAAGCTATTTAATAAAGGGATTTTCAGGCTCTTGGACCCCAAACAAGCTCTCAGCAGTCTCTGTAAGGTGGCTCATCTGTTCCCTGTAGCACTTCAGTGAGGGCAGAGGAGGAGCCCAATTTAGGGTACATTTTTTTTTTCCAGGCAGCCAAGCATGCCTGATGGACCTGAGCCAGGAGGCCAGGGGAAAAGAGGATTTAGGCTTCCAGGGTGTTATAAGGTGGTTCACCCAATGTCTTCCCGGAGGCCCATGACTTAGTGTCTGGTCGTGGGCGGTTTTTGGTTTTGATTTCTTTCGCTGTTTCTGCCACCTCTGATTTCCATAATGCAAAGTCGCCTCTAGTGAGTGCTGCTTGAACTGAAGACCCCCAAACTTGGGAGACCCTTACTCAAGTCTTAGGAAATCACGGCCACCCAAAAATAGCAAGACACCTTACCTGGATGCTATCAGCAGAGGTTTATAAGGGAAGAGAGCTGGCAGCCAACAGTCAAACTGGAGTAGAGTTTGACAAAGCCAGTCAGCCTGAGAATGGTTTTTAAAGGGTGAAGCCACAAACCTGGAGAGTGAGGAGGGGGTGAAAGGTTGCTAAGGAAATATAACAAAAATATAGCAGAGAATTCCAGAGGAACACAACCTAAGTGAATTAGGGTTATGTGAAAAACACTCTGTATTCTCAAAATGTAGTCTTGCCCTGTCACTAGCTCAACTATTTCTCAGTCTCACCTAGGTGGCTTGTATTTCTCTTTGTGGTCAGGAATGTGTCTTCCAGCTTTGGGCCTTTTCCACCCACAGGTGGGTTCTTTTCCCTGAGGCTTGAGGAATGTAATCTGGCAAGTGTCCTCTGACTCAGGGATAATATCCCAGAATGTATCCAGGGGCAGTGAAGGCCTGAAATCTTACATTCAGTTCTGCTTTCTGGAACTTGCATTCTTTTGCTCAGGTCTAGGGGTAAAAAAAAAAAAAAGCCTGTATATATTTTATAAAATGGTCTTTATAATTTTTCACTCTACATCCCCCACTTCTCTTAATTTTGACAGTTTTTAACCATAAAAACTTAGGTTTTATAAACCCTGCCCCACTTCTTTTAATGTAAGCTTTAATTAGAAGACTTTATCATTGGCATAGCATTAAAATCTGAACAGCACTTACTCTTTCTCTAACGAAAGCCAGTAATCTATTTAAAATACAAGGACCTACTATCAAAAGCAAAAGCAAAATTACAAAATTATCCAGCCAGGAAGGATAACAGGGTTGTCATCCAAGGGGACCTATTGAACCAACTTTTAAACCAGTTTTGTTTTGTTTCTCTGTCTTTGGTCTAATCTCTCTCTGAGTTTGTTCACAGAGTCTCTAAACATCACTAAATGGTTTATATAAAAACAATGTTTTCCTGTAAGAGCAGTGTATAAATCACCTCTTTAAAAAAAAAAACAAAAAACAAACAAACAAACAAAAAAAAAAAACAGTAAATCCTGAGACTCCTAGTCTCAGTAAGTCAAGGAGATGGGCTCTTTGTGGAAGGGTATAAGCAGGGTGATAATAAATCTGTGGGACCAGCTGTTCAAGTATATAATAATCTTTGGCCTCATCAAAGACAGAAGTAGAGATATAAAGGGTTAATCCTGAACTGCAAGCTCACCATTTATCAATTTTAGGCACTAAGTGTCTGTTAGCAGGGGTCCTTGGCCTCTATTTTATTGGCTAGGGGTCTCAAAATGTTTCTATTTCTTTCGAACACACTTTCAAAGTTGTCTTTTGACTTTTATATATTTTGTAGCACATAGTTGTCTACATACACATATAATCACATATATAATAAAGCGAAATTGTAAAAGGAACAAATCTATATAACTCTAGATTCACATTTTGATTTTAATCTTGGAATCACAAGCTGTCATTTAACTTTGGGTGTACACACCCTAAGTCCCACCCTCTAAGGCTGCATTACCCCTGTGCCTCTAGGGTGGGGATGTCCCAGGAGTCAAGGCCTGATGCTCTTTGGCCTTGTAGAATAGCAGGTGACCTTGAGCTAAACAGCAGGGTTTGCTCAGGTGTCTGGATGTTCTTCAGTTGGCATCAGGCACAGGTGTTGGTGAACTTCAAGGAGGTCAGATGGTCAACAGCACCAGGAACAGTCTCTTAGTAGCCTGAAAAATCATTTCTCACACAAGAGGGACATTCTGGGTGTGGAACAAGGACAAGGGACACTCTCCAGCCAGAGACAGCTCCCGAGGGCAATTTAGTTTTAGGGTTCTGTTTATTCTCTGTATCTGTCCTGAGCTTTGGAGACAGTATAAATAGTGGAACTTCTAATTAGTCTCTAATATTTCTGACAATTTCTGACTCCCCTTAGAAACAAAAACAAAACTGCTATCTGATCTAATTACCTCAGACACTTGAAACCTCGGGAAGGTCTCTATTCTAGGCTGTTTTCTCCTAGGTATTTTCTTATTTATTCTAAGTCTCATAAGCCTTTGCTTGCTGGCATATCTTACACTGTCTTATTATTTCTCTGGCCTAAAACCTGAGATCCATTATATGCTTTAAATCTCTTGGCTGCTTGGTTGCACTCATATCTTAAGGGTCCATCTGTGCACTTAGCCTGGTAAGTCTTTTGTTTTTTGGGGAGTATAGTTCTCCCTTCTTGTGTGCACCATTGCCTCTTTTCCTCTAGATAGTAGCTGGCAGGATGGCTAGCATTCTGAGTTCTTTCTCTTACTCTATGTTTTAACTGAGGCCATCTCTTAGGCTCATAACCGGGACAGGCTCCTGTATCAAGCAACTTGATCTGTCCAGTTATTGCCTCAGGCCACTGAGTCTCCTCCCTTCTGGTGTCCTGGGCAATGAATATTTACAGCTGCTGGCTTCATCAGGGTTTCCTCTCTTGGTATACAGCCCTGCAGACATGGGCTGTGGCAAAAGCATACCTACTGTCCATGTAGATGTTGATTTTCTTATCGGGCCCCAAGTTCCAAGGTTGCTCTCTGCACCAATGAGCCCAGGGGTGGGAAGTCAGCCCAGATGACATTTGTGTCCACCACAGCAACACTAGCTTGTCTCTGACCAGCATTGAAAAAACTGTTCCCATCTGTAAAGCAGGTTGCCTCAGCTCCCGGCCGGAGTCAGTAGGAGAAGCCTTTCCTCTATCTGTGAGTTCTTGTCAGTTAGTTGAAGCCTGTTGGGTAGGAAGTGTATCTGGGCCCCCATCCTAGGGAGTAAGTCTCGACCCGACAGAGGGTAGGGACAGTCTAGGGTGACCATAAATGAATGGGATACCCAGCCCATCTCTTAGTCCACCATATTTCAGGTAGTCCATGAATACATTTTGGCCCATTGGCCTGGAGGAGGACTCTGTGTCTATCAAGAGTTGGGTGGCTCCAAACCGCTCCATCTATCTCAATCGCTGTCTTCACACAGAGCTAATATCTTCGACATTTGGGGTGTTTTTCAAGGCCTGGGATTTCCTGACCCTGGCTTCTACTTGTTAGGGCCCTCTTAGACCCCAAAGCTGGCTTCTTCACTTGCAATGTGCACACTGGTCTTTTTCAAGGAGTTTATCTCCCTTTGATTGGCTTCCCTCTTCTCTATTTTTTTTTTCTAACTATTATAGCCAAGTTTTTCTGTAAATTCTTTTCCTGTCATCTTTCTTTTAATTTCCCTTTCCTCTAGACTGTCTCAGAAACTTACACCAAACCTTTTAATGACTTATCTTGTAGTCTCTCTAGCCTCCCTGTTTAACTCTCTGTTAACTCTCATGTGCCTTGGTCAAAATTAGTTGGGTCTCATGTAGCTCTCTCTCTCTCTCTCTCTCTCTCTCTCTCTCTCTCTCTCTCTCTCTCAAGATCTATCAATGGGATCTGGTGTGGGCCTTTAGGTGTCCCTTACCTTCTGTAACCCGCTGTTGACCATGGCCTGATCAATTGATGGGGTCCCCATGTCTGAGGGAACATTTTTTTTTTCTGGTATCTTCTCTTGTTCTTCACTTCTGAAGACCAGAGCCTACAAGGGTCTTGTGGAAGAAAGGCTTTTTTTTTTTTTTTTTTTTTTTTTTTTTTTTTTTTTTTTTTTTTTTTTTTTTTTATGGGGGTTGGGGGGGAGGGTATTCCTCCACTAGACTTATCTAGGTGACTATATTGGACACTAGATCTAAGTGCCTGAGGGATCCCAGCCTATCTATTACTTTGATAACTAACTTACTTTTTTCTTATAAATTTGCATCTGTACCAAAATGAAGGCCTATTCTTTTGGCTCTCTGACTCACAACAGCCTGAAACTTTTTGTAGTAGGCAACCTGCCTGCCCTGTCTGACCTGTCTGCAGGCAGTTTTGTTGGTTCAGAGTTAAGCTGGAGTCATGTCATGTGACTTGTCTCAGGCTACTTATTCACTTTTTCTTTTTTCAAAATCTCAGCGCTATTCACTCACTATTTTTTTAATAAAAAATATATCATTATAACTCTCAAGTGGATAATCTTGCTGGGGCTATTTGTCCAGCTGCCCTGGCTCCACTGCCAGGATTTTAATCACCTGGGCCCTATCTATCTTCATAGATGGCAGGTGGAAAGCCACCAATTTATTACAGCAGCGACCCTGAGGTACAGCCACACACACCAAATTAGGTTTTCTTGGCAGCCAACTTGCAAGGCTGGGTGGTTCTAGGGGGTTGTGCTGGGGAGCCGTGAGCTGTCGCCTGCCAAGTGCAGGCTGAGCGAGGGTACCCTCCCTGTGGTGTTACCTGGAGAACACCCTACATGTGGTAGGCGGGCTGTCCAAATCTGAACCATGGTCGGTGCCCCTTACTAAAGGACCTGCCTGCCTCTCTGCTCTGCAGCAGCACTCTTGTACAGGTGACTTCATCTCTTTCACTGCTGGTGATCATGTTACTTATTTTTAACTCAGGATGTATAACACAGTAGGTTAACGGCTAACACACAGACAATTTGCCAAGAAACACACAAAAAGAAACCCAACATAGATAGCTCACCCCTCTCATGGGTGGCACATAAACCAGGTGATACAGGCAGTTCTCACACCTGCCATGGGTGCAGAGACCAAGATACACAACGAGGGCATAGATTTTGTGCCAGTAAGCATGTATGGCTGACAAGGCAGTTAATGTTTAAGCAAGATTGCTCCCAACAAAGGTATGAGGTTTATCTACATTTTAACCAGATCATACACCTAAGTCTTTGGCTATGATCTTTTGCCAGAGCAGCCATGTTGCTTGATTAAAATTCTCTATAGGCTAGGAGCAGACCTAAGAAAGCTGATGTCATAGCCCTGCTATGAATAATGTTTGACAAAAAAAAAATCTCAGCTACCTTTGATCTTCTTAATAAAAAACAAACAAAAATATAGCACAAATCACAAATAAAAAGAATGTGAAGGAGGTGATTTCTCAAGACAGAAATGAAACAATTATCACCCAATTTAGGTAATGTATCAAGGAATTTGGTTAATTTATATCAATATTTGCAGCCTAAAGTCTTGATCATAGTTTATATTTTTGAAATAAGATACATAAGAGTCACTTCTGCTTTGGTCATATTCCAAAAAGTCATAACTCAAACCTGGTGAGATTCATTAGTCAAACAAAAACTAAGTGACATTTTACAAATCTTTTTCTAGTTACATTGATCAAAACTGTCAATCCAACAATGGAAATTTGAAAAAAGGCTCAAATATTTCAAGAAGGTAAGGAGAAAGAAACATTAAATCGAAAATGAGATGTGTTGAATAGATTTATGGGATGAAAAAGAACATTGGAGAAACAAACCCAACACATTCTGATTGAAGAACAGAGATTAATGAATAGTCATATATCAGTAATGATAAATGCTTCAAATGTAAAATGTGAGAAAGAGAAAAACTGGACTTTAGATTCAACTCATTATTTATGTGCTTGTCTAGCATTTGTAAAAACACTCAGTTTGTTTTCTAGTACAAAAACCAAACAAACTTATATATACAAACAAGCAAAGATGATTAAAGGAATCCTACATTAACCTCTAAAACAAAAATTAATTAAAATAAAACATGCACTGAAATATTTAAAATATAAATAATGAAAACAGAGGCTATGAATTTGAAATAGAGCACGGGGGAGTATTTGAGAGGGTTTAGACTAAGGAAAAGGAAGTGGGAAGTGATAAAATTATAGTACAACCAGAAAAATAAAAGAAATCAGTTTTAAAGAAAGTACATTCTCATAAATCAATTCATTTTGAAGGAAGTCTAGCAATTCTTTGAATATTCAAATAGATTAGCCTACCTTGAACTTTCTCAGGTCATTCATTGCTTAATGAAGTGCAATTCATTAAAATTTTGGAAAAAAAATCTAAAATAATATACTGTATAATACATATTCATTACAGTTTGCATTTATTTGCACAAAATGCAATTTTCACTTATAGTATATACAAAATCCAATAGTTTTAAACATGAATAAATTCATAAAAATGCTCAAGTCAAAAATCATTGACAAAAATAATATGTTTTTATGATATCTAATAATATAATTAATGAATAAAAAGTCCATGTGTAGTGAAAAATTTTGAGCTCTGAACTTGTTTCAAATTATCTGTAACACCTAAAATATAAAAATTATATATAAATATTTCATTCTTTTGATATTACATATTTTAAAAGGACAGGAGATTTTGAAAAAAAAGAGAAAAATTGACAGAGGAATGATAAATATGCTTAATGTTTAAATCACTAAAACTAAAGTCAAATATATACCTTAGTTAGGTATAAATGAAATGGCCCAGAAACATTCTGTAGTATATTCAGGAGGCTGTTTTTAATTCATTTAAACTACTTAACTAGTTTAAACTATTAAACTAATATTAAACAAAATAGGTATTTTTTTTTAGAAATAAACTACCTCTATTTCAAAGTACCTGTTCATATTAAAATACAAAGGAAAAAATGATATTATCTGTTGCCTTCACACAGAAGATGCTTGACATGTAGACATCTGGCTAGTAATTCTTGCAATCTGCCACTTTGCTTCTGTCTTCAGAATCTGATCTTTGATCTCTGTTATTCTTTAGTGGCATGTCCTTATGAGTCGATCCATCAAATGACAAACTCCTGGCCTTACTAATATATTTTGACAGACAGGTATTTTATGACCTGCTGCTTATCTAGAATCCTGATTCTAACATTCTTCCATGGTATATGTTCATTTCTATGGAAGAATTTTTTTCAAGTAGGAATATCTGTCTCTCACACACTCAGCATCTCAAACCAGTGCCCAAGACCAATACATATTCACACATTCATTATTTTTATAATAATATATTTAGATATTAAAATCTGCTTCTGAGTGAAGACATGCTCTTTCCATATTTGGAGTCATAATTAAATTACTGAATGTAAAAGATATATTTTGCAAGTGTAATTAATAGCATTGTTCCATAATTCTATGATAGGAAAGAAAGCTTAAGTTCATATTCTCTTTAATAGAAGTGTTGGGACAATTATAAGTTAGTAAATAAGCTACTGGGAAGAACATTAGGTAAGAATTTGATCAACAACAGTAGGCCCTCTTTATTTGTTCCTGCAAAAAATAGCTTCTAGGTTGATGAAAGAAATTGTGTTTTTTATTGTGAGGGTACACATGTATCTAACCCAAACATTGCGATGAAGATGAAGATAGAATTTCTGGCATTTCTCTAATAGTCTCATTCAAGTTTCAATGAAGGCCATTGTCTCCAAAGCACAATGAAGGTCTCAGAACAGTACAAAGGAAGTCCTCCTCTGGCTTTCTCATGCACAGAAAAGTGCATATATTACACAGAGATGCACATGAAATATACATACAACAAAAATAAACCACACAAATACACATATTCGTTCAAGCACAGAAAGCTCAAAACATAAGCATTTCTTAATAATTTTAAGAGGATTGTAGTTTTAATGAAATTTCATATCAAGTTCAAACAAACTATTGTATTAACACACACATGAGCAAATAAAAATTTCTAATTTATTCATTACTGTGCTTTCTTAAACTGATTACTATTTTCTGATCTGAGTTTAAAATAACACATTTTAGGCACAGTAGAAAAGAAAAATAAAACAATCTTGTATCTCTGATATGTTATACTGGTCACAGCATAACTAAAATTCTGTTGATTTCTGAGAAATAAAAACAAATTTCTAAAGAATGCCATACAAAAGTTTGAATTATTCTGATAATCCTTTGTGTTGTAGTACACTGTATAAAATTCAGAATTTGCCAGCTGACTAAAATCAGAATTGACACAGGAAAGGATAATGCTAGTTAATCTGAAATAATAAACATGAATTATTTAATATCAGAACAGAAAGAAAATGTTTTAACATTAAACAGTTAAGTATATTTTACATAACACAAATTAATCATTTTTTTATCTTCATTCCAAACTTAAAGGAAGAATATATTACGGTAAAAATTTATTCTGTGAAATAGCTAAATGATTCCAAGTTTGGTAAAAGCTATAAATGTAGCTTTTTCAGAAAAGCCCAAGTGAGGATGCTTGAATCCCACTTGGAAGAGAGAAGAAAACAATCACAAGAGGCAGAAGGAGAAAGGGATCTCACTGGGAGAGGAGAGGGGGAAGTGAAAAGAAAAACATGATCAAGTATGGAGGCTGTAAGAAGGGAGACAGCAGGAAAGATCAGAGGGAAGTACCTCATTGAGATGTCTCTGCTGGGAGGTGAGAGACTCTCAGAGTTCAAAGGGAGGGGTCTTAGATGAAAACCCCAAGAGTAGGGAAAGGAAACTTACCACCAGTAGAAAGACAAGACATCAAGTAGAGAGATGGGTTTGCAATCTGTGGAGTGGTGGGTTGTGAGAGGCAACTGGGTACCTGGTTGAGAGAAGGCCTAAAGGTAAGTGTTCAGCCTTTCTTTTGGACCCTGGTTCCTTTGACTTAGCTTCAGCCATCCACAGCCCCTCCCAAAGAAAGGGTCATGTAGCACAGGTAGAGAGTGTGACTACAGGCTTCAGAGACTCAAGAGATCTCCATATTAATGAGATACCTAAAGGCCAAAGGGCATAGCCAATTAAGCATTCCTTCCCAGACCCTCCTCCTACTTGGAAAAATGTATTTAACCTCAAGCCTGCTATGAGAACAAGGGGTACAGCTTCATCCATTTTCTGCCATGACAATAATTGTTTTAATACCATGGACTACCTCTCTTCTTTGGGGTTCACTATGAAGGACAGTGGAGAAGATCTTCAACTAATCTCCCATGGAGGACTTCTCTATGTTCTCAGCCACAGAGATGCTGAGAAGCTGGGGAAATGTTGAGACAGGGTGAGGGGGACAAGATTGGTTTTGGTGATACTCTGTGGGGAAATGAGACTCTTCATCAAGGAGACTTGCTTGACTGGGTCATGGTTGGCTCAGCTATCTCCACTTGGATTGATCTTAGAGAGCTGGGTGGTGAGATTCTGGGACTCTGGTGTTGAGCATTAGAACCTGGAACTTAGATGGCAGCTAAGCCAGGAGAAGCTTCTTTCTAACACTGACTCAGAATTGGTCCTCTAAAAAAACTGCAGGGACAAAAATGGAGAAAAGACTGAGGAAAAGGCAGTCCAGTGATCAGCCCAACTGGAGATCCATCTCAAGAGGAGGCTTCAAGGAATGACACTGTTACTGATGCAATGCTGTGTGTGAGGTAGTGGGCTGTGAGCATGGTTTCTGGTCAAACACTGGCTAGAGATGGCTGGAGACCCAGAAGTTTTCCCTGCAAGGGACTGCATGTATTTTACCACACTCCCAGACTATAGGCTCCTGACATAAGGCAGAAAATCTCCATCCATTTGCACCTATCAGGCATGTAGGACAGCCTCCTACTAGCCACTCCACAGGTAGAGGGTGTGACTATAGGCTGCAGAGCCACAAGAGATCTCCATTTTCATGAGATACCTAAAAGCCAGAGGACATAGCCAATTAAGCATTCCTTCCCAGACCCTCCCCCTACTTGCAAAAGGTATTTAAACTTAGGCCTGCCCTCAGAACAAACAATACAGCTTCATCCATTTTCCACCATAACAATAAACCTTTTAAAACCAAGGACTACCTCTCTTCTTTGGGGCCAGCTATTGGGAACCATAAGAAAGGCCTTCAACTACTGAGTCCCAGCCTAATATCCCACAAGAGGACTTCTCTATGTTCCAGCCACGGCTGCCAACCCAAGTGAAGATAGCCTAGCCAGCCATGACCCAGCCAAGCAAGTTGCTGTGACCAGGAGTCTCATTTCCCTAGGGAGGCAGGCAGTGGGATCCACAACTCTGCCCAACAGAAACTAGGCCCATACATGAGCCACAGCCCCACAGCTGTGCTTACAGACAGGAGCCTAGCACATCACTCCTCTGAAGTACCCATAAAGTAGCTGACTGAGACCAAAACAGATATATGAACCCAAACATTGGACTGACATTGGAGACCAATGTGATTGAATTAGAGAAAGCCTGGAAGAAGCTGAGGAGGAAGGTGACCCCATATTTAGACTAGCAGTCTCAACCTACCTGGACCCTAGAGTTCTCAAGCTGTGAGCCACCAACCAAGCAACATACACGAACTTGTCTGAGTCCCCCAAAATATATAGCAAAGGACTACCTGGTCTGGCATCAGTGAGAGAAGACGTACCTAACCCTCAAGAGACTTGAAGCCACAGGGTGTGGGGAGGCCTTGCAGGGGCTGGGGGCCTCCTCTTGAAGACAATGGGAGAAGTGTTGAGGCCCAAGCTCAGGTCCCTGTTCGGGCGCCAAAATAATGTTGGGGTCCACACTAGCCCCACGTTGGGGCGGCCAAAATAATGTTGGGGCCCAAGCAAAATGTTGAGGCCTGGGCCGACCCACGTTTGGGCGGCCACTGTTTCCCGGCCCAAGCTGCTGCTCCGGTCTGCAGGTCGGGGTTCAGCAAGAGCGAGGGTGAGGGCAGATTCTACCTAATGTCTGATGTGTATGAATTTCTCTCTCTAGTCTGATGTCTGGTTCTGTCTTCTATAGTCTCCCTAATGTCTGAATCCTACTGTCTGCCTCTGCATTTTATATGTCTTACTTCTAAGCCACGTCTCTAAGTTACACCTTTAATCATGCCCTTAGGTCTTGTCTCTAACTCTGATCTCTATACTTCTAAATCATACTCTTAAGTTACACACCTTTAATCTCACACACCTTTAATCTCAAGGTATCTAAACCAAGATTATCTTATCGGAGTGTTCTCAGCTGTTGTAGGCTATTGTAATTCAAGTCTCATGTCAGGGTATATGGCTCAAGATGGCTGCAAAGCTGATAGCCACTTTCTGCTAAAAGTCGGCCTCCAACAGAGAAGGAATGGTATGTAGACCTGTGGGAAAAGAGATTGGGAAGAGGGTAATGACTAGACAGTAAAAACATAAAATTAATTAAAAAGAGAGAAATGGATTAAAAAATAAAGAAAGGTGAAGAAAAAGAAATTATCTTTTAGATTTAACAGTTTCAGAATTATTGTCTATGTAATATACAGTGATCTTGAATCACATGAATTCACATTTTATTGCTTGAACTACCTCAAATTATGTTCCTAACCCAAAATATTAAGAACAGTATATATATATATATATATATATATATATATATATATATATATATATATATATTTTCACCAAATAGAATTGTACCCTGGGTTATATAAACTATACACAACCCCTTACTTGCTTTGGGTCAACAGAGAACTGCTTATGCCCATGGAGATTTATTCTGAGTTCATGCTTATGGAAGACTATATTTCAGAGTCATATCATGTACCTGCACTACAAATGCTCTTTTTCCTTTCATTAGTGTCTTAAATGTTTCCTGATTTGTGACTAGAACAAACATTAGACTATGTTCAGACTATAGTAATCACTTTAAAGTTTTGATTGTTTAGATGCTTAAAAACCTCAATACTTTGTTTTCTTGAAAACATGTCAAAGACTTGCTCAATTTGTTCAGCAGAGCCAATTTCATTTTAGTATTCAAATATTGTATTACCCAGTATAAGTACCAGGTAAAGGAGCTAAATTAAATTTCATGCCTTTGATGGATCATCATTATAATTTTTCATGACTAGTGTGTGTGCATATGTCTTCATTAGAAATAGCTGAAAAGATACCAGAAGCATGGATTTCATTGTGCATCTAGGAGTATGTGTAAAAGGAGCAGTATACCAGAGAAAAATGACAGCTGGCATGCCATCATTCATTCTCTCTTTTATCTCTCCTTTTTGCTCATCTGTACCACTTCCTTATATATTGATCACACAGGTTGTTTTTATATTAAAATTCTCTTTATGTAGCAACTCCACTGTATGTTACCATAATTTTACATGGTGGCTTGACCTATGTGACATTATTTTATGAATGACATGGTTATGAAAAATTATTCTGTGATGTGGAATGTATTTTCTCAGAAAGAATATTATTAGTTAATATTATACGAAACTACCTATTTAGCAGGAGGCTGGGGGAAAATAGGGGAAAAGTGGTACCAGTTGGATGATAGCTGTCAATGAAATCAACTTAGTTTGTAAATTTATTGTTGTTGTTCTGGCACTGTAAAAAGACATATGTATGTCCATCTATGTCTTTGACATACACTGTTCACAACATTGCAGCAAATTAAACAAACTATTAAATCAATGGATATTCTTCTAATATTAGTATGTTTTTAATGCAGTGAAACTAATGTTAATAAAAGAGAAATAAGCCCTATTAACAAATTAAAGTGTGTAGAACTTAAAACCCTAAAGTAGAAACAATAACTGATAAGGTAAACCTTCAAATGGAAGACTAATTAAAATTCTTTTTGCATCACCAATTAGAACACTGTATCTCTTTTTCTAAACTAATAAATTTTACTATTAAAGAAAGAGGCAAAATTTTCTTCCACTGTTTACATAAACAAAACTAAAACAATAGCAATGGGTGAAAAACGCCTATGCTATTTATGTGCCAGAGAGAAAAAAAATTATTTTCTTTCATACACATGTATTGTTTCAGAGCATTAGGATTTTATGATTTCTGTAAGAAGAAAGGAATTAACATATATGTTAATCATTTGTAAAACTTACATATCATGATTAACAAAATAATGGTTGAAGAAAAATCTCTTTTGGGCTAGTAAGATACAATTTGAGAGACAGTAATAACCCTTAAATTACCCTTGAAAATAAACAGAGACCCAAGTCTAGACTAATCAGTACATATTAAATTGATTATATCATGCTTTCTAATATTGTTTTTAAATAGTGAGAGTTCAAGCACAGTAATAAAAAACTAATAAAAATATTTCCTTCCTAATGGCAAATACATCTATAAACTGCTGGTAATATAAATATGTGCCCCTACATAAATGAATAATAAATGAGTTATTCAGATATATAGTTATATAAAAATTTAATATATAAATTGGAACTTATTTTATGACAGGACTATCTTAAAAATCAGTAGGAAATGAATTTACAACCACATAGTGATATTTGGATAGTATGGATGGAAACCATAAAAATGTTTATTTTCCTTCAACAATAGATAAATGTAAAGTTTAGATAATAAGTGACATAAAATAGAATCAATATCTAACATCTTATATAAAAGAGTACTTTGTCTCACAGAAATTGATTGGCTAATACCACAGTCCCAACTAAAATTCAGCTTACTTACTCATTTCTTTAGCCAATCTAGTTCTGGACCTCAGTTCTGGTGCTGCGAACAGCTGGTCTCTGAATTTTAACATAAAAAACATGTCTGATCCTGTACATGAAGGGGTGGTTACTTTAAGCTACTCTTATTAATTTAACCATGTGCACCAATAATGGGTTAGAATGCTCATAAAAATGGAGGTGAGGGTTGTTTGACACACAGAAATAGCCTGAATGACTGTACTTAGAATTTTATTTATATAGCCATGTTTCATTAGTTTTTTGTTCTGGATTGCCTGAGACTCAAATGCCTGGGTTTAAGGCTGTACCTACAAAGGTAAAATCTGTTTACATTAAATGTAAGTTTTACTTCTCTGAGCACAAGGGCCACTCTGTCAAGTTTCCATCTTAATACAGTCATTGGTTTAAGACAAACTTAATTCAATTTAACTAAACACACACATATCATTTGCATGTAACTAGCACATAAGAGTACAAATTTAAGTTAGAAGTCTAATATTTCAGAGAAAATGTTCTATCAGGATTCTAATGAGATGCTTTTTCAAAAGGTTTTGCTTTGCTTCTATCCTGGCCATAAGTGTTTCTATTTTTCCATTTGGCTTCATAAATGCTTTAATATTAGCCTGATTTTGCATTTTTCTGTATAGTTGTAATTCTAGATTAAGTAGGACATTTCACATTATTAAAATGTCCCTGCTCATTATTTTTATATCTACCTTCGAATGTACCCGATTACTTTCAGTGATGCTAGTTGCCTAGACTAATTCTTTAAGCAGAAGAAAATGACAGCTCACCAAGCAATGTTGCTCCAGTAAATTTATCATACAGTAAACACTGTAAGTTTTCATATGTAAATGTTAAGGGTTGGGTAGTGAGAACATTTTTCTTTCAGTAGTAATTAAGACAATTTAAAAGCTAATAATTTTCTGTGAATTTCACTCTTAATTTAGCTAATATATGTTATCGTCAAGAAGATGTAAATGAATAAAATAAATTGAATAAAAATAAAATAACTCAAGTACTTACAAGGACTGAATTTTAAATTCAAAAACTCAAATGATACACAAGCCTTGCATCAAAAAGAGTGAAAGGAAGAAGTTAGAATAAAAACGTGATTATTAAGGCTCCATAGGGATACTAGAAGGCTTTCTGCCTCATCCTTGCTTCACGGACCATATAGACAAAGCATCTCAAGGAAACTGTTCCCAAGGCAACAGTGTGAATATCTTTAAGTTTAAGGTCAGGATTGACTGGGGTACTTAAATTTGCCACATTTAAAACTTATATCCTAGGCTCCCAACACATATACAACAAAGGACAGCCTAATCTGGCCTCAGTCTAGCCTATCCCTGGAGAAGCTAGACACTCAGAAGTGGGTGCCTGGCAGAGATGGGTATAGAGGTGGAGACTTCCTCTTGGAGACATGGGGGGAGGGAATGGGGAGGAATGAAATGAGGAACTGTGGGAAGGCAGGCAAACCTGGATGATGACTAGGTTGTAAAACAATAAAAGTAAAAAAAAAAAATAAAGAAAGAAAGAAAAATAAAACAACAAAAAAGTTGTCTCTGAAGCATAAATATGAGGGTTTGTGCCTAGTCTTATTGTAACTTGTTAGGGTCTATTTGGTGCTTATGCCTAGGAGATCTGCTCTTTTTTAACGATGAGAAGGAGGAGTGGGTCTAGGGCATAGGGGAAATAGGAAGGGGAACTCTTGTGGGCATGTAATTTATGAGAGAAAAGAGATCTGCTTATGTCAGGCCTAACACAAGGTCTAATCTCAATTCTACCTTCACCCTTCAGTCTCATACACAGGTAGAGGGCATGATGAACAGGCCCTAGAGAGATTTACATACTAATTAGGTACCTGAAGGCCAGAGGGTGGAGCCCATTAAACATTCCTTCCCAGCCCCTCCCCCCTCTTCCCCTCCCTATTTAACTCAGGTTCGCCCTGGGTTTTGTGGGGTGTGCATCCAGATCCATCCACCATCTGCCATGTCAATAAACCGGTTTTGGAAACCCAAGGACTTCCTCGTTGTGTTGGGGCTGCACCACTGTGAGGAACCTCGAGGAACCATGGAGAGGCCTTTAGTTAATGAGCAGCCTGGCCCAACTTCCAGCTGGAGGAACCCAGAGCATTCCCAGCTGACTGCCCACAGCATGGCAGGAGGAACCCTGGGCTCCCCAGCCATATTTTTTTCTACATGCTTACACAATTATCATGTGTCTTCAACAAAGCTTGTGTGGAGGGGGCAGTGTTTGCCATGAGGTCTGTCAAGTAATGATTCTATAATTGCCTCATGAAAAGTAAGCATGCCTTCTGCAGACACTGCTGCAGGCACACTCTCTGAATTTTGTAGTCAAAGGAAGTTATATGTGCCAAAGTTTGGTGGGAATGTGTACATGCCTTATATTTGTCCTCAGATTTGAGGACACACTAGTAGATCTTACAAACCATTATTTTAAATCATTTTTTGAGGCTGAAATAAAACTGTTAACCTCAAAAATAGATGCACTCAATGTTAATGCACACATATTAATGAGTAATTGTGTCAGAATATTTTTACACAGAAAAAAATGATGCTGATAATTTTCTTTAAAACTATCTTCTGTTGATCAACACAGTTCAAATAGGGTTCGATATTTTTGAAGAGGATATTTTCATAATTAAAATAAGGATTCTGAATCCCCTTTGAGTAAAAGCTTTTCTCTTTCCCATTTCATTTTAACTCTATTATCTGTAAACTTCTCACTGCATATCCAGTAATTTTAAAATCAACAGCTTTGTTCTGCCCAACCAAAGATGAAAGAAAATATAAAGAATTTTTTATTAAAAATGTCTTTTATCAACTATATAAACTCTTTGTCCTTCCTAACATTAAATAAGCTTTGAGACAAGGATCTTACTATATAATCGTGATTGTTGTATCTTAACCCCCCTCCCCGGGCATGGATGTCTATATCAGTAAGAATGTCTTTATTATAAGATTTGAAAATAACACTTTTATCTGTTTTTTTTTTTTTTACCTTCTATGTATAACCTAATCTGTGCCATTTCTAGTTTTAAATAGGCATCAAGTAACATACACCATATGTACCTGCCATACAGATTAGTGACTTTGCATTACCCTTATGGGTCATAATCTGAAGCAGAATTTCATCTCCATCCTTCTTTCTCCACTTTTTCTCCATTAAATCAATTATTGTATTGGCTCTAACATTTAAAATGTGATGGATTTTCTTTCACTGTCCTCTCTCCCTATATTCACTAAAAGCCTATAACCATTGCTGTAATTTCAGTTTAGTAGTCAACTGTTAGATTACATTTTAGGTATCCCACACTAGTGCCACTAAATGCTAAATTCTTACAGTTTGAAAGTTCCATGAAAGTAATAATTTCATAGTTTTCTTTTCTCATAACTTTACAATACTTAATATTATATAAACAATAGCTATTTACAAATCGGGTACAAAATAGATAAATACACTATAACTAGATTTTTGGTCATTAAATAAAACTATATTGCTCTCATTCCTTCTATGTTGCTTTAAGATATTATCAAACAAAAGTATACATTTTGAACAAAATGTTCAAGACAATGTGAATTCAAAATTGAGGCATTACCTCTGCTAACTTGAAGATTTCTTGCTCTGCCAAAACATGAGAGAAGAGTACAGAAAGAACATGCAAAAGACAGAGAAGGAGACCAAATTAATTATTTTTATAAAAGAAAATAAAACAAATCACTCCAGTAACAATTAATATACTTACAATAACACTGTATTCATTTATAAGTACAGAGTCCTCACAAATTAACCAATTTTTAAAGGTCATATTACTTAATGTTGTAAGTTTGGAAGGGTCAGTGAAGACATAGTAATTTTATATACATGATTGCTAACTACATAAAAAAATACACACATTTAAACTTGCATAAAATAGGCTATAATATCCTGTCTTAAGCTGAGAAACTAGCACAGAAGTTTATCAATTTAAAAACAGTGATATATAATGCTGAAAAATTTTAGAGCTTTGATCATAAAAAATAACAGGTACATAACACTCTTAAAATGTCTCGTTAATTAAGCAAGACGTAAGCTATTACTGCTTTCTAAATCCTTTTGCTTTTCACAATTTCTAACACAAAGTGAGCATTCTTTTTTACCCCAGTGTACGTTTATATAAATAGTCTGATTTAGAAAAATATGGCTTCCTTAGAGATTTATGTCAACATTCAGGCTAACTAATCATTGAAGGGATGAAATTAAATCTGCCTAAATAGAAGGGATCATCCACTGAAACATTCAATTAGGAAGTCAGCAGTAGATAATATATCACCAAGCTAGAGATTTTTCTTGCTACATTTAAAGTTGAATACTATTTACTCTATTAAATACTAAGAAGCAGCCATTAATAGTGGTAGTTTATTGGTTGCTGGTATATAGCTCAGCAGCTACAAACTTTGCTAACATTCATAATTTTCTAACACCAAAAAACACAGGAAAGTACAAATACCACATAAAGAATATTTGAAACAATTAAAATTATCATTATTATTTTCAGAAGTATAATATATGAAATTGTATTTAAAAATATTTTTCTTAGGTCTGAGAATTTCATGTGTTTTCAGCATAATCAGTCATCCAATCAAATTTTCAATGATCCCAACTTCCACAATGTTCCCAACTTTCCTTTCCCTACCAATCCAACATTGTGTCTTTTTTAATAAAAAACAAAAAGAACAACTACAATTACAACAAAACCCAAACAGTCTTAGATTTTTCAGGCTTCCTCTAGAATGTGGTTAAGTTTTCATTTAGTAGTATAATATTAGTAAAAATTATTCTCCTTTGGCCAGAAATTAGCACGTCAATACTTCCTAGACTAGAGTAAGACTTCCTACCAAAGACCATTGTCCAAATTGGGATTTGGCCCATCTTTGTTTTCCATTGGTCAGTATACATACATCATATACATACACATACACACACACACACACACACACACACACACACACACACACACACACACACATATACATAAAACCATTGTGAATTCACAGTACAGCTTCCCTGCTGTGTGCAGAAGAATTTCCTTGTAGTCAACCTGACACCCTGCCCTGCTCTAACTCTTACATTCTTTCTGCTCCATCTTCTACAATCAGCCCTAAATCTTTGAAAAAGGAGCTGAGCTATATATCTTTCCCTTCTCGTTGAGTACTCTACAGCCCCCTTTTTCTGCACCGCTGCAAGTTGTGGGTACTCATGTTAGTTACTATCTGCTTCAAATAGAAGCTTGTGAAAAGTGTTAAGAGAGGCATAAATCTATGGATGTAACTATAAATCATTAGGAATCAATAACTACTCTGGCTATGTAACAGTATAATTTAGTTGTCCATTATGCCTTCTGACCCAACCAGAGACAAGTTCTTGGTCTGATAACGGTACCACATTTGGATGTTATCTTCTGGAGCAAGTTTTAAATCCTAGCAGAAAGTCTTTGCTTACTCTCACGACATTTGCGCCATTCCACCAGTGGATTCGTCTTTCTAGGATACTCATTATTGTAGCTCACAGGGTTCATAGCCTGGTATGATTGATTAATAACTTTTTTTTTAGCTTGCATATTACCTTTCAGAACTATGTAAGCTAGCCAATGGGAATGAAGTTTCTCTGTTTTGTGACTCGAGTTTGTAGTGTGTTCAGTAAGAGTGTGCTGCCTTCAAGTTATTGGTGCTAACCAAGAAGATTGGCAACGAACTGGAATTTGAGTACTGTGGGACCTCATTTGCCAATAACTCAAAAAATATTAACTAGTTTCTTGACATAGAATTATAATTTACTAGATTGCACTATCTAGTAGAGGTATTGCTGTTTCACAAGAAAACTTCATTTTAAAATTTTCTCCCTTTTATTGAAAATAGATTCTTTCCTCATACAATATTTCTGGTTACAATTTCCCCTCCTTCTACTCCTCTCAGTTCCTCTCCATCTCCTCTCCCATCTGGATCTTTCTGTCCCTAAAGAAAGAACAGACATTGAAGAAATAATGTCAAAATATAACAAAATAAAAATATAATGAGATAAAAAAAATCACATCAAATCTAGACAATACAAACCAACAGAATGTAAAAACCCTAGGAAAAGCATAAGAATTTTAACATTTTATGTATTCACTCTCTCTCTCTCTCTCTCTCTCTCTCTCTCTCTCTCTCTCTCTCTCTCAATCTCTCTCTCTCTCTTTCCCTCTCTCTCTCCGTGTGTGTGTGTGTGTGTGTGTGTGTGTGTGTGTGTGTGTTTGGAAAAACATGGAAGCTTCTACAGTAGTAGAATTCCATATGACTTTTCAAAAGGTGTTTAATATCAGTTATCAATTACTGTATTAACTCTTCTAACCTCTCTTACCCTTCCCCACTCTAGTGTATCTTTTTCTGTTCCATTATTACTCTTTAGGTTTTTTGTTTGTTTTTTATTTTTTGCTATCTTTTATTTTATTTTAGTGTGTGTGTTTATGCATCATGTTATGCATGTAGCTGTAGGGTGCAGAGGAAGGCATTAGATCCCTCATTCTGAAGTTACAGATGTTTAGGTGATGTCTGATGGTTTCAAGTGCTGGGAACTGAATCCAGATCATATACAAGAGCAGCAAGTTCTTAACCATTGAACTATCTCCCCAGGTTCAATATTATGCTATTAAATTTATTATATTTTAATGTATTATATACTTACATAATTTCATATTTATAATTTAAAATGGAAATGGTGGATGAATGCTTATTAAAAACTATGAAAATCCATATACCTCTGAGTATACTCCTTTAGTTTTATACTAGTGTTTCTCAACCTGAGGGTCACAAGCCCTTAAGGTTGAATGGCCCTTTTACATGGATGACTGTAGACCATCCAAAAACATAGATGTTCTGTTATGATTCATAATAGTAGAGAAATTGCAGTTAAGCAGTAGCAACAAAAATAACTGTATGTTTGGAGGGTCACCACAACATGAAGAACCCTTTATATATGGTCCAGAGAATTAGAAAGGTTGAGAACCATTGCTTTATATTAATGCATTCTAAATCTGCCCCCCTTTTCTTTTTTTATTAGATATTTTCCTTGTTTACATTTCAGATGTTATCACCTTTCCCAGTTCCCACATCCAGGAATCCCCCTATTCCATCCCTCCTCCCCCTGTTCTTATGAGAGTGTTCCCTCACCCACCCACCCACTCCCAACTCCCTGCCCTGTCATTCTCCTACACTGGGGCATCCAGCTTTCACAGGACCAAAGACCTCTCCCCCCATTAAAGCTCTGCCTCCTACCCGTTAGGACAGATTGCAATGTACTGGTCAGTCCACTATTTCCTAAAACTAAGGTGGAGCAAATAACAATTCAAAAAACAAATAATATGCAGGAAATTGTCCTCTTTCCATGGAATATTACTCCAATCTATGAGGCAAATTTCAATTAAAAAGTATACCAGAAACTACCATAATTAGTCTTTCAAATACATCAATAATTTAAAATGCCAACAAAATAAATTACATATATTCAGCTATAGGCCTAAGTTATACCTAATGATATTATATAAGTGCCTCTAAAGAAGGTAAAAATAAAATATTTTGTGCATATGTTTGTGTGAAAGTGTGCTTGCCTTGATATGGTTACATACAAGACTTCTATAGACATATTGAATCAGTTCTATATCTTACAAATAAAACTAAACTTACTTTTGTGCCCCCTAGTTTCTCTCTATGGTGTTTCTTTTTTATGATGCCTCACAGGGCTGAAATTTTTCTATATTATCCCTCACTTCATACTTGAGACACTAACTTTCTAAGACTCTTGCTGAATTTATCCAGAGAAATTGCCTCTACATTAAATTTAATTTAGCTTTCATTATTATTCACACAATAATGAAGTTGTGAGGGAATCCTGTTCTTAGAAGCAGCTTCCACATCAGAATCATACTTTTCCCTCTGTTTATTGCTAAATGTGTAATTTACATATAAAGGCTGAGAAAAGAGAACAATGAGACAAGAATTGAGTTGAAATTTTTGATGGCAATGGTCTGACCAAAGAAAGTTGAAATGAAACTTTGTAACAAACTATCTGCTATAAAATTAATATGTGTAAAATTTACAAAAAAACAAAGCAGTCCTGTGTTTTTCCAGAGGAAAGGTTGATAGTAAAGTATTGTATTTGTAGGAAAACTGAGTTGTAAAGAATAGTAAAAATGTATTATAACTCACAATCCTGCTATGCAAGCAGCTGGATGACCTTGAACTTCTGAACTTCCTCTTCCAGCTGGTACAGACAGAATGGACATCCATAGGCACAACTGGATTTTTCTTACATATCCTTTCCATAGAGACTTTCTTATATCTGTGTCCCATGTCTTGACATAGTATCAGACCTTTCAGAAACTGATATAAATCTCTGTTCACAATATCAATATTGATTTTTTTCAGCTTAATCTCCCACTGAGAAGAACAGAAAATGATGAAATATTAGAATTATGATATTTAAAATGAACTAAAATCTGTGTTAATTTAGGCAATTTAACCTGTCTGTTTTATAAATGTTGTTTAAAATTAAATTCTTTACAAAAATTTTAAAAACATTAAACCAGGGTGATGCTAATTAAGGAACTTAAATTGTACCTGACATAAGAGAGGTACTAATTGTAGTTACTTTCTCTCTTCCCTCTTTGCTTTCAACGTACTTCATGCCATTCTGTTCTCCCATGCACTGTGCCCAAGCAACAAGCCAGCTTAAATTCTCATATATCTATTACATTTTTAACTTCATAAACTGTTTATTTTTTTATTTTCAGTTCCTATGCATTGAATATACTTTATTCCTTACCTTTTGTTCCCTTATATTGATTATCAGTGAAGAATATACTGTCAATATTTCAGTAAAGTTAAAAAATTTTAGATATTACATTTAGGTAAAGACTGAGTTGAAAATGATAAAATACTAATGGAAAAAAAAATACTGCATTACCTTCAGGTTATGTAGGCGTTCAGTTAACCAGAAGAACTTTCTACTTGTTCTAGCTTCTAAACATTATTGGTAGTTGTAGGTGAACTGTGATAGCTACCTCTAGGTAAACGGGGGTCTCACAGCTGCAAAGAACCTGCAGGAGGACCTCATTGAAGACTGCCTGAAAGACCAAGGATAGCTGACCCAGACAATGCCAGCCATTTGGAAACTGCTGTTTAGAAGAGATGCTTTCTTATGACCAATGGAGCACTGGAGGAAGATACTAAAGGAGCTTTCAACAACATTCAGATTAGTTTGCTGAAGTATTTCTTACCTGGTCCTGGAGTCTGTGTACTTGATTCAGTGCCACCTCAACTCCAACCCCCAAGGACAAGGTTATGTAGGGTTGAATGGCATCAGGTAGTCCAGGGCACAAACAGCAGGTAGTAACGTAGATGAAAGAGCAGTTTTTAACTTCACAAATGATAGGACTTTGATAGATAAAGTACCAGTGCCATTACCTTTCTCTTCAATTGTGTTGTGAGAGAAGTATGGATGGTTACAGAAATAGAAGACTGCTAGACTTTTTTTCTGAGAGACCTGAGACAATCCCAAGTTGATACACTTCTTAAGAATATTGCCATATTCCTTATTTGCAGTACAAACAATTTTTTGAGATTAATTTTTATTGTAAATTCAGTCATGCTTCTCTTCCTGTCATATAAAATGTTACTATCCTATGTTAAAAAACAAGAGACTATTATTGTCCCAGTATTTTTATAAAACTGATTAAAAATCTAATAGAATGGAACTCATAATTTGTGGTTTGCCATGTATTGCCCTTGCATGAATATATACACCTCTCATCCAGCTGCTTACCATTCAGCAGAATAATCCAGAACTGATCAACACCAAGAATATTGAACTTGATGTGCCCTTCAGAATGCAAGTTACTTAGGACTGCACTTGTTTTGTTATGTTCCTTTAGATTTTATATCATAAACGTAGAATGTGAAACAACTGTTCTGAAAATTATGGTGAAAATATGGTAAACCAAAACAACAGCACTAATCTTTTTTCCAGTTGCAATTTTCATGTCTCTAATGTGAATGAAGGTGACAAAAATGATTACTCCATACATCTACATTGAACACTACATACACTTAAAAATTGACCAATTACAAGCAAATATAAAACTGCTGTTGATAAAATTTATCCTAATTTATGTGATAAATATGTGATATTAGTTATTGCCACATGAATATGTAAAATAATATAATTAAAATATAAGAATATATTAATAACATAAATTATTCTTCATAAACTGTAGTTATCAATGGATTTTATAAATAATATCCACTATGTATTTATTTTACTATGGTATAACCTATTAAAAAACCTATTAGCATTAGACTTTTTGCTGGACAGAAAAATCAATGTGCAAATGACAAAGAAACTGTGCTTTAATTTAGCTTCAATACTGTAACAAAGTGCTGTGCAGGCTACTAAAAAATAAATGAAAAAAAAGTTTTGCTCAACACTTGACCATAAATACTATAAAACCATGTACCGTGCCAAACATAGCAGCTTGTACAATAGTGGTAAGATGGTTTATAGGGGGAACCAACAGTTGTCTTGATTAGGTGTGAGACCTTGCTCCACAAGAGGGGGTTTATATTGGGCATTATCACATGTTCTAAACTCTATGGTTAGAGAAGTGAGACATAAAGAGAATAAAATTAATAGTTCTATTTATCAAGTGCCTTCTACATAGCTTATGGTTATATTCAGAAATGTGTAGTGTTCCCTCAAACTTAGTTTCAGAAACTTCTTATTCATCAGAGAAGTGATTAATACAGACTTTATTAGTTGTTATAAAAACATTAGCAATAAACAAATGTCTGTGCTCATCCTTAAATAAGACAAATCTATTTCAACACTGCTTTCCCATTCAGAGGGTTGAAAAGAATATTAAGAGCCACTAGAAGCTGGCACAAAGTACTGTGAGAGACATGAAAAAAAATCCTTTGGCAAAGACATGGATGTTGCACATAAGACTTCCTAGACACTCTAGTTACCTTCATAAGTATATGTGTACACACACACACACACACACACACACACACATACACACACACCCTGCAACATACACATTTCCCATCTGGGATTAGGACTATATAAAAATCCCCACGGTTGATTATAGGCTGGTTGACAGGCACACAAACCTTCTATTTACATAGGATCAGGAGACTTAAACTCTATATTCAAGATTACATAGATAATCCTTTCCTCACTGAGATAACTCCCCAGCCCAGAATGCTAAATTGAAGTTAATTAAGTAATCTGTTGATACGTGAATGGATCTAGATGTCATTGGAACTATTTTTTTTTTTTTTAAATTGGTGCATGGCATTAAGATTTTAAATACCACGATTATGTTTGTTTAGCTTGCAATATACAGTCTTGAGGGAAGAGATAACCCAGTTAGGCTCACTAAGGTTTATGGGCCTGAATTTTGCTGATATTTTAACAGAACTTTATTGCTTCATGATACCACTTCCATGGCCTTGGCAATTATCTAATTCTCTTATCCTCAAGAGAGGAAAGTTTAATAATGAAAGTCAGAGGTAGAGAAATGAGAGTCAGAAATCAGAATAGACTGAGACTTTCTAATTACTCAGGCATATTTATTTATTTACATACTTTTTTAGCGTTATTAGATCAATGGGTCTGAGGCCTCTGTAAAGGGATTAAGCGGTTAGATTAAGTCGCATAGCAGTATGTTTTAATTAAATATGCATGTAATTAGTATGCTTTAAAATATTTATTTATGCATGTGTTCATATAAACAGTAATTTTGTTTATATGCAAACATTATTTTAAGGACCTTGGAAATACATGAGGACGGATTTTATTGTTAAGGATATACAAAGCCATTTTTGTATATAGAATATACTGAGAAAAGACAGCACAAACATATTTGTATCTCTACTAACCAATAAGGAATTTAAAAAAGATTAACGCTGAAAAAATGCAAAACGAAAAGCATATGCTTAGATATTTGTGGTTCGACATAAAGACTAAATGCCAAACTGAAACCTAAAGGCTATAGCTACATCAAGAGTTTTGATGTTTTTACTCGTTTCCTTCATGCTAGGTTCCTATGAGGAATAGAGACAGTATGACAATGGATTTAAACAGTTATAAAAGTTAATGTGGGCTTCTCAATTCCATCTTCACACATGGAAGAAATTATCGTATATGTTATCTGAATGGTGTAATATGACCCTTTGTTTTTAGATTGCAAGTAGGCCTGAGAAACAGATCTAATGAAGAGGGAGCCAATGAAGGCTATCCAACCCAACTGTCTGAAAATGGCTCAATCCCCCCTCCCACTGTAAACCTCTGGTGGGTGTATCATTCCTAATGTTCCTCAAATTTTTTTATTTGGGCACTCACTGTAGCAATATAATGCAACAATTTTCTTTCTGGACAATTCTGTGTTTATTATGTGTGGAGTTTTTTTGTTATTATTACTTTTGTTCTCTATATTTCTATATATTAATCTCAAGTACAATCACTGAGTCTCATAGTTTTTCTCAAAGGTTGCTTCTTGGGGATGAAAATAACATGAATTGATTTCAAAGTAAAACATTTTTATTTTATTTCCAAAGAAATTTGTAGTAAACACTGAAACATATGAAAAAATAAGATGCAAAAATCATTTTGGCATGCCTGCTAATGAAAAAGAACAGACTCTAATGATATTATTATAAACTAATAATTATAATAGTTATTAAACATATATTTAAAAACAAAGAAAACTTTTGCAAATAGTCCAAAGATAGCAAATAGAAAAGTATTAATCTATTTGTATAAAAGTTATAGGGGTACTACATGCAATTTACATCATGGTCAGGGGACCTCCTGATAAGCACATCCATCTGCTATTGATTGGCAAAAGAGTGTAGTTTTGGTGTTTTTGGAAAATAATATTTGGCAATAGTAAAATTTTCTCAGAGAATTAAATGAGTTGTTATTCTATCTATTTGATTTTTGAAGGACAAAAGGTTTTCTTTTGTCTTCTATGCATGTATTTACCCCTCTTTGTTTTGATGTCAGATGTGCTGGTGGCAATATGTCATTTTTTAAACGCTATTTCAGTACATAATTTTCTTTATTTTTGCTGTGTATTATGTTCTATTTCCAAGCACTTGTTGTTTTCCTGACAGAAATATCCATTTATCCCTTTTAAATACCAAATAATGAATCTAAGACAGGGAAAATTTTTAAAAGACTCATTATAACATACAATGGAATTTTTCAGTCAAGCTTCCAGTGTGATCATTTTTTATTTTTATTTATTATTAATGAATATTTTATTTACATTTCAGATGTTATCCCCTTACCCCATTTCAACCCTCCCTCCAAGGAACCACCTATTCCATCCCCCCTCCTCCTGCTTCTATGAGGATGTGCCCCCACTTACTCACCCACTCCCACCTCTCCACCCTCGAATTCCCCCACACTCGACATCTGATGTCTAACATTCATGAGACTACCTATGCCCATCCAACAAGGCCATCCTTCCCTACATATATATCTGGAACCATGGGTCTTTCCCTATGTGCTCCCATGCTGGTTGGTGGTTTAGACTCTGAGAGCTCTAGTTGGTATTGTTGCTCTCCTCATGGGGCCGCAAACCCTTTCAACTCCTTTAGTCTTCTCTCTAATTCCCCCTTTGGGAATCCCTTGATCAGTTCAATGGTTAGCTGTGAGCATCCACCTTTGAATATGTCAGACTCTTGCAGCCCTCTAAGGAGACAGCTATATCAGGTTCCTGTCAGCATGCAGTTCCTGAAATCCACATCAGTGTCTACCTTTGGTGACTGCACATGGGATGAATACTAAGGTGGAATGGTCTTCAGACAGCCCCTCCTTCAGTTTCTGTCCCACATTTTGTCTCCATACTTGTTCCCTTGAGAATTCTGTTACTCCTTCTAAGAAGGACTGAAGCACCCAAACATGTTCTTCCTTCTTCATAAGCTTCATGTGGTCTGTGAGTTGAATCTTGGGTATTCCAAGCTTCTGGGCTAATATCCATTTATCAGTGAGTGAATACCATGTGTGTTCCTTTTAGATTGGGTTACCTCACTAAGGATAATATTTTCTAGTTCCATCCATTTAGCTAAGAATTTCTTGAATTCATTGTTTTTCATAGCTGAGTAATATGCCATTGTGTAAATGTACCACATTTTTTGTATCCATTCCTCTGTTGAAGGACATCTGGGTTCTTTCCAGCTTCTGGCTATTATAAATAAGGCTGCTATGAACATAGTGGAGCATATGTCCTTGTTATATGTTGGAGCATCTTCTGGGTATATGCCCAGGAGTGGTATAGCTGGGTCCTCAGGTAATGTTATGTCCAATATTCTGTGGAACTTCTAGACTGATTTCCAGAGTGGTTGCACCATCTTGCAATCCCACCAATAATGGAGGAGTGTTCCTCTTTGTTCACATTCTTTCCAGCATCTACTATCACCTGAGTTTTTGATCTTGGCCATTCTGACTGGTGTGAGGTGGAATCTCAGGATTGTTTTGATTTGCATTTCTCTGATGACTAAGGATGTTGAACATTTCTTTAGGTTTGAGTTTCTTCAGTTGAGAATTCTTTGCTGACTTCTGTACCCCATTTTTGATAGGGTTATTGGGTTGTCTAGAATCTAATTTTTTGAGTTCTTTGTTTATACTAGATATTAGCCATCTATCAGATGTAGGATTGGTATAGATCTTTTCCCAATCTGTTGGTTGTCGTTTTGTCCTTTTGACAGTGTTCTTTGCCTTACAGAAGCTTTGCAGTTTTATGAGGTCCCATTTGTCAATTCTTGCTTGTAAAGCATAAGCCATTCATGTTCTGTTCAGGAACTTATCCCCTGAGCTTAGGTATTCCAGAGTCTTCCCCACCTTCTCTTCTATTAGTTTCTGTGCATCTGGTTTTATGTGAAGGTCCTCTCTTCACTTGGACTTGAGCTTTGTACAAGGAGATAAGACTGGATTGATTTGCATTCTTCTACTTGCTGACCTCCAGTTGAGCCAGCACTATTAGTTGAAAATGCTGTCCTTTTTCCACTAGTCGATTTTTGCTTCTTTGTCAAAAATCAAATGACCATAGGTATATGGGTTCATTTTTGGTTCTTCAATTCTTATCCATTGATCTTCTTGCCTGTCTCTCACCAATACCATACCATTTTTATCACTATTGCTCTGTAGTACAGTTTGAAGTCAGGAATGGTGATTGCCCCAGAAGTCCTTTTATTGTTGAGAATAGTTTTCGCTATTCTGGCTGTTTTGTTATTTCAAATGAATTTGCAAATTGTTCTTTCTATCTCTATGAAGAATTGATTTGGAATTTTGATGGGGATTGAATTGAATCAGTAGATTGCTTTTGGCAAGATGTCCATTTTTACTATATTTATCCTGCCAATCTATGAGTATAAGAGATCTTTCAATCTTCTGAGACTTTTTTCAATTTCTTTCTTCAGAGGCTTGAAGTTCTTGTCATACAGATTTTTCACTTGCTTGGTTAGATTCATACCAAGGTATTTTATATTATTTGTGATTATTGTGAAGGGTGTCATTTCTCTAATTTCTTTTTTAGCCTGTGTATCTTTCTAGTAGAGGAAGGATACTTATTTGTTTGAGTTGATGTTATATCCAACCACTTTGCTGATGTTGTTTATCAGGCTTAGGAGTACTCTGGTGGAAGTTTTTTGGTCACTTAAGTATACTATTATATTATCTGCAAATAGTGAAACTTTGACTTCTTCCTTTCCAATTTGTATCCCTTTGACTTCCTTTTGATGTCTAATTGCTTGGCTAGGACTTCCAGTAATGTATTGAATAGGTAGAGTGAGAGTGGGCAGCCTTGTCGAGTCCCTGATCTTAGTGAGATTGTTTCAAGTTTCTCTTCATTTAGTTTGATGTTGGCTACTGGTTTATTGCATATTGCTTTTATTATGTTTAGGTATGGACATTGAATTCCTGGTCTTTCCAAGACTTTCACCATGAAGGGATGTTGAATTTTGTCAAATGCCTTCTCAGCATCTAGCAAGGTGATCATGTGGTCTTTTTCTTTGAGTTTGTTTATATAGTGGATTACATTGATTGATTTCCAAATATTGAAGCACTCCTGCATTCCTGAGATAAAGCCTACTTGATGGATGACTGTTTTGATGTGTTCTTGGATTTGGTTTGTGAAAATTTTATTGAGTATTTTTATATCAGTATTCATAAGGGTTGTTAGGTCTGAAGTTCTCTTTCTTTGTTGGGTCTTTGTAAGGTTTAGGTACGAGAGTGATTGTAGCTTCATAGAATTAATTGGATAGTGTTCCTTCTGTTTCTATTTTGTGGAATAATTTGGAGAGAGTTGGTATTAGGTCTTCCTTGAAGGTATAATAGAATTCTGCACTAAAACCATCTGGTCCTGGGCTTTTTTTGGTGGGGAAACTTTTATTGACTTCTGCTATTTCTTTAGGGGTTATGGAACCATTTATATGGTTTATTTGCTCCTGATTTAATTTTCATACCTGGTATCTGTCTAGAAAATTGTCCATTTCATCCAGAGTTTTCCAGTTTTTTTGAGAATAGGCCTTTGTACTAAGATCTGATGATTTTTTTAAATTTCCTCAGTTTCTGTTGTTCTGTCTCCCTTTTCAGTTCTAATTTTATTAATTTGGATACTGTCTCTGTGCCCTCTGATTAGTCTGGCTAAGGATTTATCTATCTTGTTGATTTTCTCAAAGAACCAGCTCCTGGTTTTGTTGATATTTTGCATAGTTCTTTCTTTTTCTACTTGGTTGATTTCAGCCCTGAGTTTGATTATTTCCTGCTGTCTACTCCTCTTAGATATATTCACTTCTTTTTGTTCTAGAGCTTTCAGGTGTGCTGTCAAGTTGTTATTGTATGCTGTCAACAGTTTCTTTTTGTAGGCACTTAGAGCTATGCGTTTTCCTCTTAATACTGCTTTCATGGAGTCCCACAAGTTTTGGTATGAAGTGTCCTCATTTTCATTTAATTCTAAAAAGTCTTTAATTTCTTTATTTCTTTCTTGACCAAGTCATCATTGAGTACAGCATTGTTCAGTTGCCATGTGTATTGGGCTTTCCATTGTTTTTGTCATTATTGAAGAACATCCTTAGTCCCTTGTGATCTGATAGGATGCAAGGTATTACTTCAATCTTTTTTATCTGTTGAGGCCTCTTTTGTGACCAATTATATGGTCTATTTTGGAAAAGGTACCATGAGGTGCTGAGAAAAAAGTATGTTCTTTTGTTTTAGGATGAAATGTTCTATAAATATCTGTTAAATCTATTTGTTTCATAACTTCTGTTAATTTCATTGTGTTTCTGTTTAGTTTCTGTTTCCATGACCTGTCCATTGCTAAGAACAAGTGTTGAAATCCCCCACTATTATTGTGTGAGGTGCAATGTGTGCTTTGAGCTTTAGTAAAGTTTCTTTTATGAATGTTGTTGTCCTTGCATTTGGGGCACAATTGTTTAGAATTGAGATTTCATCTTGGTAGATTTTTCTTTGATGAGTATTAAGTGTTCTTCCTTATCTTTTTTTATTATATTTGGTTGAAAGTCAATTTTATTTGATATTAGAGTGACCACTCCAGCTTGTTTCTTGGGCCCATTTGCTTGGAAAATTGTTTTCTATCCTTTTACTCTGAGGTAGTGCCTGTCTTTTGTCACTGAGGTGCGTTTCCTGTTTGCAGCAAAATTCTGGGTCCTGTTTATGTAACCAGTCTGATAGTCTATGTCTTTTTATTGGAGAATTTAGTCCATTGATGTTAAGAGATAGTAAGGAAAAATGATTGTTGCTTCCTGTTATTTTTGTTACTAGAGGTGTAGCTATCTTCTTTTGGGGTTATTGCAAGAGTACATCCTTGCTTTTTCTAGGTTGTAGTTTTTCTCCTTGTGTTGGAGCTTTCCATCAATTATCCTTTGAAGTGCTGAATATGTGAGAATATATTGTGTAAATTTGGTTTTGTCATGGAATATCTTGGTTTCTCCATCTTTAGTGATTGAGAGTTTTGCTGCGTATAGTAGTCTGGGCTGGCATTTGTGTTCTCTTTGAGTCTTTATGATATCAGTCCAGGATCTTCTGGTTTTTATATTCTCTGGTGAAAAGTCTGGTGTAATTCTTATAGGTCTGCCTTTATATGTTACTTTACCTTTTTCCCTTACTGCTTTTAGTATTTTTTTCTTTGTTTTGTACATTTGATGTTTTGATTATTATGTGAAGGGAAGTATTTCTTTGTCTAGTCTATTTGGAGTTCTGTAGGCTTCTGGTATGTTCATGGACATCTCTTTCTTTAGGTTAGGGAAGTTTTCCTCTATAATTTTGTTGAAGATATTTACTGGCCCTTTAAGTTGGGAATCTTCAGTCTCATCTATACCTATTATTCTTAGGTTTGGTCTTCTCATTTTGTACTGGATTTCCTGGATATTTTGGGTTAGGGGCTTTTTCCATTTTGCATTTTCTTTGACAGTTGTGCTAAGGTTTTCCATGGTATCTTCTGCACATGAGATTCTCTCTTTTATTTCTTGTATTCTGTTGATAATGCTTGCATCTATGACTCCTGACCTTTTTCCTAGGTTTTGTATCTCCAGGGTACTCTCCCTTTGAGATTTCTTTATTGTTTCTACTTCCGTTTTTAGATCTTGAATGGTTTTGTTTACTCCTTCCCTTGTTTGGTTGTGTTTTCTTTCAATTCTTTAAGGGATTTTTGTGTTTCCTCCTTCAAGGTTTCTACATGTTTACCTGTGTTCTCCTCTACTTCTTTAAGAGAGTTATTTATGTCCTTCTTAAAGTCCTCTATTGTCATCATGAGAAGTGATTTCAATTCTAAATCCTGCTTTTCTGGTGTGATGGGGTATCCAGGGATTGTTATATAGAAAAACTGAGTTCTGATGATGCCAAGTAATTTCAGTTTCTGTTGCCTATGTTCTTCCACTTGCCTTTTGCCATCTGGTTAACTCTACTGCTACCTGCACTCACTGTCTATCACTGGAGCCTGCCTTTCCAATTATCTTGCTTATGTCAGAAATCCTGAATTCCTGGGTGGAAGAACTCCTGGGACTCAGGCCACCTCTGGGATCCTGAAAGTTTTCTGCTATGAGTGTAGTGGATCCTCTAGAATGGCTCAGGATATGGTGTCTTCACAGGAGCAGACCAGGTAGTTTTCTGCTGCTCTGAGTGCAGTGGCTCCTCTAGGATGTCTCAGGATATGGTGTCTTCTCTGAAGGGCTGCTCTGAGTGCAGTGGCTCCTCTAGGATGTCTGAGGATATGGTGTCTTCATGTGAGTAGACCAGCTAGGTATCTGCCCTAGCCAAAAGGACCTAGCTTGGGGTGGAAAGAAAGTGGTATTCTGGAGAGACAGGGTTTGGGTCACTGATGGGTTCTGAGTGCCCCTGGATCCCAGTTATAGCTCTGGGGCTTACGGTAGTGGGAGACGGTTCTTACCTGCTTCTCTGCATGCAATTGTTCTTCTAGAATGTCTCAGGATATGGTGTCTTCATGGGAGCAGACCAGCTAGATGTCTACCCCAGTCAAAAGGACCAAGTGAGGGCCCAGTGTGATCTTTTAATCATTACAACCTTTTATTTTTTTTCCCATTTTGTGGCATAGTATTTAAATGGCATTGATAGCAATTTTATAGTCCAAGTATTATTTAAAGTTAATAAACTTTTGCATTTCTGTTTACCAGTAGTTAATAATTTGAGTTACTTTACTAGAAAACATTCATCTTATTCTCCACTCAGATGAGTTTTATGTTCTATATCAAACAGCCAATGCATCAGAACCCTTTTATTTATCTTTGTTTTAACTCTTATTTATCGTATTGCTGTGATAAGATAGGGCCAAAAGCTACTTTGGAAAAAGGGTTTACTTCAGTTTTCAGTTCCATATCATGGAACATCATTGAGGAATCAGGGCAGGGACTCAAACATGGCAAGATCTTGGAGGCAGGAGTTTCTTACAGGCTTGCTCCCCATAGCCTACTTACATCATCTAGGACCACCAATCCAGAGGTGGCATAATCCACAGTGAGATAGGACCTCCCAGATAAATTAGCAATCAAGAAAAAGCACCAAAGGGTTGGAAACAGGACAATATGTTAGGGGCATATTCTCCATTCAGATTCCCTTATCCCAAACCACTCTATCTTATTTCAGGGTAACATAAAGCAATTTAGCATAGGTAGGTTGCCATTTACTTCACTGGCTACTCATTTTATGTTTTTTAATACTTAACCCTTTGTTATCAATTTCAGTAAATATGATCCACTTTCTGCTAATATATTCTTACTTTATTTTCCTCTACACATCTTGGTTATTCATAAAACATTTAAAGCATTTTTCTAGTGAATGCATGTTATGATAATCTGGGTCGTGTTTTCTTTTACATTATCTTTTTAGGTATACTGACATTTAGGTACATCTATATTTAGGCACCATAAGAGATAAAGTACATTGATATTCTTAGTGTTCAATGTAGTAATTAGTCATTACTTTTCTCTATCTTTTTGGGCCTCAGTTTTCCCTGAAACATAGTTTTGAAATTAAGCTAATCAGTAAATTCTTCAAAGGTCTATATGTGTGCATATATACACACACACACACACACATATATATATATATATATATGTGTGTGTGTGTGTGTGTGTGTGTGTGTGTATGTGTGTGTGTGTGTATGTGTATATGTATATGTATGTATACAGAAGGAAGAGTTACACATCTTATTTTAAGTCAAATGTAGAAATCATTTTGTTCCATGGCCGAGATATATAAAATCTAAGATAAGTTAAAATATAAGCTTCTCACCAGACAGCCAAGTTAAGAGCACTTAGGAAAGGTCTTGAAGAAAGTTACTACTCCAGTGAGCAAACAGATTATAAGAAACTTAAAAAATATATACCTTCTTGCTGAAATGGAAAATGTGTTGTTGATCTAGACATGCCATCAAAGAAGCTGCAATATTCCCTTAAGCTAAACTCTAATACATAAAGAGGAAGGCCATATATCTTCAGTTCTATGACATTTGAAATAGATGAGGAAGCTTCAGAAAACATGAGACTTGCTGAATTTGGTCTATGAATTTAAAAAATATTCTATCTAATATAACAGGGTTCAAGGTTGTAGCTTCCATAAATTATACAGAAAATACAGACAACATAATAATGAGGGTGGCTACAGTATGAGTGATATATTCAATACATATTAAATTTCCTCATATAGGAAATAAATATATGACTTTCAGAGGCAAATAAAATCCAATGCCTGACATTAAAATTTCAAAGGCTAAGCTCACATGATTACCAGTCACAAATAGAGCCAAAACATTTAAGAGGAAGCCAATATTTACTTCTCATTCAAACATCCTGAGGCTCGTAAAGATTTTATCAATTCTACTTTGCCTGAGGTTCATGAAAGGAACACCAGAGACTAGATTTACATATGTTACTGGATATCTATGCATTTGTCAAATTTCCCTTGTCATGATGAAATATTTTCAATAATCAACTCAAAATAATTCTTTTGTCGCTGTTTCTGTTCATTCATAGTTTTTCTGTGATGAGTTGATCAATTGTTCTTGATCCTTTAGTTGTTGCTAAAGATATGCACATCAGGAAAGAAGTCAAAAAACAAAGAAAAAGCAGGTAGAGAGAAACAGGGATCCTAATATTTAAGTGTGTGACTACAAGGAATAAAAAGGCCTTCTAATAAAATATGATCCATAAACTTCAGTAGTATCACAGGGTGGTCAGTAAATGTTAGATACATTGATGTGGGAAAATATTCAAGATCATAAGTATACACTTTATATTACTCAGGAAAGGAAGAGAAAACATCTTTAAATATGTTACTGATCAATGTTTTTTATCCAAGAGCTTTGGGAGAAATTCCAATGATATTTATGTGACTTCCATGTTTTCTAAAAAGACACATATGGTAACACCTGGATCAAAGAGTTACTTCAGCTTGCTAGTAACATTATCTAAGGCATGCTTATTGTTAGTTTTCTGCCAAGATGAAGCATTGTATTAGGGAGGATATTGCCAATTGTTTATTGAGAAACAGACTGGAAAAGCTTTGCCATACTAAATAACACAAAGATATTTGTGACCTTCCTGGAGAACTCAAAATATCTAAATTACTCTAAATGGGTAATGTTGAAGATTTCCGTACATCAAGGGCAGAGATAAGCATTAATTAGGTAAAAGTAGGAAAAACCACAGAAAAATCATCTAAAGATTCAATTGAATTGAATTTTGAGAATCCCATGAAATACTTGATAATTTAATGCCAGGAACTGAGAGGATTGCCTTCAATTTGAAAGAACTTTGGTAAAATACTGCGAAGCATCTTTACATTCTTTAATGTATCCTCTGTAAAAATGGAAAATAAAGTCACAAACATTATTATTTTACTGTTTTGACAAATTGTCACAGATATATCAGCCTTCAGAAAATATTTCCATTACATGTTGTGGGTAATTAAATTTGAGGCTACACCATCTACCAGTGAAAAGATTATGAATTCAGATAAACATTGACAATTCTATTTATATATTATTTTATAAATTGTAGCATGTACATTTTCATGTCCATTTTATAATAATTTTAAAATGTAATTTTATGTTATTACAAACAATATACTAAAATTCAGTATAAGCAAAGCTTAGGTTGTTAAGAAAAAAAATAATTAAGTGACTCACTTTACTCTTCAGTGTTTGTTGTCTTGTCTTACAACCCAAAACAATGTTTATAAAATATGATTTTACAGAATTTATTTACATTTTATTTGTATGTAGTGTTATTCAGATGTTTTATCATGCACAATATTTCTGATATAAATCATGTGGAGTGTTAAGTTTAACTAATTTCACTGGCAAATTAAAATGCTTCCAGTACATAGTTCTTTGCTCTGTTGATTCATGGTGTGATGCTGTTGCAGATCATCATGGTAGATGTGGTACTCCGGTGACTACTTGCCTCATACTGAATAGTAAACAAAAAGAACAGTGTCACTCAAACACTCTCTCACTTCCACCTGTATTCTTTCAGTTCAGGCTCAATGTCATTCACTTTAAGATGCAATCAAAGATTTTTGATACTAAAAATAGCAGTTGGTTCTCAATTCAATCTGGCTGTCAATCAAATTAACTTTTACTTTTTTTTATCTTGTTTAGAAAGTTCAGTAGTTCTTAGTACTGACTTGTTAACTAAACTAGTTAACTGAAAATTAATAACTAAATAAACCTAAGAAAATTTATTGATTGATTAAAAAAATAGTCCTGTATTAGAATGGTCAAAGTCAAGGTACCAATAATACCAACAAGATATCTCAATAGGATCTAATAGTTGATTATAGTGAAACAGACAGACAGACACCAGGTTTTTCAAGACAGTATTTGCTGGGTTTGGGAGTTTGCTGGGTTGTCACACAAAAACAGTCAGACACAAGTCTTAGTCAAATAGGATTGGTTTATTGAACACTATATCCCAAAACCAGGGCCACAGACCAGACCCAGGAGCAGGCAGTGACACTGAGTTAAGATTTTACAGGGTTGTTAAATCTAAAATCCACAAACATCTGTGTCAAGTTATTCCATGACTCAGGATTTAGGAATAGGTGCTTTCCTTAGTAAAATGTCTTTATTATGCACTTACCCTGTTCCCATTGGTGGGCGTATTCACCTGTGGCAGGAGACTTGTCTTGCCTAACCTTTATGTGTTAACTCGCAAACCAGGATGTCAGTACATGTGTCTTTCTGCTCAGCAAGATGTCAGTTCTCAGGGAGGTCTTGGGAATTTATATTTTACTGGACTTCTACTTAAAATGAAAATATTTTTTCAAATAGCTTTTTTAAATGGTTCAGGTGTCTTTGCTTTTTTTTTGAGGGGGGGCGGGTGTAAATCCCAGGGGTGGCTTATAAAAGCCAAAACCATAAAAACTTCTACATAGATTCAGAACATTCTACCTTGCTCTTCGTTCAGTCCAAACTTATTGTGGTTAACTATACAAATCAGGTTTTTTTTATTGGATATTTTATTTATTTACATTTTAAATGTTATCCCCTTTCCCAGTTTCCCTCTGAAAACCTCCTATGCTATCCCATGCTCTATCCCTCTATGAGAGTGCTCCCCTACGCACTTCCACTTCCCCACCCTGGCATTCCCCTGCACTGGGGCATCAGGCCTTCATAGGACTAAGAGCCTCCTTTTCATTGATGCCAGATAAGGCCATCCTCTGCTACATATGCAACTGGAGGCATGGGTTCCTCCGTGTGTACTCTTTGGTTGGTGGTTTAGTCCCTGGGAATTCTGAGACATTTGGTTGGTTGATATTGTTGTTCTTCCTATGGGGTTGCAGCCCCTTCAGCTCCTTCAATCTTTTCCCTAACTCCTCCATTGGGGTTCTAATTGACTACTATTATGATGAGTTTCCAAGAACACCAAAGCACAGCCATAACAGCACATAAGAACATGTCTTTATAATATGAATAACAGCACAAAGTGGCTGGCTAGACAGGTTACAGTTACCCAGGCCTGAACATTTTACATAGGCCTTAACAGTGTTGAAGTTTCTAACTACACTACACTAAACTAAACTAAACTAAACTAAACTAAACTAAACATACATTTACTTTAAAGACTTGGGTTTGTGGGTATGCACTAAAATGAAGAAAATACTGAGTATAAATATTTACAGAGGATTTGTTGTGATCAAACTTCGAAACAACCCAGATGTCCAGTGATAGGCAAAGGAAGAAACTATAATCTCTCCAGTATTAAATATAAATGATATAACTGAATAAATGGGGATATTCCAATGGAAATAGCTGGTTGGAACAGTTGCAAGGATTAATAATTGAAACAATGTATTATTCTGGAAAAAGCAGAATAACCAGAAGAAAAAAAATTGCCAGTGGTTCCTGGGAGTATGAAAGGAGTAATATTCCATTTAAAATACATGGCTCACACAGAATTTTCATAATAGTGAAAATATTTAGTATAAGAATACAATAATGATATGTTTTATGCACTTAATATAGATTGAAATAAGTGTGCACTGGTGGTAGATATTAATAATGGGAAAATGTATGCATTTGGAGAAGTGAAGCTATTTAAAAAACAAAAACTATGACTTCTTAACAGTTTTGCATAGAAGGTAAAATTTATCATAAAACCCCTCAATGTGACAAGAGAAATGTCTCCTCAATTGACAGTTCATACTGCTGCTACAAAGGATGCAAATTTGTTTCCCAGCACTGATGTCAGGTGACTTACACACATGTAACTCCAAGTTCAGGGAATCGAATGTCTCTGACTTCCTTAAGAAGGCTTCCTAGGCTCATACTTACACAGAAGCTCACATAAATAAATATCAACATGCATCTTTTAAAAAACTAAAACTAAAAGGTTTTACAATAACAACAACCAAAAGAACAAACCACTTATATCGCATGCTTTAAAAATTCTGAAGTCTACACCAGTGGATAATTAGGCAATACTAATTTTAATTCATTAAAATAAAATGTAATAAAGACTAATGGCACTGATTGTTAAATTAAAGTATCAAAACTACAGGACAAGCAACAAATAGTTTACAAAACAGAAAAGAAAATATTTTTGTCAGTTTTCAATTATAGCTATTTATTCTCTTATGCTATCAATAATATTTTGTTTTAATAGTGTTATGTTTTGTTAAATATGAATGTTTTAATATAATAATTGAATACATTACAGTCCAAGAATACCCATAAATCCTTTCTCAAAGAGACTGAAAGTATTACATACATATTACGGATAGAATTAAGTAAAATAAAATATTCAGTTTTACATGAACGTTCATTGTGTAGAATTGCATTAGTCATCCTCAAAATGTTAAGTGAAAACTCACACATTTATCTGCAAAGATGCATTTTTTACTATTTAATGCCTATAATTTAGCCATCTTAATTTTAAACATGTAATAGCCTTTTTATATCTTTTCATTTATTTTATATAGAAAAGAAGACATGACAAATATCCCAGATTTTTATAGTCTACATGTGTATATTAATCATTTATCAGTTTTTACTTGCAACACAAATAACTTGGGACCAGCTATTCATATTTCTTCCAGTTATCTGTTCAAATACCTGTACAAATCTCAGAAAACTTACAAAGAATATGAGAAAATATTCACCAATTAGTTATAATTTAACTCAATTTCTCACTGCATATTTCTTGTGGAAGCAGTGCATTTTATCCAATAGGCAGGGGAAATAAGGAAAGGTGACAGTGTTGGGAGAGAAGGAAGTTGTGGGAAAGAGAAATCCCATGTTTGCATCTAAGAAGTAAATTGATAGACTTGATATTTTTCATGTGTGTACTAAAATCACTTACTTTTCCCATTCCTTTTCCAAAGATAACCCATTTACACAGTTATTGGTCTTCATAACTCAATATGTGTTGGTTCCAGTTTCACACCTAGATGAAGAGCTTTGAGTTATTATTGGCTGATAAAATGAGACTTGATTGTCTGCAATAGCGAGTCCTCTGATAGGTTATTAAACCCCAATGTGCTTAGACAAACACACATTTGCAAGGACAACTCTTAATAAACTCAATAGGTTGTAATAAAAATTCACAGAAATTGATCATGATTTTGATAGGGCATTGGAGCATGGAAGCAGTTAGAGGGAAAAAGTAAGGGTATAATAATGTAAATATTTCTTCCAGTTTATGCCAGGGCCCTGATCAGTTTCAGGGTGCAAGCTCTGCACCCAATTCCAGAACACCCAGAGTAGGCTGGACTCCCAAGAACTTTAACAAGCCCATGATCTTAGAACACCCAGAGGTGGTTGTATTCCCAGGATCCCTAACATGCCCAGGATCATAGGTGAGGAGTCCACTACCCCAGCCCCACAAGCAGGGAGTGACTGAGACCCGTCTGGAATTCTCTCAGGGCCAGTGGCTCCTTCCCGTCTGCACTGATGTCCTGAGCAGTCCCAGGACACCAGCTTTGCACCCAATTCCAGAACACCCAGAGGAGGCTGGAGCTCTAACACACCAAGGAACATAGGATAATAGGATCACAGGATTTCAGGAGCTTGGTCACACCATAATTTCAAGATCCTAGAATCAGCCTAACTCCCAGAAACTCTTACACCCAGGATCTCAGGATCTCAGGATCTCAGGATCTCAGGATCTCAGGATCTCAGGATCACAGGATCACAGGATCACAGGATCACAGGATCACAGGATCACAGGATCACAGGATCACAGGATCACAGGATCACAGGATCACAGGATCACAGGATCACAGGATCACAGATACAGCTAAACTCAGAGGGGTTCTGACACAACCAAGATAACAGGATAGACAGGCTCCAGTCAGAGACAGTGAGTGAAGGTAGTGCTAGAGATAACCAGATAGTGAAAGGCAAGTACAAGAATATAAGCAAGAGAAACCAAGGTTACTTAGTTTCATCAGAACCTAGTTCTCACACCATAGCAAGTCCTGAATATCCCATGACACTGGGAAAGCAAGATTCGGATGTAAAATCACTACTGATGTTGAAGATAAAGGAATATAAGAAGGACATAAATAACTCCCTCAAAGAACACAGAACAAAAGTAAACAAGTAGAAGCCCTTAAAGAGGAAACACAAAAATCCCTTAAAGAATTACAAGAAAATGCAACCAAACAGGTGAAGGAATTGAACAAAACAATACAGAACATAAAACTGGAAGTGGAAACAATAAGGAAATCTCAAAGAGAGACTACCCTGAAGATAGAAAACCTAAAAAAGAGATCAGGAGCCATGGATGCAAGCATCACCAACAGAATACAAGTGATAGAAGAGACAATCTCAGGTGCAAAAGATACCATAAAAAAACATTAATAAAACTGTCAAAGAAAATAAAAAAGAAAAGAGCTCCTAATCCAAAACATCCAGAAAATCCAGGACACCATGAGAAGACAAAGGCTAAGGATAAAATGTACAGAAGAGAGCGAAGATTCCCAACATAAGGGGCCAGTAATTATCTTCAACAAAATAATAGAAGAAAATGTCCCTAACCTAAAGAAAGAGGTGCCTATGAACATACAAGAAGCCTACAGAACTCCAAATAGACTAGATCAGAAAAGAAATTCTTCCTATCACATAATAATTAAAACACCAAATGCACAAAACAAAGGAATAATATTAAAAGCAGTAAAGAAAAAATGTCAAGTAACTTATAAAGGAAGACCTATCAGAATTATACTAGTCTTCTCACCAGAGACTGTAAAAGCCAGAAGGTCCTGGCCAGATGCAATACAGACCCTAAGAGAACATAAATATCAGCCCAGGCTGCTATACTCAGAAAAAGTCTCAATTACTATAGATGGAGAAACCAAGATATTCCATGACAAAACCAAATTTACATAATATCTTTCCATAAATCCAGCCCTACATAGGACAATAGAGGGAAAACTCCAACACAAGGAAGGAAATTATACCCTAGAAAAAGCAGGAGAGTAACTTTCTTCCAACAAACCAAAAAAAAGATAGCCACACAAACACAACTCCACCTCTAATAAGAAAAATAACAGGAAGCAACAATCACTTTTTTTAATGTCTTTTAATATCAATGGACTCAATTCCACAATAAAAAGACATAGACTAACTGACTGGATATTTAAACAGGACCCAATATTTTGCTGCATACAGGAAATGTACCTCAGTAAAAAAAAAGACAGATACTACCTCAGAATAAAAGGCTAGAAACAATTTTCCAAGCAAATGGCACTAAGAAACAAGCTGGAGTAGCCATCTCTAATATCAAATGAAATCAACTTTCAACCAGAAGTTATCAAAAATTATAAAAGTAGACACTTCATACTCATCGAAGAAAAATTCAACCAAGATGAAACCTCAGTTCTGAACATCTATGCACCAAAAGTAAGGATAACTACATTCATAAAAGAAACTGTACTAAAGCTCAAAGGACACATTGTACCTCACAAAATAATAGTGAGAGACTTCAATACCCCACTCACATCAATGGACAGATTATGGAAACAGAAACTAAACAGAGACACAGTGAAACTAAGAGATGTTATAAACCAAACGGATTTAGCAGATATCTATAGAACATTTCATCCAAAAACAAAAGAATATATCTTTTATCCATCACCTCATGATACCTTTTCCACAATTGACAGTATAATTGGTCACAAAACAGGCCTCAACAAATACATGAAAATTCAAATAATCCCATGCATCCTATTAGATCACCCAAAACTAAGGCTGGTATTCAATAATGATAAAATCATTGGAAAGCCCACATACACATGGAAACTCTAATAACATACTACTCAATGATAACTTGGTCAGGAAAGAAATAAAGAAAGAAATTAAAGACCTTTAAGAATTTGATGAAAATAAAGACACATCACACCAAAACTTAAGGGACATAATGAAAGCAGTGGTAAGAGGAAAACTAATATCTCTAAGTGCCAAAAAAAAAAAAAAAAAAGAAAAAGAAATTAGAGAGAACATACACTAGCAGCTTGACAACACACCTGAAAGCTCTAGAACAAAAAGAAGCAAATGCACCAAAGAGGAGTAGACAGCAGGAAATAATCAAACTCAGGGCTGAAATCAACCAAGTAGAAACAAAAAGAACTGTACAAAGAAAGAATAAAACCAGAAGCTGGTTCTTTGAAAAAAATCTCCAAATAGATAAACCCTTAGAGATAGTATCCAAGTTAATAAAATCAGAACAGAAATGAGAGACATAACAGAAACTGAGGAAATTCAAAAAAATCACCAGATCCTACTATAGACGCCTATACTCAACAAAACAGGAATATCTGGATGAAATGGACAATTTTCTAGACAGATACCAGGTACCAAAGTTAAATCAGGATAAGATAAACCATCTAAATAGTCCTATAACCTCTAAAGAAAGAGTAGCAGTCATTAAAAGTCTCGCTACCAAAAAAAAAAAAAAAAAAAAAAAAAAAAAAAAAAAAAAAAAAAAAAAAAAAAAAAAGCCCAGGACCAGATGGTTTTAGTGCAGAATTCTACCAGAACTTCCAAGAAGTCCTAAAGCCAATTCTCTATAAACTATTCCACAAAATAGAAATAGAAGCAACACTACCCAATTCCTACTATGAAGCCAGAATTATGTTCGTACCTAACGCAAAGACACAACAATAAAAGAGAACCTCAGACAAATTTCCCTAATTAATATTGATGCAAAAATACTCAATAAAATTCTTACAAGCCAAATCCAAGAACACATCAAAAAAAAAATCATCCATCATGATCAAATAGGCTTTATCCCAGGAATGTAAGGTTGTTTCAATGTATGAAAATTCATCAACATAATTATATATATATATATATATATATATATATATATATATATATATACAAACTCAAAGAAAAAAAACCACATGATCATGTCAGTAGATGCTAAGAAAGCATTTGACAAGATTCAACACTCCTTCATGGTAAAAGTCTTGGAAAGAACAGAAATTCAAGGCCCAAACCTAAATCAAGTAAAATCAATAAACAACCAACCAGTAGACCACATCAAACTTAATGAAGACAAACTTGAAAAATCAGGGACTAGACAAGGCTGCCCACTCTCTCCCTACCTATTCAATATTGTACCCAAAGTTCTAGCCAGAGCCATTCAATTACAAAAGGAAGTCAAAGGGATACAAATAGGAAAGGAAGAAGTCAAAATATCACTATTTGCAGATGGTATGATAATATAATTATGTGACCCCAAAACTTCCACCAGAGACTTCCCAAAACTTTTTAAAAAATTCAGAAAAGTAACTGGTTATAAAATCCACTCAAGCAAATCAGTAGCCTTCCTCTACTCAAAAGATAAACAGGCTGAGAAAGAAATTAAGGAAATGACACCCTTCACAATAGTCACAATATAAAATACCTTGGTGTGAATCTAACCAAGCAAGTGAAAGATCTATATGACAAGAACTTCAAGTCTCTGAAGAAAGAAATCAAAGACAATCTCAGAAGATGGAAAGATCTCCCATGCTCATAGATTGATTGGATTAATATATTAAAATGGCCATTTTGCCAAAAGCAATCTATAGATTCAATGCAATCCCCATCAAAATTCCAACTCAATTCTTCACAGAGTTAGAAAGAGCAATTCTCAAACTCATGAAATAACAAAAAAATCCAGGATAGCAAAAAAGTATTCTCAACAATAAAAAAAAATCTTCTGGGTAATGACCATCTCTGACCTCAAATTGTGCTACAGAACAATAGTGATAAAAACTGCAGGGTATTGGTACAGAGATAATCAAAAAGATCAATGGAATAGAATTAAAGACCCAGAAATGAAACCACATAACTATGGTCACTTGATCTTTGAAAAAGAAGCTAAAATCATCCAGTGAAAAAGGACAGCTTTTTCAACAAAAGGTTCTAGTTTGAACACTGGAGGTCAACATGTAGAAGAATGCAAATTGAACTATTTTCATCTCCTTGTAAAAAACTCAAGTCTAAGTGGTTCAAGGACTACAAAATAAAACCAGATACACTGAAACTAATAGAAGAGAAAGTGGCAAAAAGCCTCAAAAATATGAGTACAAGTGGAAATTTTCTGAACAGGACACCAATGGCTTATGCCCTAAGATCAAGAATTGACAAATGGGACCTCATAAAACTGCAAAGCTTCTGTAAAGCAAAGCATGCTGTCAGCAGTACAAAACAGCAAACAACAAATTGGAAAAAGATCTTTACCAAGCCTACATCTGATAGAGAGCTAGTATCCAAAATATACAAAGAACTCAAGAAATTAGACTCCAGACAATCAAATAACCCTATTAAAATGAGGTACAGAGCTCAGCACGAAATTTTCATCTGAGAAATTTTCACCAGTCAGAATGGATGAGATCAAAAACTCAGGTGACAGCAGATGCTGACAAGGATGGAGAGAAAGATGAAAACTCCTACATTGTTGTTGGGATTGTAAGCTGGTACAATGACTCTGGAAATCAGTCTGGAGGTTTGTCAGAAAATTGCACATTGCATTACCTCAGTTCCCAGCTATACCACTCCTGTGCATATACCCAAAAGATGTTCCAATATATAACAAGGCCACATACTCCACTATGTTCAGAGTAGCCTTATTTATAATATCAAGAAGCTGGAAAGAATCCAGATATCCTTCAACAGAGGAATATCCGGATACAAAAAATGTGGAACATTTATACAATGGTGCACTATACACCTATTAAAACCAATAAATTCATGAAACTCTAGGGAAATGGATAGAACTAGCAAATATCATCATGAGTGAGGTAACCCAATCACAAAAGATCACACATGGTCACATGGTATGAACTCAGTGATAAGTAGATAATAGCCCATAAGCTCACAGTACTCAAGATACAACTCACAGACCATATAAAAGCTCAAGAAGAAGGAAGACCAAAGGGTGGATGATTTGGTCTTTCTTAGAATGAGTAACAAAATACTCACAGAAGGACATAAGGAAACAGTGGGTGAAGCAGAGACTGGAAGAGGGTCTTTCTGAAGACTGCCCCACCTGGGCATCTATCCCAGCTGCAATCACCAAATGCAAACACTGTTATAGGTGTCAGGAAGTGTATGCTGACAGGAGTCTGATATACCTTTCTCCTGTGAGGTTCTGCCAAAGCATGACATATACACAGGCAGATGCTCACTGTTAACCATTGAACTGATCATGGGGTTCTCAGTGGAAGAGTTAGAGAGAAGACTGAAGGAGCTGAAAGGGTTTGAGGCCCCGTGGGTAGGGCGACAATACTAACCAACCAGATCTCCCAGGTTCTAAAAAGCTAGCCTGAGAACAAAGAAGGACGGACACATGGCTCTAGCTGTATATATATAGTAGAGGCTGGCCTTGTTGTGCATCAGGGAGAGGGGAGGGTCTTGGTCCCATTAAGGATGGATGCCCCAGAGTGCTGTTATTCCAGAGCAGGAAGGTGGGAGTAGTTGGATGGGTGGGGGAACAACCTAAAGAAGTAGGAGGAGGGGGGATGGGATAAGAGGTTTCTTTGGGGAGATTCAGGAAAGAGAATAACATCTGAAATGTAGATAAATAAATTATCTAGTAATAATAATAATAATAATAATAATAATAATAATAATAATAATAATATAGCAACAATAATAAAACCACATAATGGAACTGGTTATCCTAGCCAAGCATTTGAGACATTTTGCCAGCAAATTAATATTTCCCACATTACTGGGATTTCTAATAACTGTCAAGGGCAAGGGGTTGTGGAAGAGGCCAATGGAACTTCAAAACAATATCTTCATAAAATAAAAAGGGGGAGGTTAATCCCCCTACACCACAAGTACATTTATATCATGTTATTTTTATTTCAATTTAAAAAAAAAAAATTGGATGCCAAGGAATGTTCTGCTGAGTGTCTATGGCACCCTACAACTAGGCATATTTATACATAGGTGAAAGGGAAGTATCCACTTACTGGCATATGGCATGATCCCCATCAGGTATTTAATATAAGGAAGAAGGTATGGTTGTGTATTTTCTGCCGGAAGCTAAAGGAGCATGGTGGCTGACAGAGCGATGAGTGAGACATGCAGATGACTGGACAAAGAATGATGCTGACCTGTGAGCTTACTGAGTGCCCTGACAATGGTAAATGAGAAGCTGTATTGGACATATGTTCCCGACCCACCTTTGCTTACCTATAACCCTGATGGGAGAAGCTGCCTTGCCTCAAGTTTTTAGACCTTGAGGAACAGAGAATCAAAAAGAGAAGTTATAATGACTCTTGTCTTTTCTTAAATGTGACCAGTTACTCAGACTTAATCATGGACTGGTCTAAAGATCTATCCAACATTGGAAAAAAGCAGTCTTCATTTGCAAGGCTGGTTATGAACATTTCAGAGACATATTTGGAAGATAGCTGCAGTTCTCTATGATGTTATATTAGCAAAAGATAAATGTGGGACAGGATCTGGATTTCAAACAAGTGTTAGTACATGTGTTAAGGCTCTTAATTGTCAAGTCAAAACTACTTTTGTTTATTCTAAAGTATTTAATGTAAATTGCATTGATTGTATACTTTCTAATTTTGTTAGTGAGTTGCAATCCAGCCTGTCAGTTATGGAGGTTGTAGCTTTTGTTTTATTGCTCTGGATTACAGAACCTTGGTATTCAGAAAAATAGTTTGCAAGTACTGGAAGAAGTGATTCAGGCTTTAAGTAGAAGCAAGAGGGTAGTGGGCTTGTTTGTTGGTGTTATAACAGCTTTAATTATATTAATTGCTAGCACCACTGTTTCTGCACCACAAGAAGTCAAGATAGCTACTTTTGTTAATCATTTAGCAAAAAATGGTACTAATGTGTTGATATACAAGAGGATTTAGATAGGCATTTGGAAGAATGGATTGATGTTCTTTATCCTATTCAAATTATTGGAAGGAGGGTCAGAGTTTAAGAGTAAGGAACCATCTCGAATGTCATTGGATACCATTGGATTCTTGTTAGTGCCAAAATTTACAGGGGCCTTCATTATAATTAGGAAAAATTTTAAACACACTTGCAGGGTATTTGGCATAATTCTAACACCACCCTGGATGTGCTAACTTTTCTAGAGAGGGGAAATTGGAAAAGAGGATGGCATCTGAAATGTCAATAAATTTTAAAAATTTAACAAAATAAATAAATATTGAAAAAATAATGTAAATATTAAATTTCAATATAAGAAATAATTTAAAGTTATAATAATTAGGTACAAAACAGTATGAATAATAATACTAGCTTACCATTTGATTAAATGCTAATTTCATATTAATTTTACAACAATAAAAAATGAAAAAAATTATATTAAATAGTAATCCACCGATTTACCATGTGGAACTCAGAGCCAACAGTATGTATCTAATGTTGCTTCCTTGACTTGGCCCTGGTTCCTTGGTTAAAATATCAAGGTATTAAACAATATCAAGACAAAATATACCATTATAACAATTAAGAGATTGTGTATTTTTCCTGACTCATAAGAAAAATAAAATCTTAGTAGTTTTAAGAGTTTGCAAACCTTACATTTTCTGTTAAAAATATCATCAAAAAATTTTAGTGTAATTCCTACAACAACAAAGGATCAGTGGAGAACATAGATAATGACTTTGTTTTAGCAAATATTTATAACATTCAAGAAAATTATACTTTCCTGTTTAAAAAAATTTTCTAATTATTATTAATAGTAATAAAAGTAGAAAAAGCTCTATGCAGTAGTAAAACAAATTTCTACTGAAAAATGTTTCTGCTTGCTTTTAGTATTTTATCTCTCAGGAGAAACTTTCTCAGATTTGTGATTGCTTTTCAGGATTGGATGAGGGTTTACTTCTCTGTATTTTAATTCTTCTATGTTTCTAACAGTTTTACAAAAACATCTCTGCTTTTGAATACTTAAACACATATCATCAGAATACCTAAGACAATCAAAATTCTATTTTGAAGTTGGAGTTTCTTAGAGCAGAGGATCACAATCCATGTATATTTTCACAAGCTTCTACTTCCTCCCTGGGTCAAATTGAAGCAGTATAGATTCCCACATGTAAGATACCATTTCAGTTAACTAATACAAACATCTTAGTTGACAATACTGTTCTTGATATTTGGTGTCCTCAGTAGCTGACAAAAATTTTTATACATTCTACTATCACTTAGATGCCTGATGATGAAGGTTTTCTAGTAAAATGTTTCTATTTTTCTCTACCCATCTCCAAAAGAGGTATGATTTATTTTTTATGAACAATCTCTACAATAACACAAATTTGCATTATTTTCAGGGGTATAGATTTTCTTACATGAATATCTATTATTGCTTAAAATTATCTTTCTGATATTACCAAATTCCTGTTTGGAATTACATTATATCTGAGAGTTCTGGGAGTGACTGATAATAGGTAAATAAGCACTATCTGCTAGGGGAAAAGACTAATCATTAAGCAGCAATGTTTGAAAAGACCATTTCCTACACATGCCTAAATTAAATATTTTGGTCTTTTAAGAGACATTTTAAAGTATTTCATTAAACATACTAAGTTTTGTTTATTCTACAGAGAAAGTATGTAGTATGATTGTAAAACATGTAATAAGCAATAGACATTTTTATATAAGACTTTCTTTTCCTTAGTATTCACTTAGAACTGTCTATGTAGATTAGATTAGTCTTGAACTAACAGAGATGCCCTGGTTTCTGGCTCCTAAGTCCTGCAGTGTAAGGTTTGTGCAACCATGACTTGTGTACAAGTCACATTAATTTAATCTCCTTGAATGATCTTCAAATTATTATGTAAATGTAAATTTGTTTAGATTATGAATCAGGTTCCTAAAAACATTCTTTATAACTTATCTAATATCATATATATGATAAAAACAAATCAGAATTTGAACTCAGCTCAAATTTCAAAGCTTTGATTCATATGGCTTTAGAAGATGTCTACCAATTTTCAATAATGCATTAGGAGTGTATTCAAAGATAGCTACATAGCAAAAACAGTTTGGTAATTTTTAACCTGCTTTTTTGCAATTTTGTCTGCTTCAGAAATCAACAATAACATTAAAACTGGGAATATTTAGTAGCTTATCACCATGATTATATACTTAGAATAATTTGCCAAAAAGTAAAATTAAAAAAAAAAAAAAAAACACTTCTAAATGAATCCTGTAGAAAACACAAAGCATTAACTGTCCTGTGCTGTGCCCTAGCTGTTTTTTTCATATTATACCTTATAGCTTTTCAAGTTAAATATATCCATTTTGACCTCTATTTAAGTCTCCCTTGAAACTAACATTTTATTGGTTTTAACTATATTGATTTTTCAATTGAAGCTAGCATTCTATTCACATGAAAGTTCATTTGTTATGGCTTTCCATTTATAAGCCCCTGCATCTTGATTTAAAGTTATTTTCTTGTAGAAACTAAAGTTTGTAGGTCAATCCAAAAGAATGAGTATAACCACAAATATAGCAGATGCCTCATAAAATTATCTTCTACTGCTTCTCTGTGACCTCTGTCAAGGAAATAACACTCAAACCTGCATCAGCATGAGCAGCTGTGGATGCCGCGGTTAGACAGCCGTGACCTCTCCTCCCAAGGGTAGTGCCCAACTGGGAGGGAACAGTGATTTTCTCAGAGTCAATGTTATTAACGCCAGCATAAATCAGAAATTCCTGTCTCAAATCTTAAAATGAGATGCCACAGTTTACAAAAAGACGTTAACTTTCCTTTTAAATAAATCTACTCCAGCTCTATGTAGACATTTATAGAACTGTTAATGAAAATAGGGTGAGGATATTTTTTATATTTTCAAACTTAATTTATAATGAGATTGTAAAAAGGCATACAATTAGTCATGTCTTTTGACAGAAGGAAATTAGAAATTATAGGTTTTGTTTCTTGATAAGAGATTTTCAGCAGAGTTCTCAGGGCAGAGGGTGATTTTTCTGAACATTGCAGCCATTTTCCTTTAATTGCATGGCACTGAGCTTGACGGACAGATGCAAATAATGAAGAAGAGATGAAAGAGCAATGTTGTTGCATGATCAAAGTTATGCATTGCAGTTAAACTGTATACTGTGGTTTATGCAGAGAATGAATAGGTGTTTTAAAATGTACAGATGTGCAGGCATATATGTGTGTGTTTGTATGTGTGCATAAAATACAAAAATTCACCCATATAACTTATCACATAAAGGTTTGTACACATTTACTTAGTATATACACATATACTTTAAAAGATTCCATTTTATCTGCTTATAAAATCACTTCTTCTTAAGTCTTAGCTGGCAGTAGTCATATTATCCTCAATGCCAGAAAGCTCTGAAGAAGACACAAATTATTTTCCATTATGATTAGCATATCTGTTTCAGACTTTAGTTGGGTCAAAATGTCATAGTTTGCAATGGGCTTAATAAATTAAATGAAGGTAAGGTTACTATTTATGCATTTGTTTGTTTATATTTTAAATTGTGTTTGGATCAAGAAGGAATGGTATGGCCTGCTACATGGACCGCAATCATGAAATTAAATTCTGACACAGTTCTGATGTCAACAGTTTAAAAGGAATGTTCTCTTCAAACATATACAAATTATTTCATGAGACTATGAAATCTTAAATGTAATTTTACTCCAGTTCCCACTGAGCCTTTAATTAATTGAATTTGCATTGTTGGGAAATGTGGAAGAATGTACACACTTCAGATCACTTCTTTAGCTAGATCATACAGAGATACCACTTCAGTACTTGATCAAGCTGAGGAAGGTCATCAAGGAACAGTTTTCACTACTAGATTTCCTTTATTGCTTTGAGGTTTTCATCATTTGGCTTCTTCCTTCTACACTTGTCAATATCAAAAAGAAAAAAGAAAATCTATCTAGTTCCCTACTCCCATTGTTTAATTTATTAAGATTAGTAGATGAAAATTGGTAGTTCACAGGTAAACTGCTATGTAATTCAATGAGACAAATGGATAAAAATATCAGGGAAGACATAAAGATGCTAAAAGTTTAAACCGAATGAACAGAGAAATTGTTTTTCAATGAAAATGTGTACATTGTCATATTCAGTAGAACTGGAGTCAGCACAGAGGCAAACGAGGTGACTGGAAGATGGAATCAAGGCACCACATGACCTCATAGTGCTTGGTAAGAAACCCAGCTTTTGTTCTTGGTAAGATGAAGAACTCTTAGACCAACTGTAATAGAACAGTGACAGGAAATTGTTGGCTTTTATAAGAATCATTTATACTACTAGGGGAAAATAAATGAACAGTGGTTCAAAAAAGCACTGGAGGCTTTTGCAATAACGAAGGTGAAGAAGCTTGTGTTGAAGAGGAGATGGAGGTGGGGAGAAGTCAGGTCCCAGGTCTGTTTGGAAGGTGGAGCTGACATAATTTGAGATAGATGGGATGCTGTCTAGAAGAAAGCAGTGTCTTGGTAATATCTGCTTTCCCCAAAGGCCATTTATCTTCTAATACCTACTATTCAGTCAAAACTTTTACTGCCTGAACCCTGTGACTCATTTCAAGTGAAGTATTCTAGGGACAGAACCATGCTGAGAATAATCTGAAAATAAAACAAAATACACAGCCATTTTCGGTGCATTTTAGTTTTTTTCCTAAAGTAATACAGGGTCAGCTTATGAACCTTTCAGCACATATCTATGGAATGGAGAGTAGCACCATTTCACTTTGGCATTTGTTTTATACATCTCTCTTCATAAATATCATCATTACCTTCAGCATCTTCCATCTTCTAAGGGAATAGATACTTTATTATGTTGCTGGCTGACCACAATCTCTTCATGCAGACCACTTTCTACTTTTCCAGTCAGTTGTCACATATTTATTTAAAAAAAATGGAATATCTGGGAGATAAAATTGCTTGCTGTTCAAGAATGTGGACCTGAGTTTTAATTCTTCAAAACTCCATACAAAGCAAGATTCCAGACTGACCATTTATAATACCAGAACGCCTGCATGAAGGAAGTAGTGATAGGAGAATTCCTAAGAACTCTTGGACCAGGAACCACCTATATGCAAAAGGGAAAAAAGCACCAAAGAGCCTCTCTGGGTTCAAAATAAGGTAGAAAGTAAAGACAGATGCACAAGGTTGTCCCCTAGCCTCCAGGTGACTGCTGTGGAACATATATGGGCACATATTCATAAGAATTCACACACAGAGAGAGAGGGAGGGAGGGAGGAGAGAGAGAGAGAGAGAGAGAGAGAGAGAGAGAGAGAGAGAGAGAGAGAGAGAGAGAGAGAACCTAGTGTCCTAGTGTAAGGGAGAACATATCCTGTAACCTAGACTTACTTGGTTTACTTCATATTACAGAAGAATCACATAGGCTCCAATTTGCTCTCTTTTCAAAAGGAAAACTAGATATTGATTAATAAATTTTCTGTGTATCACAAATGAAGTAAGCATTAATCTAATGATCCACATAATTCTACACTGGCTTCAACCCAAGCCTCTTGGTTTTCAGATTATGGTGTCTCATTCATACCTACTATTCACATTTTGAAAAAGTATTTTATTCTATTCTATTCCCCTATACCCTTATAGAATCCACGAATACAAGCTTAAAGACTTTCTACATTAATTGAATTCCTGGAACTAGACTATTCTTTAACTAACAGATGAAAAATAAAACAAAATTAAAGCATACAGAAACATCTATGAACTAATCTAAAACAGAAGCAGGCAAACTCTAATATTAATATTCTAGATAACAAGGTTGTAGCATTTTGCATAATGATCTTAATGCTTATAAAATAATTTATTTGAAAAGAACCTGTACAAAAGAAAAATATGGAATGAGGGAAAGATGGGAAATGGAGAGAAGGAAAATAAAAGAAAGTCTTCATTACAAATGACCATACATTTGAATGTATCTAGGAAAAGGAGTTATTTAGACCTCTAAGAAACCAATCCAAAAATCACTGAAAACTTCTATATCATCTCCTCTCTATGACAAGAATGTTTTCTTTCTGCCATAACAATTATGATTCTATTACTTCAAAATGTTGTATTTCTCTCTGAATTGGCTACAGGTGCATTAACAGACCCATACAAATGCTTTGGTTTATTGTGGTCTCAGACTGATCCATAAATCCTGTATTAAATTTCCTAGAGGTAATGTTCACTGTCCAATGATTGGGCTACAGAAATACCCATGGCATTGTAGAATATTCTTAACTTCTAGGACACACACAACTTTAAGTGACTACTCCAAATTTCCAAGAATTTAGTTTGAAGTGAAGTGAAAATAGAACATAATTTTAAGGTGATCTTGAAACCCAATTTTAAGTGGGCAAGATTTCTAAAAGAATCGGTACTGTTACAAACATATGTACATGCAGCTTTTCATCCAGGCTGGCTTTAAATATAGAAACATATTTAGAAACATATTTAAATATAGAAGTATAAGTTTAGAAACATGAGCTTCTCACTATTCTCCCTTTTTACCCATAGAGAGGTTACTAAGGATGACAAGACTAATCTACCATCGTCTCTTGCCTCTTTCAGCATGGCTCCAGGAACAAACTATGACCAAGTGGGAATGGAAAACAAACTTACATGGACACATTACATAAATTTGGCATCCAGATGCGTGGACTATGAGGTGAGGCGATTAAAGTGCCGTGAAGATCAGAGGATGCATTATACAGACTTGAACAGAGAAACGAGTTATTGCATACAATGTTTATGGCAGTCATATAAACATGGAGGAAGCATTGCAGGTATACAGCTGGATGAGTGAAACAAGTTTAGCTTATCTGGTGGAGCAATTTCTGTAGGGAAACAGTCTTCTCCCCATAAATATCTAGGGAGAGAGGCTTTGATGAACTTTTCTGTGTAGACTTTCAACCTTCACCCTTGGATTAGAACAAGGATTGCCATGCTCCTGAGACTTATCAAAGGGTGGCGAGGCTTTGCTGTTCCTCCATTGTCTGATATCCTCTGATCATTGACATGATCATGCCCATGCACCAGTTCATTCAGGCTTCACTACTTCGTAGATTCCTTAGATCATTGCAATCTTTAAGTTATTGATCTGTGCGACTTGGTGAGGAATTTCTTAAATGCCACACTTACATTTGGATATTGGAAATATCTCTCTCGCTCTGCCTCCCATGATTTTTTCCCCTTCTAAGGAGACTCAAGGAATCACCATTCCCAACCTAAAGTTTACTAGGGAGTGGCAGTGATTAAAACAACAACAATAAAACCAAAGCAAACAAACAAAAAGCTAAAACCCATGGCATTGTTACAGAAAGAGAGATATTGTTCAATATAATAGAATCAAAGCACTAGAAATAAACCCACAAACTTACAGACACTTGGCTTTTGACAAAAACGCCAAGACCATTGAATGGAAAAGAGAAAGCATCTTCAGCACATGGTGCAGGTTTAACTGGCGGTCTGCATGCAGACCTTTCTTCATGTCTAGATGTGTATTTTTCTGAGGAATGATTTCTCAAATCAATTTAATTTTCTTATTACTGTGAAAGGGTATTTGAAACTGTGTAAGAAAGTGAGCTTTGTATTTGACTTATGAATTTCAAGGGTACCATCCATCATGACAAGGATGGAATGATTCAGTGAACAGTTTCCAGTTCATAGAGGCAGGGTCAGACCATGCAATGTAGACAACTGCTCACATAGCACTGAATCAGGAAGCAGAAAGCTAGCCCAACTAGAGGATATATAGCCTAAGAACCTCTAGTGGCTTTTCTAGTATCAACATAAGAAATCAAGTAGTCTAAACAGTAGCCTGTTTGAGATATCTCAAATATAAACCATGACACACATACACAATATACAATACTTATTGCATAGGGTACCAAAAGAGACTTTACCCAGGGAATATGTGGTTTTTCCTATGTTGATAATAGTTAAATTTGTTTAAATTGCTATTAAGCATAATCAGTGACATAATGTAATATCAATAAACAACTACTACCTCAAAAATCTGCTATTCCTCCTATATATAAGTTTCCTGAATTCATGGGTATTTATTTCTTTTTTTAGAAAATTGGTTTAGTCCCATATGTGTTATTTATATGTGCACTGGTATGGAGCCATCCATTCAATTCTATGTGACTCACCAGGGGTCATATACTTGACGTGATGCCTAAACTTCAGCACTATTACAAGTTGTCAGTGCTTCCACTAAGGGCAGGCTTTCTTTATAAGTTTATTTTTAATTCTTAACAATGTCTCCATTAAAGTAGCATTTAGATCATATGAAACTTTATCTTGTAAAATTAACATTCATCTGATATAATTTGCAATTGAGTATATCCATAACAGATTATATGTTAACAGGCTATTTTAGATAGTATTTTATTGACAGCTTTCTTTGTGAACTTATGCTTTTGTAGTTTACATGAGACCTTATAACTTTAGAAAAGATATTCATCCATCTCCCAGAAAATATTTTTCCAGTTATCTCTAAAAATTAAGATATCTTTTTATCTAAAAATTAAGATATCTTTTTAATGTAAATACCTAGCATTCTTGATGTGTACCTACTGAGACAAGATTTAACAGAGAACTTGAGGCCTATGTTATTTGAGATTTCACCTTAATCAACCCTAAGCACAAGCTGTTATTTATTCTGTGTTCCATGAGAATGATATACAGTTAATGTTCTCATTAATCTAAATAATCATGAATGCATTCTATAAATCAAAAGATACACCCTGAGCATTATGATGAAGAAACCAAATTTAAAATCTGTTCTATGTCATATATAGCACTCAGATATAATTTGTCTCTGTAAGATTAGTATGAAATTCTCTCATTGTTATGTTTAGTTGTCTCCATATGTACTTTACAATTATTTTAAATCATGTTACTGCATTTATTTTGTATTACTTTTATTATTTTATAGTCCAATCACTGCCCCTCTTGCTATCCCCTCCCACAGTTCCTTATCCCACTCTTCCTCCTCCCCCTGTCTCCAAGAGGACCCTCCCTTCCAGGCATCTCCACTCCCTAGGGCTTTAAGTCTCTAGAGGGTTAAGAGCTTCTTCTCCCACTGAGGCCAGAAAAGGCAGTCCTCTACTGTATGTGTCTGTGGCTTCTGACTAGCTCTTGTATGCTGCCTAGTTAGTGGGTCAGTATCTGAGAGATATCATGTGTTCAGATCAGTTGATACTGCTGGTCTTCTTATGGGGTTGTCCTGTCCTCAGCTTCCTCAAGCCTTTCTCTATTTCAACCATGGAGGCCCCCAACTTCAGTGCAATATTTGGGTGTATCTTCTTCTGACTCAGTCAGGTGCTTGTTGGGCCTCTTAGAGGACAGCTATGCTAGGCTCCTGTCTATAAGTACATGACAGCAAGATGAATATATACTGTGTATTGCTTTTATTATGTATAGGTATGGGCCTTGAATTCTTGATCTCTCTAATACTTTTAACATGAAGGGGTATTGTATATTGTCAATTTTTTTCAGCATCTAATGAGATGATCATACAATTTTTTTCTTTGAGTTGGTTTACATAGTAGATTACCTTAATAGATTTTCATACATTGACCTGAACTTCCATCACATGAAGCCTACTTGATCATTTTGATTTGTTCTTGTATTCGGTTTGCTAGAATTTTATTGAGTATTTTTCCATCGATATTCATAAACTAAATTGGTATGAAGTTCTCTTTCTTTGTTGGGTCTTGGTGTGGTTTAATCAGAGTAATTATAGGTTTATAGAATGAATTAGGTAGTGCTCCTTCTGTTTCTATTTTATAGAATAATTTGATGAGTGTTGGTGTTTGGTCTTCTTTAAAGGTCTTTAAAATTCCACACTAAAGCCATCAGCCCTGGATTTATTTATATTTTTTGTTGGAAGGATTTTAATGACTTCTATTTTCTTAGATGATATGGGGCAGTTTAGAAAATTTACCTGCTCTTGATTTAACTGTTTTACATAGTATCTGTCTAGAAAATCATCCATTTCATCTAGATTTCCCAGTTTGTTGAGTATAGGCTTTTATAGTAGGATCTAAAGATTTTTTCAATTTCCTCAGTTTCTGTTGTTGTCTCCCTTTAAATTTCTGATTTTCTTAATTTGGATACTATCTCTGTGACATTTAGTTAGTTTGGCTAAGAGTTTATCTATCTTGTTGACTTTTCTAAAAGAACCAGCTTTTGGTTTTGTTGATTCTTTGTATCTTTATCTTTGTTTATATTTGGTTGATTTCTGGCCTGAGTTTCACTATTTCCATCCCTCTACTCTTTGTGTGTGTGTTTGTTTCTTTGTGTTATAGAGCTTTCTGGTGTGCTATTACGTTGCTAGTGTAAGATTTCTCCAGATTCTTTAAAAGGGCACTTAGTGCTATGAATCTCTCTCTCTCTCTCTCTCTCTCTCTCTCTCTCTCTCTCTCTCTCTCTCTCTCTCTCTCTTAAGGTGGAATATGCTGTGTCTCCATTTTCACTAAATTCTAGAAAATCTTCAATTTCTTCCATGACCAAGTTATCATTGAGTAAAGGGTTGTTCAGTTTCTAAGAATCTATGGGGTTTTCTTTTGTTTTATTGGTATTTAAGTTTAGCTTTAAGTCTGTGGTGATCTGATAGGATGCGTGGGATTATTTTAATCTTCTTATATCTGTTGAGGTTTGTTTTGTAAATTATTTTATGGTCAATTTTAGACAAAGTATCATGAGGTGCTGAGAAGAAGATACATTCTTTTGTTTTAGGATGAAATGTTCTGTATATATCTGTTAAATCAATCTGGTTTATAACCTCTATTAGTTTCATTCACTATGTCTCTGTTTAATTTCTGTTTCAATTACCTGTCCATTGGTGAGAGTGGTGTGTTGAAGTCCCCCACTATTATTGTGTGAGGTTCAATGTGTATTTTGAGCTTTTGTAATGTTTCTTTTATGAATGTGAGTGCCCTTGCATTTCAGGCATAGATGTTCAGAATTAAGCCTTTCTCTTTGTGGGTTTTTCCTTTGATGAATACGAAATATCCTTCCACATCTCCCTTGGTAACTTTGGTTGAATATTTATTTTATTACATATTAGAATGACAAATCCTGCTTATTTATTGGGACCATTCGCTTGGAAAATTGTTTTCCAGCCTTTTACTCTGAGGTGATATCTGCCTACTTCATTGAGATGTATATCTTGTATGCAGTAAAATACTGGATCCTGTTTGTATATCCAGACTGTTAGCTTATGTCATTTTGTTGAGTCTGTTGATATTGAGAGATACTAGAAACAGATGATTGTTAGTTCCTGTAATGTTTGTTGTTGTAGGTGGCATTATATGTATGCAATTCTCTCCTTTTTCTTTCATTGTGACATGATTAATTTCTTGTTATTTTGTTGGTGTTGGTACCCTCCTTTTGTTGGAATTTTCCTTTTAGAATCCTCTATAGGTCTGTATTGGAAGATAAATATTGTTCAAATTTGGTTTTCTCATGGAATGTTTTGTTTTCTCCATCTATTGAGGGTTTTGGAGGGTATAGATGCCTGAATTGGTGTTTGTGTTCTCTTAAGGTCTGCATGACCTCTGTCCAGGCCCTTCTTGCTTTTAGAATCACTGTTGAGAAGTCTGGTGTAATTCTGATAGGTCTGCCTTTATATGTTACTTAGTCTCTTACAGCTTTTAATATTCTTTCTTTGTTCTGTGCATTTAGTGTTTTGATTATTATGTCATAGAGGATTTTCTTTTCTAGTCAAATCTATTTGGTGTTCTATATGCTTCTTGTACATTTATGTCTCTCTTTTTCTATAGGTTGGGGAAGTCTTCTATGATTTTTTGAAGACATTTCTGGGTACTTTGAGATGGGAATCTTTGTCTTCTTCTATCCCTTCTATTCATAGTTTTGGTCTTTTCATTGTGTCCTGGATTTCTTGGATGTTTTGGGTTAAGAGGGTTTTTTTTTCTATTTTTATTTTTCTTTGACCATTGTGTCAATATCTTCTAAGGTAACTTCTATGCCTGTGATTCTCTCTTCTATTTCTTGTATTCTGCTATTGATGCTTGCATCTGTAACTCCTGACCTCTTTCCTAGGTCTTCCATTTCCAGGATATCCTCCATTTGTGTTGTCTTTACTGATTCTACTTCCATGTTTAGGTCTTTGACTGCTTTGTTCAACTCACCTGTTTGATTGCATTTTTTGTTTCCTCTTTAAGGGCTTCTAACTGTTTATCTGTGTTTTCCTGTATTTACTTCAGTTAATTATTTATGTCTTCCTTAAAAGACTTCATTATCTTCATGAGATAGGAGTTTAGGTCGGTTTTTAGGTATGTTGGGGAATCCAGTGCTTGTTGTGTTGGGAGAACTCAGTTTCTATGGTGCCAAAGTATATTGGCTGCTGTTGCTTAAGGTCTTGTGCTTGCCTATCACCACCTGGTAATTTATGTTGTTAACTGGCTTTGGTGTCTCTGTTTGGAGCCTGCCTTCTGTGTTCCTGAGTTGCTTTAGGTCCTCTGGGAAACCTGTGTCCCTGGCTGTAGCAGATGTCCTGAGAGGCCTTCAGATTGTGGGATATTCAGAATGTCAGACATGCTGATTTTATGCCCTGGTGAAAGGCATAGACTGGAAGGGAGGTAGAGATCAATCGAGTGGAGGTGAGAATTTAGAGTCCACTGAGCTACTTGCTTGTCCAAGCTGTTGGCATTATTTAGCAGGTCTTTTATCTGTTGCCCTGGGAGTAGCAGATCTCCTAGGAGGCCTTCAGACTGTACAGTCTTCAAAGGCTAATGCATTTATTTTTAAAAGACTGAAATTAAATTATGTGTGCATTAAATATTAAGAGTATAATCATGTAATATGTTCATAGTTTTAATATATTATAAACATTTAAAACATCTTACTCAGACTCTTATTAATTTTATAAATTTGTGTTTTTAAGTAGCCCTTTCAATAAAATAACCTAAACTAAATACATAACTTTGGAATAATGGAAAACATAAAAAAACTAATCTATTTTGCCTAGAGTGAATATGTAAAGATAGCATTTTTTTTCTTCTGCTTGACCAATGTTTCCAACTAGGACATTTTTTAGTTTTGTCTTATTTAGTATTACCCTGGCTCAAAAGTACTGGCTGTTTAGTAGATTTTCAAAAAGCAAGTATGCTGGAGACCATACAAAGGCTGGATAAGGAGCATTGTTGACATGAGCATACCAATGTTAAGACCAGCTATACCTAAGTAACATGGAAATGGCAAGGTCTTTTCATAGTCAGGATCATTTGAATGGATAGGCCTTCTTCTGGTCTAAGTACAGGTGACAGCGTAGAAAGAAATTATTAACTATCACTTCCTCCTATGCATAAATTCAGCTTAAGACCATGCTCCTTCAAAGACTCGCTGAAGAGATTACCAATGTTAAGTTGAACTTGGCCACATCTGGGAATAAATTAAATCCAAATATGGAGGGCACAGGAAAGATGGATTTCTGTTTAATCTGAAGTAGGAAGAGACAGAGCCATTTCTGATCCTGATTTTTGAGAAAAACACAACTTTAGTCTATAATATTTGAGCTCAGAAAACTCAGCTCAAATCTAGACCACAACTTTGGGAAGCCTATATAATAAGATAGAAAAATGAAGCCTTTCCTCTTGGCTTGGTTTCTCCTTCCTTGCTAGCAAGTCCATTCTTTCACTGGCATTAAAACCTACTTCTTTGGGACTCCAGCATCTACTGAAGACCAACTGGGACATCCAGTCTTGTGGACTGAGCAACTACTATATTATTATACTTTCCTTTCACAACTATCATTGTTAGATTACCTGGTGTGCAGCCTGGAACTCATGCTAACAAATTTCCTTTTTATAAATATGAATTCATTCTATAAATTCTGTTCATTTAGAGAATCCTGACTAATAGAATCCAAGCCTCCTTGTTCAGCTGTGTATAATAAAGGTGCTAGACTTCCAGGCTAATGGTAAATCTCTGTTACCATGGTCCACTCCAAAACAGCTTTCTGTATCTATGTCTGTTTCTTCATTCCCTAATTATTTCAATCCTAAAGCCAGGCTGTTTCTGACAAGATATATGTCTTTTTTAAATCTCTTTCTACATCCTTTACTCCTGCTCTCTCTCTCTCTCTCTCTCTCTCTCTCTCTCTCTCTCTCTCTCTCTCTCTCTCTCTCTCTCTCATGCAACTCTTATCTCTCATATAACCTCCTAAGTTTTTGTAATGTTATCTCTATCTAAGCGTTCTCAGCAGTAACCACTTGGTGTTAAAATAAAAAATCAGGGACCCTTCCTGATGTGTAGGAGGAGCTAAGGTAGGAGGAGTACTGAGAGGAAGAAAAGGAGTAAGAAGAGGAGAAGAAGAAGGAGAGGAGAAGCTAGATGATGAAAGAGAGAAAGAGGGGGGAGACAGGGAGGCAGATATTCATGTATCTCCACCAGTCAAAGATAGTCGTTATATCTAGGTTGGTCAATGGGTTACACCTCTGATTGAACAACTCCAAACTTCTAAAGCCTATGATTAACATTATTTAAAAAAAAATGTATAAATGCAAAAAGGAAAAGGGGGCATGGGATAGGGGTTTCCTAAGGGGGGTGGGGGGGGAATGGGGATAGGGGATGCCATCTGAAGTGTAAGTAAAATATCTAATAAAAAAAATCAGGGACCTATTCCCTAAGAGGATAATTATTTATTTTTTTCTTACAATCAACACTCCCCACATGCCTGTAGTTCTTTGAGTTGTAGCTGTTCTGAAGTTAAGTCAAGAGAAATTTCCCTCTTCTTTATTAGGCAAGGTTCTCTAAATGAATCTTATTAATAGAATGAATCTATATGTATAGAATGAATTATAGGCTATAGTTCAGTTAGTTCACTAATTGCTGTCTACCAAAGGATATTCCAATAATCTAGTAGTTGTTTAGTCTATGAGGCTAGGTGCCTCAGCTTATATTTAGAATATACCAGAATTCCAAAGAAGTAGGCTTTAAGGACACAGGAGGAATATACTTTCCAGAAAGAGCAAGAATAGCCTTGCCAATAAGAGCAAACAGGCAAAGAGCTACTCCTACATGATCAACCATCTTAATTTTTATAATCTTCTCAAATAGTTCCACTCTCTAAGGGTCACACAGTTGCATATATGAGCATATGAGACCCATTCTTATTCAAACCACAAAAACTTCCATCTTAGCATATCTATGATGTCAGAATTGTTCAGATCTTCCTTAGGTAGCCATACTGATAAAATTACATTTGTGTAACCTCCTTTGACATTCGAGGTCACAATCTCACAGCCAATTTCATGGTTTTCTGGCTCATGCAATCTGTCGACCCCTACTTTTGCAATTAACTCTGAGCCTTGGATACAAGGAATGGTGTTAAAGATACATCCATTGGGACTTGGCACCATATGATCTCTTGTTCTCAGCATTTAATCAGTTCTAGTTGTCTGTAATGGTCTCCATCTGCTTCAGACAGAAGTTTATTTAATGAGAACTACACTTTTTTTGAGCACAAAGATAAATGTTTAGATTGTAGTTATGAAGGCTGGCTTGTCTAGTCTCAATAGAAGATATGCGTACATTTACTTGTAGGCTTAGTTTTTTAAATTTACTTTTAATAAGGCTTCTCAAATGCTTTGAGCCCCCTTCTAGCCCACAGTTCAAAGGTAGGGGAGAAAAGATGGTAAATAGCATAAGGAGATGTGGGCCTGTTTAGAAATAGTTCCTTGATGCAGTTCTAATCTCCATTTGTCCGGATAGCAGCAGTCCAGCTCAGTAGTGTCAGGATACTAAACATGAATCAGGAGCAGTGGCAAGATATAGCAAAAATCACCAGGCCTCAATAGAAGTCAGCGAGATTGATGAGGACCAGCCAGAACTCCAGGAGAAGTTCTCTGCTGTGTCTCCCTCAAGGAAGCAAAGACCAGCTAAGACTCAAGACCAACAAAGCAGTACATAGATAACTAGCTATGTAAGCATGTCATGACTGTCCTTTGAGTCTTAGTCATACTCTCTCACACATTACATGTACTACCACAGGTTTTCTTTTAGCAAAATACATTGCACGTCTAAATCCCACTTGAGTATGCATTATCTGACTCATCCAGAATCTTCCATTTCACTTACTGCTTGATAGTAAGTTGGTATGTCAAGGCTGGTTGATATCCATGGGAAGCCCCACCATTTCCTCAGAAAAGGGGTGAAGGGGTGGATGTGGAGTAAGGCAAGGAAGTGTGAAGGACTGCCAAGAGAAGAGGGAGGAGAAGCTGCATTCAACATATAATGTGAATAAATAATTTTTAAAGATATTTAAAAGAATATAGATACGAATTACAGTAATTTAGTAAAGTAATATTTGTAGGTTCTTTTCAAGGTCCCATGACGTCACAACCACAAGAATTTTGGTTAAGATTTATTGTACTACACATGGTTTCCTTATTATTGAGCATGTCTTAAGTCCAATTAGGGAGCTGTTTGTTAGAGATCTCTTGGTGATTGACAGGGTAGGAATACTAATACTGCAACCTTAGGGTTATCATGATATGTTGGTTGTATCCATGGCTCATGAGTACAATACATGTGTAAAACTATTAGTTGTCTCTTTTTCTTGGAAGCTTATAGGGTACCTCCTTGCACTATGGAAAGTTGTTATCAGTAAGGAGGTTTTCTGTTCAAATTTAACTCAGATTCTTTGGATTCTGTATCCAAAATATAAAGTGTCTTCAGCAGCTGGACTTTCCACATCTGGTAGGCAGTCAGGGACAATAGCAATAATGTGAAGTATTTTGTGAATCCTTTGGTCAACTCTGACCAAAACTATACCAGGCACCTTATACATTCTCAAGCCATATATTAAAAGTTGGTGTTACATGGTGTGCACTCACTGATAATTGAATATTAGTCCAAAAGCTCACAATACCCAAGATACAATTCACAAACCACATGAAGCTCATGAAAAAAGAAGACCAAAGTGTGGGTGCTTTGGTCCTTCTTAGAAGGAGTAACAAAATACTCATGGGAGCAAATATGGAGACAAAGTGTGGGACAGAAACTGAAGGAGGGGCTATCCGGAGACTGTTCCACCTGGGTATCTATCCCATGAGCAGTCACCAAAGGCAGACACTGATGTAGATGCCAGGAAGTGCATGCTGACAGGAGCCTGATATAGCTGTCTCCTTAGAGGTCTGCCAGAGCCTGACATATACAGAGGTGGATGTGTTGCTCACAGCTAACCATTGTACTGATCATTGAGTTCTCAGTGGAGGAGTTAGAGAGATGACTGAAGTAGCTGAAAGGGTTTGTGTCTCCATAAGGAGAGCAACAATATCAACCAACCAGAGCTCCCAAGGTCTAAACCACCAGCCTGGGACATAGAGGAGGGACCCATGGCTCCAGCTGTATATGTAGGGAAGGATGACCTTGTTGGGCATAGGTGAGAGAAGAGGTCCTTGGCCCAGTGAAGGCTGGCTGACCCAGTGTTGGGGAATTAGAGGATGAGGAGGTGGGAGTGGGTGGGTGGGTGGGTGGGGGCACATCCTCATAGAAGAATGAGGAGGAAGAATGAGATAAGGAGTTTCTGGGGGTTTGGGAAACGGGATAACATCTCAAATGTAAATAAAATACCCAATAAAAATATTTCAAAACAAAATAAAATAAAGGTTGGTGTTGTGAGGTCATTGTCTGTGTATTGTCAGCCCAGATGGGAAATTTTCATTTAAACTATATTGTATATGTATACAGACTTATTAGTAGTACATGTAACTTTAGATAGATAGATGTGGTGTTTTGAATATTGGCCCCCATGGGATTTTTTTCTTTGTAGGTTTATGGAGTTGCACTATTTGAAAAGATTAGGAGATGTAGGCTTTTTGATATAGGTGTGGTCTTGTTGCAAGAAGTATGGTAATTGGGGTTGGGCTTTAAAGTTTCAGAAGCTGAAACCAGGCCCAATGCCTCTTTCCTTCTTCCTTCTTCCTGCCATCCAGGTATAGAACTCTCAGCTCCTTCTCCAGAAGTATCTCTTTCTCTGTCACCATGCTCACTGCCATGCTAATAATAGACTATACCTCTGAAACTCTAAGCAATCTCCAATTAAATGCTTTTTAAAATAAGAATTGTTGTGGTTATAGTCTTTCAACTAAGCAATAGATAATAATCCTACTCCTTATGACATTTTTGGACATTCTTATTGCTATTATAACCTTTACTTCTTTATTTCTCCTTCTTTTTCCCCATCTAAAGCAATATCTGTGTCTTTCCCATTTTCCCTTTTAAATCGCTCTAACCTGATTTATGTGCCTCTATTGCTTCCTGACACATGACCCCTTTGTTTGTATATATATATATATATATATATATATATATATATATATATATATATATATACTCCAGGTTACATACTCTTGTATGAATTTAGAACTAGGAACTTCAGATGAGATGTTACAGATAAGTGATGGTTTTTCATCTGGGTCTGAGTTACCTGACTCAATATATACTTTTCTAGTTCTGACACATTTGCTCATTTCATGTTGTCTTTCAGCTGACTATCATTTTATGTATGGACCACATACTCATTATCTAGTCAATGCTTGTATAGATTTTTGGTTCTTTTCATTTCCTAGCAATTGAGATTATAGTGGCAATGAAAACTGCTCAGCAAGAATTGGTAAAGCATGACTGAGAAGTTCTCCTTCATTCTCTGTTAGTTGCAAATTGACCCAGTTACTCTGAAAAATCAATGTGGAATATCCTCAAAAAGGAAGGGAAACCCAATGCCCAGCAGAAGATGACCAGCACAAAAGAAATACAAAGTTATGTTTGGTGGTTCTTTGTCACATGATTTTGTATTAGGGCAGTTTTGTTTTGTCTCAACATTACAGTTACATTTTGTATGTGTTATGGCTTTCAGTTTTGTGGGTTTTATGGGATTCCCTAAGCATGCAACCATGTGTTCTCTGTATCTATATATTTGTTCTACCTTTTCTTCTGTTTTTATGTTTAGAATTATTTTTATATTTTGCTTTTGTTTTTTTCTTTTATTTATTTTATTTTATTTTATTAGATGCATGTTTACTTTCTGTGGAGAGATACAAAGGGTGTGAATATGGAAAACAATGGAGGAGGGAAATGGGCACATTTGAGGAAGGTTAAAGCATTATGAGAATATAGTGTATGAAAAAAATCTATTTTCAATAAAAAAGAAAAATGAAGTTAAAAAAATCTACCACTTGACACACCTATGCCACTCCTCATTATACAATCAATGAAAGTATATGTGTTCATAACATCTCTATTTCAGTGTATGTCTGTGTGTGTGTGTGTGTGTGTGTGTGTGTGTGTGTGTGTGTGCTCTTCACTCAAAGTATTGACTTAAGGCTTTGTCCTATGAGCAAACAAAACTTTATTCTCCATAATCACTGCTGGGCTTTTGTAAGTCTCTTATATCTGAATGTACCTCTACTGCCAATAGTTTATTGTTTGCAAGCTTTATTTTAAAATGCTTTCTATAAGATAGCTCATAAATCTCTTGCTATTATGTATTGAGATAGTTGACTTCAAATATCAGATCATATACTAGTATTCTGGAAACAAATTTTGTATTGCAAGAAAATATAAGAAAATGTAACTTTGTTTTGATACACAAAACATCACTAATAATAAAAAAATCTGTTACTTTTTCTCTTTCCATTGAAACCTTAGGGTTGGAATATTCCTTGTAAAATGACTTCTGGCATTATATATTTAAATTTGTATAAACTATAAAATACATAGTAAAGCTTTAAAACCTCAGTGGGCTTTACTATTATAACAAAATATAATTTAGCTATAAAACATAACAATACTTTGTTCATAAAATTATATATATATATATATGCTAAAGATAATGGCTGCTATTATTGTTGTTGATGATTTTATCATTTACATGATAAAAGCATATAGCAAATTTTGTAACTTCAGTTACAACCATTTTCTCAATTAGAAAATTAAATAACCCATAGTCTTAAAGATACAAATAATCAAGTGTATGATAGTAAAGTGGGGCACATGCTTTAGTTTGCCACTTTTGGTAATCATGTATATTACACGAAGACTGAATATTACATATATTATAATTCTGATTTGATTATTTGACTTAATTTTCCAATATAAGATTTTCTAATTTTAAGTACTCCATCATTTTCCTCCCTTTGGAGATAAGTCTGCAGAAGAGGAGAGAAAAGACTTTAGAAGTAAGTCTGGATACAGGACACCAGGAAATAGCTCAAAGTATTAACTAAGTAGCATTTATATGGACTCACACAGTCTGAAGCAGCAAACATGGAGCCTGCATTTATTTACACCAGTTCCTGTATGTTATGTTGTGACTGTTAGCTTTATGATTTTCTCAGACTCCGAACAATGGGAGCAGTTATTTCTCTTAATCGTTAGCCTGATCTTGAAACATTTTCCTCCTATTTGATTGCCTTGTCCAGCCCTGATATGGGACACCATTAACTTTAATTATATATGGCATTCTTGACATTCTTGAGATTCTTGATAAAATGCAGAATTTGATTCAGTCTATCTTAATTTTTGTTGTATTTTATTGTATTTTGTTTTGTTGTATTTGGTTGTTGTCTCTTGGAGGCCAGCTTTGTTTTTTGATAATCTTATCAACCTTAAATGTTAAGAGATATTAATGTATGTTTATGAAGAAAAGACTTGCATTTTAGAGCTAAAATAGATGTTTATTATTGTATAGAATTGCAATAACTTTAAAACATTTATGTATCCTTTTCCTTATGTTTGATTTATTTATTCATATCACATATTCCTTGAAAATTAGTTTTGATATTAAGTATGTGAAGATAAACTTAGTTAATAAATACATAAAATACCTTTGTTTCATACTGAGGGAACTAGAATTTCCCAAGCAAGTAAAGGAACAAAGATTAAGGATTTCTTACAAATACAGAATATTGGACTCCAACCAGATATACTGAATCAGATTCTACATTTTATCAAGAATCTCAGGAATACTGTATATAATACAAATTAAATATGTACACTTTTATTTTTAAAGTATATCAGAATAAAATACATTCATTAAATATATAAGTTTAGATTGAAAGACTGTGTACTTGGTACTTCTTTGTATAATTTATAAGCATTTTTAACAGGATGTTTTGATTTTCAGCAAATGGTGACTGCTAAACTAGCAACCATACTGGTCTCTCCATCCACACCCAGCTGATTTTACCTAAGAGCACTAATTCCACAACAAAATGCTGTTTTTGAATATTTCTAAATTTTATTCTATTTGGGCATTTTTAAAATCAGAAGCAAAACAAAACTTTATATGATTATTTTTTTTTGGAGATAACTCTCTCACTATTTTTGGCTAGTTTAAAAGTAACTATGTAAATTTAACTTACTTCAACTGTCATCCCCATGCCTTCATCTCCTGAGACTTGGGGTTACAAATGACCACTAATGCACCAGGCTCATTCATAACTGTGGTTATATCAGAAGTTCAAGCAAAATATTTTAAAGGTAAGAAAAAACTTATATCTATTAACTTCAGAGCACTAGTCACAATAGTCATTTATTCCACTAATGTGTTTTTACCCCAATAATATAACATTGCAATTATGTATATAGCTTTAAAAAGAGAAAATGACTAATTTTGATTTACAAAAATGCAATTGAAACGAAACATAAAATTAAGCATGCACAAACTATATGTACATATACAGAAATAATAAACACATGAAATTAAATATACATAAACTATATATGTATGTGCATCTCTGTGTATAGACACACATGCATGCACACATGAATATATACCCTCAGGTGTGCACAAGCACACACGTGCATGCACACACAAACACACAGGCACACACACATACATGTTCACATTACAATTTGTTTGTCATCAGTGAGAAGGACCAACATCCAAACCTCATTTTATTCTGGTGTATATTTTAGCTGTCATGAACATAACAGTAGTTCCAATTATAGTGTTCCTTTGGAAACAAGTTATATTAAGAGTATTAATGGTAAACCAATTTTATAATCATATGTTTCAAACATTTATGAAACTAGAAAGACACTTGCTAAAGTTCTGCATGTCACCAACTGAGCTAATTATCAGTGTTACTCAACATCACAGTTAGGAGTGCTACTGATTTGATGAAACACCATGAACAAAAGAAGCTGAGGAGGGAAAGGTATATTTCACTTACACTTTCACAACCTTGTTTTTCATTGCAGAAAATCAAGGCAGGAACCTGGAGGCAGGAGCTGATGCAAAGGCCACACATGTGTGATCCTTACTGGTTTGTTCTTCACAGCCTGCTCATTATGGGTTCTTATAGAACCCAAGAAGGCCAGCCAAGGATTCGCATCACTCATAATGGGCTTGGCCCTACGTGCTTGCCTGCCTATCTAGCTCAATCTTATGGAGACATTATCTCAACAGATGTTCCTCCTGCTCAGATGGCTTTAACTTTTGCCAAGCTGACGTAAAACTATTCAGGAACCCCACATGTGTTATTGCAATGGACATGGCTATTATTTTACAGAAACTATTGTATTCTTTGATACGTGGTTGAACTGGTCTTTTTTTTTTTTTTAGCTCTTAGCACATTTACCAGAAATTCTTGTATTCTGTGAGGTAAGGTCAGACAGGCTCTTTTTCTCTTAGTTTCTTTCCTGTGAAGATACCCTCAGCTTAGAAGAGAGAAAAGACAAAGACTTGTGAAGCAGTACATGACAATTTTATTGGGTTAAATAAGTACTAGGGGAAAAAAATCCTATGAAAACTGTAAAATAGTTAAAAAGAACTTTCATAAAAATTCTTTACTCTTATATGTTTTTTATTGTCTATTTTAAATCATTTTCTTTATAATATGCAAATTTGAGACAAGGTTTTGTATGTTGTAGGAAAAGTTGACAAGGAATTCACAATGTAGCCCAGGCTGGATTCAGACTTTTGGCAATCTTGCTATCTCAGACTCCAAAGTGCTGAATTTACAGGTACATATCACTACATAAAGAATACAAAATTGACAGTAAGTAGTTCTAGAAATTCAACATTTTCTAAAGAACAGAATGATTGCATCTCTCTTCAGTGTTTAACACTCTCATGTTTGTTATTCACTTTTCTACCATCATAAAATCTGCATTTCTCTTGACACTGTAATACAAATGATCTGATTAATCGCATATATGTGTGAATTACATCTCCCTTCACACTGTCTGCAATGTATGATTATTTATTGGATACCTGTGCATAGTGCTTGGATATCTAGATAAATATTATATGTATTCAAGGTTTGAATAGAATCTCTCAGTAAGGAAATAAATCAGTCCATAGACCTCTAAGACCTTTGCAAATTTTCATAAAGGAATGTCCTTCACAAAATCAGATTTCCTTTTCACAGCCTTAGAATGCCGGTAAGTGGGACAGAATTGATCAAATTTCCACACATTTCCATTCAGGATTTTAAATTCATGATGTCATAGAAGCACCACAGCCAAGGTGTAGCTACTATTCTCATCTCCGCTAAATGAGATCCTTATGTCTCTTCCCTATTCATGGACCATAAGGAATCAGCTGGAAATGGCAGCAGCAGATGGGGGTAAGTACTGAATGCCAAGTGAATATTTTTACTTCATGAAAGGAAGATTTAGTTTTGAACATATGAATGTCAGCCAAAAGCAATTGAAATACTTTGTCATAGACCTTGAGACCATAGTGAGAGCTGGAGATTAAAAAGAGTAGTATAAGAACATACCTAACAGTATTAGCCTAGTTATAAAAATTCACTGTAGATAACAAAAAAAATTAGAGGTTTTTTTTTCTTTTTCTCTCAATTTTGTTTGTATCTTCTGAGAGAGATCAAATGCAATATTGAAACCACTGTCTTATGTATGTGTATTGCAATGAATTCATGATGCAATGTCCTGAGGGAGACTATTTAATGAAGACTTGGATCAGAGCACCAGAAAAGGAAAAGGCTCACATAAAGAAGTTTAGCTTATTTTTAATCCCACATATGTAGCAATTCTATCACCGTCAGGGATACCAACAAGTGCCTAGCATTCTTTATATGGGTAGAATTTTCTATGAAACAGTTATGTGAGTGGAGATGCTTTGATAAATAAATATTATTTATCAAAATCAGAAACTTTGATAAATAAATATTATTTTCTTAAAGAATTTTATCTCATTTATCAGAAATGTTAAATTTGAAATTCTTAGATTATTGATGCTGTGTCTAAAACTATGTGGTTTTGTTCATAGTAAAGGTAGCCTATTGGCTTGTCTGTATATTGATGGTTGGTGGAATTATAACAGAAGTCATTTTAATGATAGTCATTCACATGTCCTTAGATCATACTGGGTTTTAAACCCTGTTCTATGTAATTTCACTTATTTATTTCAAAAATCAAGATTGAGAAGATGATGCCATTGAAATCTTCATTCAGAGAAAATTAGACTATTAGAAAATAAATGTTTCTCATTCTTTAATTTCTAATAAATGATTTCATTTATCTATGAAGACAGTTTGACTCATTATCACATCTAGTAAGTCAACATTTAGCATCTTTGATGTAGTAACAATTTAAGCAGTGGTGAAAAATTGAGAGCATATGAACATTTTAAAATATGCAAAACAACAAATACTCGAGTAATTGAATACATAAATTTAAAAGTATTCTTTTTTTAATTGGGTATTATATTTACATTTCAGTTTTTATCCCCTTACCCTACTTCCCCCACCACCTAGAAACCTCCTATCCCATCCCCCCTCCTCATGCTTCTATGAGGCTTTGTCCCCACATATCCCCCACTCCCACCTCCCCACCCTCACATTCCTTCCCACTCAGTGTTCATCCTTCATGGGACCAAGAATTTTCTCTCCCATCTATGCCCAACAAGGCCATCCTTCCCTACATATACAGCTGGAATCATGGGTCCCTCCCTATGTGCTCCCAGGCTGGTGGTTGAGACCCTGGGGAGCTCTGGTTGGTTGGTATTGTTGCTCTCTTCATGGGGTCACACACCCTTTTTGCTCCTTCAGTCTTCTCTCTAACTTCTCCATTGGAAAAACCTTGATCAGATCAGGGCTTAGCTGTGAGCATCTTCCTCTAAATGTGTCAGTCTCTAGCAGACCTCTAATGAGACAGCTATATCAGGTTCTTGTCAGCATGCACTTCCAGCCATCCACATCAGTGTCTAGCTTAGGTGAATGTACATGGGATGGATACCCAGGTAGAATGGTCTCCAGACAGCCCCTCCTTCAGTTTCGGTCCCATGTTTATTTTCCATATTTGTTCCCTTGAGTATTTTTGTTACTCCTTCTAAGTAGGACTGAGGCATCCACACTTGGTATTCCTTTTTTATGAGCTTCATGTGGTCTGTGAATTGAGTCTTCTTTATTCCAAGCTTTTGGGCTAACATCTGCTTATCAGTGAGTAAATACCATGTGTGTTCTTTTGTGATTGGGTTACAACACTCGGGATGATGTTTTCTAGTTCCATCCATTTACCTAAGAAAAACCAAGAAGTTTTTCTTGGTGTTCTGTTCAAAAACTTTTCCCCTGTGCCTAGGTATTCAAGTGTCTTCCCCACTTTCTCTTCAGTGTATCTGGTTTTATGTGAAGGTCTTTTACCCACTTGGACCTGAGCTTTGTATAAGGAGATAAGAATGGTTTGATTTGCATCCTTCTACAAGTTGACCTCCAGTTGAACCAGCACCATTTGTTGAAAATGCTGTCCTTTTTCCACTGGATTGTTTTAGCTCCTTTTTCAAAGATCAAATGATCATAGGTGTGTGGGTTCATTTCTGGATCTTCAATTCTATTTCATTGATCTTCCTGCCTGCCTCTGTACCAATACCATGCAGTTTTTATTACTATTGCCCTGTAGTACAGTTTGAGGTCAGGGATGGTGATTCCCCCAGAAGTTCTTTTATTGTTGAGAATAGTTCTCTATCCGGGTTTTTTTATTGTTATTCCAAATGAATTTGCAAATTGCTTTTTCTATCTCTATAAAGAATTGATTTGGAATTTTGATGGGGATTGCATTGAATTTATAGATTACTTTTGGCAAGATGGCCATTTTTACTAAATTAATCCTGCCAATCCAGGAGCATGGCAGATCTTTCCATCTTCTGAGATCTTCTTCTATTTCTTTCTTCAGAGACTTGAAGTTCTTGACATACAGATCTTTTACTTGCTTGATTAGATTCAGTCCAAGTTATTTTATATTGATCATAACTATTGTGAAGCATGTCATTTCCCTATTTTTTTTCTCAGCCTGTTTATCCTTTGAGTAGAGGAAGGATACTGATTTCTTTGAGTTGATTTTATATCCACCCACTTTCCTGAAGTTGTTTATCAGGTTTTGGGGTTCTCTGGTGGAAATTTTAGGGTAACTTAAGTATACTATCATATCATCTGCAAATAGTGCAATTTTGACTTCTTCCTTTCCTATTTGTATCCATTTTGCATCCTTTTGTTTTCTAACTGCTCTGGCTAGGACTTCCAGTACTATATTGAATAGGTAGGGTGAGAGTGGGCAGCCTTGTCTAGTCCCTGATCTTAGTGGGATTGCTTCCAGTTTCTCTCCACTTAGTTTGATGTTGGCTACTGGCTTGCTGTATATTGCTTTTACTATATGTAGGTATAGGCCTTGAATTCCTAATCTTTCCAAGGCTTTCAACATGAAGGGATGGTGAATTTTGTCAAATACTTTCTCACCATCTAGTGAAATGATCATGTGGATTTTTTCTTCGAGTTTATTTTTGTAGTGGATTACATTGATGGATTTCCACATATTGAACCTTCCCTGCATTCCTGTGATAAAGCCTACTTGATCATGATAAATGATTGCTTTGATATGTTCTTGGATTCGGGTTTGCAAGAATTTTATTGAGTATTTTTGCATCAATATTCATAAGAGAGATTCCTGTGTAGTTCTCTTTCTTTGTTGGGTCTTTGTGAGGTTTAGGTATGAGCATAATTGTAGCTTCATAGAACGAATTGGGTATTGTTCCTTTTGTTTCTAATCTGTGGAATAGTTTGAAAAGAATTGGTATTAGATCTTCCTGGAAGGTCTGATAGAATTCTACACTAAAACCATCTGGTCCTGGACTTTTTTTGGTGGGGAGATTTTTAATTACTGCTTCTATTTCTTTAGGGGTTATGTGACTGTTTAGATGGTTTATCTGCTCCTGTTTTAATTTTAATACTTGGTATCTGTCTGGAAAATTGTCCATTTCATTCAGATTTTCCAATTTTGTTGAGTATAGGCCTTTGTAGTAGGACCTGAATATTTTTTAAATTTCCTCAGTTTCTATTGTTAATTTGAGTACTGTCACTGCACCCTTTGGTTAGTCTGGCTAAGGTTTTGTCTATCTTGTTGATTTTCTCAATGAACCAGCTCCTGGTTTTGTTGATACTTTGTATAGTTCTTTCTGTTTCAACTTGGTTGATTTCAGCCCTGAGTTAAGTCCAATTGGTTCATAAATTCTGTTAGTTTCATTGTGTCTCGGTTTAGTTTTTGTTTCCATGATCTGTCCATTGCTGAGAGTGGAGTGTTCAAATCCCCCACAATTATTGTGTGAGGTGCAATGTATGCTTTAAGTTTTAGTAAAGTTTCTTTTATGTATGTGGGTGCCCTTGCATTTGGGGTATAGATGTTCAGAATTGAGAGTTCCTCTTGGTACATTTTTTTCTTTGATGAATATGAAGTGTCCTTATCATTTTTTATTACTTTTGGTTGAAAATCGATTTTATTTAATATTAGAATCGCTACTCCAGCGTATTTCTTGGGACCATTTGCTTGGAAGATTGTTTTCCATCCTTTTCCTCTGAGATAGTCTCTGTCTTTTTCACAGACGTGCGTTTCCTGTATGCAGAAAAATGCTGGGTTGTGTTTATGTATCCAGTCTGATAGTCTAAGTCTTTTTATTGCAGAATTGAGTCCATTGATATTACGAGATATTAAGGAAAAATGAATGTTGCTTCCTGTTATTTTTGTTATTGGCGGAGGAGTCATGTTTGTGTAGCTATCTTCTTTTTGGAAGATTACTTCCTTGCTTTTTCTAGGTTGTAGTTTCCCTCCTTGTGTTGGAGTTTTCCACCAATTATCCTTTGAAGTGCTGGATTTGTGGTAAGATATTGTGTAAATTTGGTGTTGTCATGGAATATTTTTGTTTCTCCATCAATATTGATTAAGAGTTTTGCTGGGTAAAGTAGTCTGGGCTGGCATTTGTGTTCTCTTAGGGTCTGTATGATATTAGTCCAGGATCTTCTGGCTTTTATATTCTCTGGTGAGATGTCTGGTGTAATTCTTACAGGTCTGCCTCTATATGTTACTTTACCTTTTTCCCTTACTGCTTTTAGTATTTTTTCTTTTTTTTGTACATTTGATGTTTTGATTATTATGTGTCAGGAGGCATTTATTTTCTGGTCTAAACTATTTGGAGTTCTGTAGGCTTCTTGTATATTTATGTACATCTGTTTCTGTAGGTTAGGAACATTTTCCTCTATAATTTTTGTGAAGATATTTATTGGTCCTTTAAGTTGGGAATCTTCCCCCTCATCTATACCTATTATCCTTAGGTTTTGCCTTCTCATTATGTCTTAAATTTTCTTTATGTTTTGGGTTAGGAGCTTTTTGTATTTTGCATTTTCTTTGACAGTTGTGTCAATGTTTTCCATGGTATCTTCTGCACATGAAATTCTCTCTTCTATCTCTTGTATTCTGTTGGTGATACTTGTGTCTATGACTCCTGATCTTTTTCCTAGGTTTTCTATCTCCAGGCTAGTCTCCCTTTGAGATTTCTTTATTGTTTCTACTTCCATTTTTAGATCTTGAATGGTTTTGTTTAATTCCTTCACCTGTTTTCTTGTATTTTCTTACAATTCTTTAAAGGATTTTTGCGTTTCCTCTTTAAGGGCATCTACCTGCCTACCTGTGTTCTCCTTAAACTCTTTGAGAGTGTTATTTATATCCTTCTTAAAGTCCTCTATCATCGTCATGAGAACTGATTTTAATTCTGAATCCTGCTTTTCCGGTGTGATGAGGTGTTCAGGGCTTGCTATGACAGGGGAACTGGGTTCTGATGATGCCATGTAACTTTGGATTCTGTTGCTTATGTTCTTGCGCTTGCCTTTCACCATCTGGTTAATTCTAGTGCTACCTGTACTCACTGCCTCTGACTGGAGCCTGCCTTTCCAGTTATCTTGCTTGTGTCTGATCTCCTCAGGGTCCAGATGTCACTATGATCTTTTAATCCTGGGCTCCCACTGCTCTAAGTACAGTGGTTTTTTTTTTTTTTTTTTTTTTTTTTTTTAGGATGTCTCAGGATATTGTGTCTCCAAGGTAGCAGACCAGCTAGGTGACCGCTGCTCTGAGTGCAGTGTCTCTTCCAGGATGTCTCAGGATAAGGTGTCCACTGCTCTGAGTGCAGTGGCTCCTCTAGGATATCTCTGGATATATTGTTTGTTGCTCTGAGTTCAGTTGTTCTTCTGCCGCTCTGCGTTCAGTGGTACCTCTGCCACTCTGGGTTCAGTGGACCCTCTAGGATGTCACAGGATCTGGTGTCCACACAGGAGCCGACCAGGCAGGGGTCTGTGCCAGGCCTCAGATCCAGGAGGGTGGAGGAAAGGGAGTTCTATTCCGCAGGGGCGGGGTTTGTGTGTCTGTTGGAATCTGAGTGCTGCCTGCACCCAGCTATGGGTGTAGGGCAGCCTGTGGGTATTCTTACCTACTGCTCTGGGTTCAGTGGACCCCCTAGGATGTCTAGGGAGGAATCTGGTGTCCACATAGGAGCAGACCAGGTGGGGGTTTGCATCAGGCTTCAGATCCGGTAGAGGGGCGGAAGGCTCAAAAGTGTTTTTAAGCCAAAAAAAGTAATATATGTTTTATAAAAATTAAGTGATCATTTCTGTTAATTGCTACTGAGAGGTTAAGAAGACATAGCAGTGATAAATAGCTTTATTTTTTGTTGTTTTTTATTGGTTATTTTATTTATTTACATTTCAAATGTCCTCTCTCTTTCTGGTTTCCCCTTCTCAAACTTCCTAGGCAATTCTTCCTCCTGCCTGTTTCTATGAAGGTGCTCCTCTACCCACTTGTTCCCACCTCAGCCTCCTAGTATTCCCCAACACTGAGGCATTGAGCATCCACAGGACCAAGAGCTTCCCCTCCCATTGATGCCAGATAAGGCCATCCTCTTCTACATATGGCTAAGTAGCTTTATAACATGAAGTATTTTCCCCCTTACTAGAAAAAAGAAAAAAACCTAATTTCACTTGAGTTGGTATAAATGAGAATATTGTGGGTGCAGGGCAGCATGAGAGAACATGTTACCAAAGAATTAAAGAAAATTAAAGAAATGATTTACTGAAGAGCATGTCTTGGGTTATCACTCAGTTGTAAGATTGCTTACCTAGCATCTTTAAGCCCTGAGTTCAACCTGTAGCACCAGAGTAAACAATATGTGTTAGCATATAAGTGAAATCCTAGTGCATTGAAAGTAATGACTGGAGAATCAGGAGGTAAGGATTACTCATGGCTACACAAAGAATTCCTAGCTAAATATAAACCCCTATCTCACAAAACCAAAATAAAATTTTAAAGAAGAGTACAACTGGCAATACCCATAGATCACTGTGTCTTTCAACTCTCATCAGAGAAACTTCTTCTTGCAGTAGATGGTAGTAATCATGGAATCTCACAAATATGTAATGTACAGCGAGGGATTTTGGAGTTAATAGTTCTTAATGGGATGTTTTATCACACTACTTCCTTTAATGATCAGGAATCTAAGGCCAAGAGGGTATACAAAGGTTTTAAGGGCAAGATGTGTTCGAAGATTTTAAGGAAACAACCTTTTCAAGATACAATATGGCATATGCACTTTTGAACTCATAAAGAGTAGAATGGCATATGCAAGAATTACAGAAAATTAAGGCAGATTTGATGCTAGTATGGAGGAGTGGAAATGAACACAAATTTCCACTCATGGAGAAGCAGTTAGTCAGAAATGATGCTAGCTAGTACAGACAAAATTATTTTTCTTCAAAGAATTGACTCTGAGTATATAAACCACTCTCCAGAGCAGGCCCAATCCTCAGGAGTTGTTGGACATTACAAATCAGGCTTCACTATTTTTAGTGACATCTTTTTGTTTTCTTTTCTTCTATTTTGTTTTCATTTTCTTTTCTTTCCTTTCATTTTTTCCTTTTCTTTTCTTTTTTCTAAGAAAAACCAAGTTGGATCAGAGGTGAGGTAGGAAAAATAATATAATAATATAATGATATATTATATATATTATATTATACTATATGAAAATCTCAAAAGACAAAACAAGAAATCTAAGACATGATTTAGGCTCTACAGGATAGAGACTAAAAGCCAAGCATTTTTTTTCTGTTAATATATATTTTGAGAAATATCACAAAATTGTTGGGTATATATTTAGAATAATGCAGAGGATAGAATATATTTGACACTAGGAAAGAAGAGGAAATTGATATGCATAACTACCACAGAGCTTGCTGCGATAGCTATCTGCTAGCACACACTGAACCCACTAGGCAAATCATGGGTTGTTTACAAGAGTGGGAAGAATAAAATCTATATCTAAAGTCATATAAATAATAGCTTCATTAGATATGAAATAGATTTTTAAAAATGTTCCTGTTAGTAGGATTGCGCTACTATGACCAATGACTTAGAATATAGAAATTTCAATATAAATTTTTTTAAAATTTGCATGGTCATTCATTAAAAATCATAGTCATATGAAGATTTATAAGATAGCATCAGGAGTCATAAGAATGTTGAAGCTATTGTTGAGGATAGTTTTAGCTTTATGAATTGTTCAAAATTATTTGCCAAGTTAAACCATTGTCCATGTACTTGTAGTCACAATTCTAGAAATCTCAGGAGGAAAGTCTACTTGGGTGCTATAGTAAGAAAAGTTCTATCTAATTTTCCTATATTCTCTGCAAGGTCATGCTGCCTGAATTCAGTTCTTTAACTGTTAGAGTAAAACTTCATCATTTTGGTTTGTTTAATTGGTAGCCAGAAGCTATTTTAAAACCCAGAAGGCTGTATTCATTTCTTTTTTCCAATACTATTTATCTCAGATCCAGAAACTCTATGTACTATTCTATTGCCAAGAACTGTTGAATCCTCACTCAGCATCTCTTTGACTTTATATTAATTTTTTCAGGAATTGGGCAGATGCTCTGGTTTAAGTTGGTGCTACTGGACATGCTTAAATAACCAGTGTTAATCTTCTTATCAAGGTAAACTACCCATTGTTGGAGAGCACTTAAATCTTTGAAAAGAACCTAATAAAGTCATTTTGTTAAGTCATTATAGTTTCTAGTTGTATTTTAAATGCTAATTATAATATGCATAGATAAGTATGACTCTCAGCCTTCACCAAACAAAATTTTTTTGAAAATGCAATCTTCTATAGAGAATCACAACAGGTCAAAGTGTAGAGAGGAAAAATGAATATAGAAAGCCTAACCCAAATTTGTCCAATGACCATGCAACTCATACACCTAAAGCTTAGGGAACAAAATCCCAGAAACATTATAAGAACCACACCACTAGGATATTAGCTATGACAATGCTTTCTGTATATTACAGGAATGATGTACCAATGAAATTTCAAGAGTATAGTTGCTGAAACCATATGTGCATAATGACAACCAAGGTTGACATGCCAATATAGATGGGAACATTTTTTACGAGACCACACCTACTGATGAAGAACCATTGAGAGTCAATGGCTGCTGAGAGGGAAAATCCATTTTCTCCAATGAATAACCCCTGATAGGCTATCCAATTCCATATGGTTAGCAAGAAACATGTGTATATGCAAGCAACACTAAATGGATACAATTTTGTATATATGCATATAAAACAATAACTATTAATTAAGAGGTTATGAATTCAAGATTAGAATATACACTTTTATCTTACAATCCAATACAGGGGTAAGAGCATTGTCCTACAACTTCAAAACATTCAGCACCAGGCAGATTATAGACACTTGTAACTCCTGTTCCAAAGGTGCACATATCCACAGATAGGCACAGAATATATATGAGAAAACATAAAAACTTTTTAAAAATTGGACTGTTCATGTAGTGGACAAAAGCAAGGGAAATTGATAAAAAAAAAAAAGACAGTTTTGTGTTGTTGCCTCAGTACCTCAGTGATAATAATCTCAGCTCTTTTTGTTTGTAAAACATTACACTTTCTATCATCATGTAAAAAGATGTCATCGCAAGTCTTTCCACATTGATGATCAATGCAAGATTTAGGTGATAGCCAGTGATTGAGACTGAATTGAAATGTCTTAGTTAAAAAATAGGTAATATGGTGGTTTGAATATTCCTGGTCCATTGCAAGTGACAGTATTAGGAAATGTGGTCTTGTTGGAGGAAGTGTGTCATTGTGGGGGTAGGCTGGGAGGTCAGTTTATGGTCAGTCTCTGACCAGGGTAGAGATTCTCCTACAGGTTGCCTGCAGAAGACAGTACACTCCTGTCTGCCTTCAGGTTAAGATATAGAACTTTTTGTTCTTCCAGTCCTATGCCTGTCTGGTTATTGCCATGCTTCCCACTATGATGAAAATGGACTTAATCTCTGGAATTATAAGCTAGCTTCAATTAAATGTTTACTTTTATCAAAGTTGCTTGATCATGGTGTCTCTCACAGCAATGAAATCATAAATAAGACATGCAGAAAGACGGAATTAGGTTAAAGGTGAAGGTTTCTTGTGGCAACTTGTAAAGGAAAAAAACATACTGACTCATGGCTATTACCCCCAAAGGGATTTGTGGATTATGAACCATCCATAATATCCAAGAAAGAATTCCCCTTAATTTATAGCATATTCTTCTTTTATATACTATTTTGTTTGATTTGCCAGTACTTTCCAGAGGAATTACCAGTTGTTTTCCTGACTCCAAAAGAAAGCCATAATTTTCTCTATTTCCCCCTCTTTTTATCATTTACTGTGTGTGTTTTTCCATGTTGTATGTGGCTATGGATGCAGATGTGGATATCTGTGTTTACAACTGGGGGGCCCAGAGGTTGATAGTAGGTATCCCTCTGTGTGTCACTCTCTAACTGTGTTTGAGGCACATTCTCTCAGTGAATCTGGAGCTCAGCAGCTAAGGTACACATGCCAACTAATGAGTCCTAAGGTTTATCCCATTTTCTTCTATATGATTACAGACATTTACTAACACATCTGATTTTATGTGGGTACTGTGGACTGAACTTTAGGATCAGGCATCAAGCATGGATACACTGATTCATCTTTCTAACCCCAATAACTATATTTCCATGTTCTATTTCATTAATTCATGTTATCCAGCACAGTAGTGTGTGTGTGTGTGTGTGTGTGTGTGTGTGTGTGTGTGTGTGTGTGTGTGTATGACCTGAATCTGTAGTACACAGTTACTGGTGACAAATGCTATGTCTGAATTTTCTTTCTTGATGGTTATACTCATAAACGGAAATGAGAAAGTCACAGAGGTAACAACAAGAAAGAAAGCATCTCTTTGCAAAACTGGGACAATTTTAAAAGTTCAGTTTATAATTATACTTTCAATTAATCATCCTTTGGGATATGTCATGTGTAGGAGAGTAGATGATACAGGGCACAGAGAGAAAGAACTTTGGTCTTTAATATAGCACATTGTTTTAAGGTATGATGAAGTTTGTGTTGAGATGCAATAAAAAGACATTTTAAAATAGAAATTTTAATTATACCTGCAAAGTTTTTCTACAGCATGAGTCAACATAGTCATAGTAAGAATGGGGAATAGCACAGATAAGAATGATCCTGTTGTTTAACAGCACAAATAATTTTAATTCTTGACATTGGATCTGACATTGTTATAAATTGAAGAAGATATGCAGGTGGTTAAAACTCAATAAGCAAGTGCTTCTTGGCATCAGCAATAGTGTCTGAGTTTGGTGTCTGCAGATGGGATGGATCCCTAGGTGGGGCAGTCTCTGGATGGCCTTTCGTTCAGACTCTGCTACACTTTTTGTCTCTGCATTTTCTTCACACAGGAGCAATTCTGGATTAATATTTTTGTGGTGGGTATGTGGTCCCATCCTTCAACAGGGGTCCATACATAACCTCTGGATATGATCTCTATAGGTTCTTTTTCCCCTTTGTTGGGTATTTCAGTTAATGTCATTCCTATTGGGTCCTGGAAGTCTGTTGCTTTCCCGGTATCTGGGACTTTCTAGTGACTAACCCTAGCTCCCTATTACCCACTACTAAACAACTCCATTCAAATTCCTAACCCTCTGTCCCTCCCACCTCTCTTCCCACACCTGATCCTGCTACCTTTTCCCTTCCCCTCTTCTCTCCCTCCCAGGTCTCTCCTGCTACCTCCCAGGATTATTTTGTTCCCCCTTCTAAGTAGGACTGAAACATCCAAACTTTGGTTTTACTTCTTGAGCTTCATATGGTCTGTGAGTTGTATTGTGGGTATTCTGAGTTTTTTTTTTACAATTGTCCACTTATCAGTATATCATGTGTGTTCTTTTGTGACTGGGTTACCTCACACAGGATGATATTTTCTAGTTCCATCCATTTGCCTGTGAATTTTATAAAGATGTTGTTTTTAATAGTACTACACTGGGTAGATGTAACACATATCTGACTCCATTCCTTTGAATATCTTGGTTATTTCCAGCTTTTGTCTATTATAAATAAGACTCCAATAAACATAGTGGAGCATGTTTCCTAATTATATATTGGTGCATCTTCTGGGTATATGCCTAGAAGTAGTATAGCTGGGTACTATGTACCCAGTAGTACTATATCCAATTTTCTGAGGAACCACCAGACTGATTTCCAGAGTGTTTGTACTAGCTTGCAATCCCACCAGCAATAGAGGAGTGTTCTTTCTCCACACCTTTGCCAGCATGAAGGGACCCATGGCTCCAGCTGCATAAGTAGAGTAGCAGGAGATTGCCTTATCTAGTGTTAATGGGAGGGGAGACCCTTTGTACTGTGAAGGTTTGATGCTCCAGACTAGGGGAATGCTAGAGTAGTGAGGCAGGAGTGGGGGGTTGGGAGCTCCCTCATAGAAGCAAGGTTGGAGGGGAATGGGATACGGGGTTTATGAAGTCAAAACCAAAATGCAGGTAACATTTGAAATGTAAATACATAAAATAATCAATAGAAACTACACACACACACACACACACACACACACACACACACACACACACACATCTTAGTTAAGGTTTTACTGCTGTGAACATTGACCATGACCAAGGCAAGTCTTATAAAGGAAAACACTTAATTGTGGCTAGCTTACAGGTTCAGAGGTTCAGTCCATTATCATCAAGGTGGGATCGTGGCAGCATCTAGGCAGACATGGTGCAGGAGGAGTTGATTGTTCTACATATTCATCCTGAAGGCTGCTAGTAGAATACTGGCTTCTAGGTAGCTAGGACTAGGATGTAAAAGCCCATACCGACAGTGACACACCTGCTCTAACAAGAGCATACCACAAAATAGTGCCAGTCCGTATTATACATAATACATACTAAAGAACCACTCTACATTTATAAATGTGTTGAAATGACATATTCATGTGTAATGTTTATAGTGCCACATTGAACTAGTCAGAATAAAACAAATTAAATAATTATAGCATATAAAACAAGGAATTTAACTGAGTCCAGGCTATATAAATAATGTTAATTTTACTCAATATTTTATAGCAAGTAGATATATAGAAACAAATGCTATGCTTCTCTAACCTTCTTAGTTTTTTTAAACTTATTTATTGTTTGTGGGAATTTGAGAAGTCAGAAACTACCAAAAGAAAAACTACTCTTAGTATAGGGGGAAATTCTTGCATTTGTCTCTCCATACAAAATTAAGTTAAGAATGGATGTGCTACAAAATTTCTTTCTTATAAAACTGTAGGATTCTCTTTACAAGAATTGACTTCTGTTCATACTCATAGAATATCTGAACTTTCCTCAATATAGTTTTAAAATGAGGAAATAACACAAGAGACATGAAGAGGAAACATTTTATATATATATATATATATATATATATATATATATATATATTTAAATTTAAGTACATTAATGAATACTGGTGACAAAATACCCAATGTAATCATCTTACAAAGTTCATTTTGGCTGATGATGTTAGTAGTGTGAGACAATGGTCACTTAGCCATGTTGCTTTCAGTCTTAGTCACTACACAACAAAACTTCAAATATACAGTGCAGAGATCTATTTACTTTATGGCTCCTGGGAAACAAAAGAAATAAAAAGTAATGAGTTTGGGAAAACATTATCAAGAGATAGCTTCTATGGGATCTTATTTCCAATGACCTACTGCCAAACTATAAAGTCATAGAGGAAAGAAAGAAGGAAAGAAAGAAAGAAAGAAAGAAAGAAAGAAAGAAAGAAAGAAAGAAAGAAAGACAAAAAGAAAGGTATTTAACCAATGGGCTTTGTGGAATCATTCAAAAGTCCAAACTGGAATTTATTTTGGTTGATGAGGAATGTCAAAACCAAAGCATGTATTTAAATATTCCTTTTAAAAGTTCATCATAGCTGGAGCCATGGGTAGGGGAGGATGGCATTGTCAGGCATAGGTGGGAGAGGAAACTTTTGGTTCAGTGAAGGCTGGATGCCTCAGTGTGGGGAAATTTGTGGGTGGGGAGGTGGGAGTGGGAAGGTGGGTGGTGGCACATCCTCATAGAAGCAGAAGGAGGGGGAATGGGGTAGGGGATTCCTGGGTGGGTGAAAAAATGGGGAAAGAGGATTATATCTGAAATGTAAATAAAATATCCAATTTTTAAAAAAAAGTTCATCATAAGTTACAGTTGTTTTCCCTAGCTTTAATAGAAAGAGCACTTAGTGGTATTTGCAGTGTTTTTAAACATCTGCATAACTCAGCAATTTATTCTTGCCTCATCAATCATACAACACTATTTGTAGGAAGACCTGATCCACAGCAATTCAGGCATAGAAGTATCAGATGCTAGGAGAGTCTGAAACTGTCATCTGCTGTCTCTGAGCTATGCATGATAGTTTCAACCAAATGAACCTCATAGATATAGAACTGGTAGAAAATTAATCATACTATTTGCTTACTTTTAATTTATTTATACTCATTCACATGATTTTTTGTAGAGTAATATACTTATTTTTAAAGCAAATATAAATGTATTTTTGAAGTTTGGCAAAATCACTTGATCTTAATCTTGACATAATTAATTCATTCAAATAAAACATTTCAACCATAATTTAATGTAAGACAATGTTTGACCATGTGAGGTTTTGCTTTGTGTTTATTGTTTTATTTGTTATCATTTTTGTGAGAATTATGTGTGTGAATGCATGTGCACACACATGTGCACTCATGTGTATGTGAGTGTATGTTGTGTATGTGTTAGTGTGTGTGTGAATATGTGTGCACACACATGTGCATTCATGTGTATGAGTGTATATATGTGAGTGTATGTTGTATGTGTTAGTGTGTGTTTGTGTATGTGTGTGTATGTGTGTATATGTGTGTGTATGTGTGTGTGTATGTGTGTGTGTATGTGTGTGTATGTATGCTCTGAAAATGGAAATTAGAGCTTAGTACAAACCAGACAAGCAGTCTTCCACTGAACAGAATCCTCAGTCTAATTTATTATTATTTATTATTAGTTTAATTATATATTATTATTATTTTAATTGTTGGTCCCTATTATCTAATGCTTAGTAATAAAAAATAAAATAATAGAATATAAAGGCAACTAGCAATACTTATTTTTAATTATTATCTTTAATCTTTTTTTTTACAATACAGTCATTATTCTCCTCCTGTTCTGCCCTCTGACAGTTGCTCATCCCACTCCTCCTTTCCTGTCTCCAAGAGGATACAATGCTTTTTCAAAATCATAATTTTTTGAGTAGATAGAAAAATTCACAGCATTTATAAACACATATAAATTCGCAAAGTGGGAATAAGAATATAATTATATTTTTTCTTTTTCAGGTGTTATATAGAGCTCTCATTTGTACCTTCCAACATTTCTTAAGGTTTTGAATATAGCTATATGAAAGTTTTACTATTTATATTCATTTTCTAGAGATTATAGAACTAGAAACATAATCACATTTATCAGAGGAATGTTAAACACTAAATATAAAAGTCTCGATAAAGGGCAAAGTAAGAGCAAACCACTACCACCACCACCACAACAACAAACAACAACAAAAAAAACCCACAACAATTAGATCAGAAATGTACTTTGCAAAAATAAGGAAATAATGAGCTAATTATGTATTTTTGGAGCTCTTTAAAGATTTTGATTAAGTAATTATGGTATGATACAATAATTTTATCTTTCTAAGATACCCCATTAATTCTAATACAATCACTTTGCAAAAGTCATTACACTAAGCTGGCAAAATTGCTCAGCTAGCAAAAAAAATTGCCATAGACCAGACTGTCTAAGGTCCGAATATAGAGACTGACTCCTTCAAGGAAGGTGTCCTCTAATTTGCACACTCATACTATGAATCAATTAATGATTTTCCACCACACACAAAATAAATGTAAAAGAATTTATTAGTCTGTATTTTTGTTTATGTAAATATTTAAAGCAACATTGTATTAATTATATAAATGGTTTTTGAGTTGGATTTTTTGTTTTAAACTTCTAAAAAACTAAAAATTATATCTCAGTTTAAAAGATTTGTTTTTTATTATTTTCGTTAGGTTTGTTTACAAGTAGGCATGTGCATTTTAATTTACTGCCTGAGCAGACTAGAACCTATGAATCCCCTAATTTCTGTAACCAGTTTCTTTTAGTGTTTGAATCTTATATATCTAAGTATCACATGACAAATAATGAATGTGTTTATAATTTAATTTTATACAGACCTGATTTTTTTTATGTGAAAATAAGACAAACATGAAAGGTAAAATGGATAAAAAAAAAAGTATACATCTAGATTTACTATGCTAATGTACTCAACATTTTCTCACAAAGTTTAAGGTCCACGTTGCAAAACAAAGTGAAACAAAATTGATATGTTTATCTTATGAAGTAGAGTTCAGTGTCATCTGAATGCATAGTTATATCATGATTTTGCTGTAATAAAAATGAAGCATTATCTAGATTGTAGTGCTTCATAAAAACATACTTTCAGTACTGGAAAATATATGGAAGCTAAATATTTGTGTCCATTAAAAATTAAAGCTTAGCAAGCAAATATCCTGAGATACAAATGAAGAGGACACATTAGCCAAGAACTTTCTTGGTTTCATTCCTGCTTTTCTCCTTTGAGTCCACATCTGGCACCACTTATTTCAAATTTTACTGCCAAGCAAGCTAATGAAATCCTACTCTGAATAGGTATTATTTAGTTTTCATAGATAAACAAATGGTTGTATGTTGTATATTGCAATTAAGCTCTACCAAATTATGTGCATAAACTCTGGATATGCTCTGTTGTTATTAATATTTAGGCACATCTGTGTTGTCCAATCATATCAGCAATTGAAGCGATACTAGAACATATAAAGCAGAAATATTTGTAACTGATTCGGAAATTAACCATCATTCAAAATTGTGCTAATAAGCATATTGAGTTCTGCATTAAAAACTTGTTATAGATGCTTCCTTATTAAGCAATTCTCTTATAAGAATACTCAAGAGAAATAGCAAAGCATCTATTTATAATCTCTAAGAAAATAAACCAATTTTGTTCAATGGGTTTACTGAAGATTTTTATTGATTGCAGTCACCCATGGAAATCGTTGGAATTTATCAACATTATAGCTCAAAAATGAAATAAATTTTGCATTTTGATGAGTATTAAACCTCTTTTAAAAATACATCAATTGGACAAATACTGAAAAGACAATGAGCTTGTGGATTTTTGATAAACATTATCAATTATCAAATTTAGATCTAAAAAATAAAAATACTGAGTTTTATGAATAATAAAAATCTGTATATAAGTACTTACTAAACATGTAGTAGTTCAACAAACCTTGATTTTGACTTGTATTTTCCTGGTATGTGTTGATGTCTATATGCTGTGATAAATAGGAAGCATTGCCAAAATAATAGAAAATTATGTATACACATTAAATTTATAATTTCCTTCATTTAAATGAGTATGTGTAAAACTATTTCTATTTTCATTTTATATACCATGAAAATATAATCCATATTATGTCAAACATTATATTGATGTATATTATTATTTTACCCAAACATCTTTTATACATTGAAATATTTCACTTAAAAACAACTTTTTAATTATATTTTAAAATATACTAGAATAACAATTCTATCTTTTTTACTTATTCTCTATCTTTGCTCTCTCTGGTCGTTTGAATATCTAGTGATTCCATACATAACTTATAATTGTTTTAATCTAACTTTTCAAAGATGACATTGTTATTTTAATAGACATTACACTCGATTTATAGTTTACTTTTGGTAATGCTTTCACCAATATTATTAGTACTTCAAATCATTAGGTTATAAAATCTTGTCCTTTCTTTGTTTCTGCTTCAATTACTTTCAACAGTGTTTCTACAGTTTTCAGTCTTCCACCTTCGTTGTCATATTTGTTCCTTTTTTTAATTAGAAATTTTATTTGTTTACATTTCAAATGTTATCCCCTTTCCCAGTTTTTCCTCTGAAAACCCCCTATAACGTCCCCCCTTACCTTGCTTCTATGAGGATGCTCCTCCACCCATCTGCGACCATCTGCCTCACTGCCTTAGCATTCTTCTACACTGTGGCATCAAACCTTCAAAGGACCAAGGGCCTCCCCTCCCATTGATGCCAGATAAGGCCTCTTCAGCTCCTTCAGTCCTTCCCCTAACTACTGCATTGACATCCCTGTGCTCAGTCCATTTGTTGGCTGCAAGCATCCTCATTTGCATTGGTCAGAATCTGGCAGAACCTATCACAAGACAGCTGTATCAGGCTCCTGTCAGCAAGCACTTCTTGGCTTCAGCAAAAGTGTCTGGGTTTGGTGACTGCAGATGGGATGGATCCCCAGGTGGGGCCGTCCCTGGATGGTCTTTCTTTCAGTCTCTGTACCACTCTTTGTCCCTGTATTTCCTTTAGACAGGAGTAATTCTGGGTTAAAATTTTGGAGATGTGGGGTGGGGCAGAGCATACCTAACCTCTGGATATGGTCTTGACAGGTTCTCCCTCTGCTTTGTTGGGTATTTCAGCTGATGTTATCACCTTGGGTGGCTGAGAGACTCTTGCTTTTCTGGCATCTGGGCCTTTAGTGTTGCTACTGCCAGTTCCCCATCCCCCATTGCTACACACCTCTGTTCAATTTCCTGACCCTCTCTATATCTTCTCCATCTCCTCTCATGCCTCTTTCTTTCTCTATTTCCCCCTCCCTCTTTTCTTTTCTTCTAAGTCCTTTCCACCCTCTACTTCCCTTGATTATTTTGTTTTCCCTCCTAAGTAGTACTGAAGCATTCAGTCTCTGTTCTTCTTTCCTCTTGAGTTTCATATGGTCCATGATTTCTATCATGAGTATCCCACGCTCATTGCCTAATATCCATTTATCATTGAGTACATACCATGTGTGGTCTTTTATGACTGTGTTACCCCACTCAGGATGACATTTTCTAGATCCATCCATTTGCCTTCAAACTTCATGAAGTCGGTGTTTTTAATAGCTGAGTAGTATTTCACATTCTCTGTATCCATTCTTCTGTTGAAGGACATCTGGGTTGTTTCCAGCTTCTGGCTATTATAAATAAGGCTACTATGAACATAATAGAGCATATGTCCTTATTACATGTTGAAGCATCTACTGGGCATATGTCCAGGAGTAGTATAGCTAGGTCGTCAGGTAGTACTATGTCGAGTTTTCTGAGGAACCTCCAGACTGATTTCCAGAGTGGTTGTACCAGCTTGCAATCCCATCAGCAATTAAGGAATGTTCCTCTTTCACCACATCCTCACCAGCATGTGCTATCACCTGAGCTTTTGAACTTAGTCATTCTGACCAGTGTGAGGTGGAGCCTCAGGATTGTTTTGATTTGCATTTATCTGATGACTAAGGATGTTGTTGGTACAGTGAAAGGCAGGTAGATCAATGGAATAGAATTGGAGACCCAGAAATGAACCCATACACCTATGGTCACTTGATCTTTAATAAAGACTCTAAAATCATCCGGTGGAAAAATGACAGCACTTTCAACAAATAGTCCTGGTTCCACTGGTGGTCAACCTGAAGAAGAATCCAAATTGTTATCTATTTTGATTTCCCTGTACAAAGCTCAAGTCCAAGTGGATTAAGGACTTCACATAAAACCAGATACACTGAATCTAATAGACGAAAAATTGGGGAAAAGCCTCTAACACATGGGCACAAAGGGGAACATTTTCTGAAGAGAACACCAATGGTTTATGCTCTAAGATCAAGAATCAACAAATGGGACCTCATAAAATTGCAAAGCTTTTGTAAGGCAAAGGACACTGTCAATAGGATAAAATGACAACCAACAAATTGGGAAAAGATTTTTTACCAATCGTACCTCTGATAGAGGGCTAATATTTAATATATAGAAAGAACTCAAGAAGGTAGACTCTAGAGAACCAAATAATACTATTGAAAAATGGAGTACAGAGCTAAACATTGAATTGATCATGGGGTTTCTAATGGAGGAGTTAAAGACTAAAGGAGCCGAAGAAGGGTTTGAGGCCCCATAGGGTGAGCAACAATACTAACTGACCAGAGCTCTTAGGGTTTAAGACACCAGCCTGGGAGCACATAGGGAAGGACCCATGGCTCCAGCTATATATGTAGGGGAGGATGGCTTTGTAGGGCATAAGTGGGAGAGGAGGTCTTTGGTCCTGTGAAGGCTGGATGCCTCAATTTGGTGGAATTTGAGTGCAGGGAGGTGAGAGTGGGTGGGTGGGGTAACATCCCCATAGAAGCTAGAAGGAGAGGGGTTGGGATAGGGTGTTTCTGGGGAAGGTAATGAGGAAAGGTGATAACATCTGAAATGTAAATAAAATATCCAATAAAAATTTAATTAAAAAACTACTCAACAGAAAAATATTTCTAGGGAGGTAAATTTATCCACGTACTTATATATGATAGTTATGTGCCAATATATATAACTATCCATACCGAAGAAGCATTGAACCCAAATATAAACTATAACATCCAAAATGTAAATAAATAAAATATCCAATAAAAAAGAAAAACAAAAAGAAAAATAGGAAACAGAACTAAACAGAGAATTCTTAACCGAGGAAACTCAAATGTCTGAGAAGCACCAAAGAAATGTTAAAATCTGTTCCTTTTTATACAATTATGCAGGGACTGAGCAGCATGCTATTGAAGTGAAAATATACCTGTAAGTTATTGTAGTAGAATAAAAAAGAGAGAAATACATGACTTAATATCTAATAGTTACCAATAATGAAACAAAAACTGGGTAACTACATTCAGAAAGTTTACCATTGTCCTCTTCCACTTGTTATGCATATAACCAACCTACAACATTTTAAAGGTGGATATTTACTCATGAAAACAAAAATACTACACTACAGAATAATAAATTTTCCTCGACATTGGTGTGTTTTAAAGCTTTTTAGCACCCAAACTGCAAATGCATAATAAACAAAATAAAATATTAGAATGTATTTCATTAAATAAAATCCCATTGGAGAGTCTGGAGAGATGGTTCAGTGGTTAAGAGCACCAAATCCCGTCCTACATTCACTTCCCAGAAACCACATGGTGTCTCACAACTCTCTGTAATGGGACCCAATGCCCTTATCTGGTGGGTCTGAGGAGAGCGACTCATGGAGGGACCCATTACTCCAGCCATATGTAGCAGAGGAAGACATTGTTGGGCATCAATGAGAGAAGAAGCCATTGGTCCTGTAAAGAGTACATTTTGGAAAGCAAGAATTCCAGCACTGAACCATCCATGTTGGAGCACATTCATTAGGAAGAAAAGTTTAAAAAAAATGATATTTTCTCACTAATATATGAAATCAGAAGAAGCTACTTTCATGAAACTAGAAAATAAACAAGGCAAGATTAAAAATTACAGAGTATAAGGGGAAGAAAAAATAATATATGTTTAGCCAAATATACAAGATATACAAAATATACAGTATATAAAATATACATGAGACTGTAAGATTGAAGGAACAGATGCTAGTATGCTAACACATGCCACTATAACTTATGGGTGGAGATTAATATCAGTGGTAAAATAAATGTGTAACATTTGCATAGACCAAGATTTAGTCACAAATAACCTCAAAATTAGTTCAAATATTTGCTGGAAAAGTGTATATTTAATGTTCTCTTCACAAAACTACTGCATTATATAACTTGTTAAATGTATCTATTTAATTATAATGCAATTTGTACATATATTAAAGTTCTGTTTACCCTATAAATACAAATGTATATGTACACATAGTTATTAAGTGTCAGTTAAAGTAACTTCACTAAAATAAAATGTCTGATGTTTTTATTTATAATTTTATTATAATAAAGTAAGTTTTATTGTTTTAAAAAATTAAGCTAACACAACATGACTTTTTAAGACTATAGGTTACAGTTTTGAACAAAGGATAAATATAAAATTTGTGCTTATTAGAAAAGACAATAACAAGAAATTACATTAAAGCTAGATGTTTGTGATCTGGAAATCCAGCATAGAGTTTTTGAAGAGCAATAAAGAAACAAACTGGGAGAAGAGAGCAGTAAGGCAAGATGATGCTGTTGGTGGTAACACACTGTGCCTAAAATAAATATGCATCAGAAAAGCTACAGCAGAAAAAAGTAAACAGGAGGTAGTTACAAAGAAAAAATTCCAGATTTATGGATGAGTTCATTAAACAGATGGTAGTCCTATCAGATGAGACATATATATATATATATATAATATGTATATGTATATATATATTTCTTTAATCTTATTTAGAATCCATTCTTTATCCCCTTCCCAGTCTGCCTTCTGACTGTTCCTCATCTCATACCTCCCACCCTCTGTCTCAAAGAGGATGTCCCAACCCCCTACCACAACCCAACCAGGCATCCCTCTCCCTGAGGCCTCAAGTCTCTTGAGGGTTAGGTGCATCTTCTCTCACTGGGTCCAGACAAGCTAGTCCTCTGCTGTATATGTGTTGGGAGCCTCATATCAGCTAGTGTATGCTGCCTGGTTAGTGGCCCAGTATCTGAGACATCTCACGGGTCCAGGTTAGTTGAGACTGCTGGTTCTCCTACAGGGTTGCCCTCCTCCTTAGCTTCATCCAGCTTTTCTTTAATTCAACCACAGGGGTCAGCAGCTTCTGTCCATTGGTTGTGTGTACATATCTGCATCTGACTCTGTCAGTTGAATGTTGAGCCATTAAGAGGGTAGTCATGATAGGTCCCTTTTTGTGAGCATACTATAGCCTCAATAATAGTGTCAGGCCTTGGGGCCTCCCCTGGATCCCAATTTAGTCCTGTTGCCAGACCTCCTTTTCCTCCAGCTCTTCTCTATTTTTGTCCCTGCAGTTCTTTTAGACAGAAACAATTCTGGGTCAGAGTTATTGAATGTGGGATGGCAACCCCACTTGATACACTATCCTTCTACTGAAAGTAGACTCTCCCCACTATACGACATTTCATCTAAAGTCCTTCCCTTTGAATCTTGGCAGTCTTTTACCTCCTAGGTCTCTGGTACATTTTAGAGGGTTCCTTTACCTCCTACCTTCTTCTCCCTACTGTAGGGCATTTCATCTATGGGTCCTCTCTTTGAGTCCTGAGACTCTCTTACCTCTTAGGTCTCTGGTACATTTTAGAGGGTTCCCTTATCTCCTGCCTTCCTCTCCCTACTGTAGGGCATTTCATCTATGGCCCCTCTCTTTGAGTCCTGAGACTCTCTTACCTCCTAGGTCTCTTATACATTCTAGATGGTTCCCTTATCTCCTACCTCCTAAGGTTGCCTGTAAAATACACAGGAAAATTAAAATGCAGATCACAAAAGAATAAGAAGAGTGTTTTATAAAAGTGTAGTTACACTGCCTTATTTGAAAGACATTGTATGTTTAGTCTTTCTTTGCAGTTAGGCACAATAATGTCACTATAACCACAGATGGATACACTATTTATCACTCAGAAAAACTATATCTGTTTGTTTTCTTTTCTTAACACTTAGGGTTTTTAATGGTGATCAAATTTTGGAACATATTTAATGCAAAGAATAAAAATAATATGAAAACATTAATGTCACTATTACAATTCAAAGTATTTTAAGATACAAACTTTATTGGAACACTATTTTATGAGCAGACATCCAATCTTCTGAAAGAAAGAAAAAAAGTCCTTTCTTAGTTGTCATAGAAGGAAGAATTTGTGAAGCACTATGTTGAACACTCTCCTAGCTCTGTTCAAAACATAATGAATAAGTGTGTCTGAGAAGTCACGCCCTGCTTTCACATCCTTAGTAAACAGAGGCAAAGTCAATTTATACTTAATGGGAGCGGTGTCTTTCCAGTTTGTGAGAGCCAAAAATGTCTAAAGATTGCCTACATGAAAAGGAAACACAACCGATTCAAAATAATATTTGATAAGGTATTCATGCACATTTGAAAATGGATGGATGAATGGGAAACATGAAGATAGAAGTAGGTAAAAAAATATACAATAGAATTGTATAGAATTTTCATAAAGTCTAAGCAACTAAATGAAGGTAAATATCCTGATATTTAATAATTTTATATTTACATTGCTTAAATACTGCTTCTTTACTCTTTGTGTAAGTGAATCTCTTCTGGAACTTTCTAAAACTTTCAAAGTATTAAATTAAACTCTTTGATAAAGAACTGTAAAAGGACTCAGTTTAAGTATTTCCCAAGAGAAACATTAGCTTATGATATTAACATTTAATAGACAACACTTTTTTGACTCAATGAATTGAAAAGAATGAAATTTGTTTCTTTAAAAGATGACATCTAAGTATTGTTCCAGTGATTTTTAAAATTCAGAAATGTAGAAAAAATGTTTTATCAAGTCGTGATTTGCATAAGAACGTCATGAATTAAAATATATCTCTCCAGTAAAAGTGAATAATGCATTTAAACACACACACGAGAACACATGAGAATTTACTCTGATAAATATACTTAATTGATTTTATGGTTTTTTTTCTCCCAAAACTCTTTTGAGTGACTTTTAAAATAAAAATAAGAAGAATGCAATGAATGAACATGGGATTTAAGAGATGTCAGAAATGTAGTTTTATGTAAAACATGCTTATCAGAATTTTTAGAAGCATTTATCTACATCATGGATAGCAGGCGCTACAAAGATTAACAAAATTCATGAAAAAGGGGGTAAATCAACTTTTTGGATCAAGGTAGATTTATTATAATTTATAGACATTTGAAAAATCAACATAAAAGAAAATATGAATATAATAATTTTCATAGAAAATGATTTTGTGAACATTCATTTTTGTGTCTTTAATAGTAGCCAGAATTTCAGTTACTCTCTTAAAATATTACTTTATTTTTTAGAGAGAAATCACTATAGATCAGTGGAAATTTATACACTGAAGTCAGACCTAGTTTCTGAGAAAAGAGCCAAAGACCTGTATCTTAGACTTGAAGGTCAATAGATTCAGTTTCCATCAGATTAGGATAGATGAGTTCAGAGAACCTCATGGAAACTCTTCAATTTCTGCTCAGTTTGTCTTTCTGTTAACTGATGATATCAGTTACAAGAGGGCAAGGTGAGGAAAACAGTCTGCAGGTAATCTGTACATAGAGAACATAAGGTGTCTGCTAAAAATAAGCAGTGGTATTGTAGCGAGGGCTCATATCAAGCAGGGTAGATGTCAGAAAACTGGTACACGACACAGCACAGTCAGAGGTAATAGAAATCAGCTGTAGACAGGAACCTGGGTAGAGCTGCATATGAGGAGGCAGCAAACATAGATGCTAAATTCAGTCTTGATAAGAAGGTAGCTGCAATAAAAAGCCAAGGTCAGATCCAACCTGAAACTCAGACTAAGAGTGAAGAGTGCTTCCAGCTCCCTGAGATAAATTCATTTAAAATTATTTGGCATAAGAGATCATGAGAATTCCTTAATAAAAAGAGATGTTCTGACAATTATTTGTGGTAAGGTGAGAAGAACCTTCAGGCACACTCATAATATTTCATACTCTGCTTCAAAAATGATTTCTTTCTTTTTACTTTGCTATACAGCTGTAGTTTCAGAGTGTTCAGGCTGGGAACACAAACTAAGACAATATTTTTTTTAATATATGAAGGAAAGATCCATGAATAAAGATCAAATATTACCAGAACCAAAGTTTTCTATTGGTGTATGTTAGAAGTATTTTCAAGAGAAGTTTCTAGTTAAATATATTCATGATTTCTTTAGCTTTTGGTTGATTTAAACGTTTACTACAGAAAGACACAGTCTATTATCTAATAACATTTTGAGTATCATTTTCCTTACCCAAGTATAAGACTTTAGGACATAGAAATGCAGAGTATTCTATGAAAGTTGAAACTTTAGACTAACTGATTTCTAGAAAATAACTTTTTAGTAAATTTAGATTTCATAGTTTAAATATAAAGTGAGAACTACAGTTTACATATAAGATAATAAAGATCAATCATAGAGATAAAGAAGAATATCTGATATGTATATTGAATATTAGTATTAACTTACCCAAAAATAAATCCTAGCTCATTAATGGTACATAAAGTAATACATAATTAGTATGTGAGAGCACACACTGCCCTAGATATATATCCTGTTTTAAAGATGTACATCTCATAAGAGCAAGTAAAAATTTACAGTTACAACTTGATACAATAATACCTTAAGAAAGTGAAGACTGAAGTCCCAAGGTCATAAAAAAAATCATGTCTTAAAGTTTAGTCAATCTAAAGAGAACTTCATAAAGCAATTTTGCTCAAGTCACTTAGGGAATCTAAGAATGAAGTTTCAATCCTATAAGCCTTTTATTTTACATCAGAGACTCAGTTTGATCCAAAATTTTAATGTGCAAACAGTTATTATCCAGGCATAGATTCTTTCTTAATGCAAAATTTTATTAGGCTTAGCTATAAAGTACAGTATAATGAACATATTTTCTGATTCAGTGAGTATGTTTATTGAGTATCTAGTATGGGATTAGCAATGCCAGTTCACTCTCGCTTCAAATTGGTGATGAGTATAGCTAAGACATGAGAAGAGTATGCATGACTTAAATTGTATTAAAAAATCTATTAATTCTAAATGTTTCTGTTACAATATCAGATATAATGACTCTAGTCAGAAAGATTTGGAAATTGAATATGTAACTACTATGAAGCACCTTTCACATTTATAGTAGAGTCTTGATGAGTCTGATATCTTTGGTCACAGGGTATAAATGGTATGGGGTTATATATATCTAGCATGAGGTGTAAATAGATACCTAATTCTATAAGACCCTCACCAATTCATGTGAAGTTAGGGCTTTCTTTTACTATTTAGCAATTGAGACAATTGTGGTTTTTGAGATTTTTTTCTTTATTTGTAGGATGATTTTCTTTATACCATTACTCTAGTGTAAGACATTAAATCCCTAAATTGGTACTTCTCACAATATGCAGTTATGCCCAGTACTCAGTCTCACAGAATCTAAACACTCATTTCATGTCCTTGAACACTGAAATGAACCTGTGAGCTGAACTGCTCAGACTTGCTACAAAGAAAATGTGGGTTTATAGAATTTCTCTCTCTCTCTCTCTCTCTCTCTCTCTCTCTCTCTCTCTCTCTCTCTCTCTCTTTACTCCTATCAGGTAGACATTGGTTTTTACTCTAAAGGTAGCTTGAGTTATAGTTTGGGGATAACAAGGTCTGACACAGAATTACTAGGTTAGGATTGCTAATTTAGTTATAATTCTACAGCCCCCTACATACACAGAGCAGCCACACCATCCTGGATCATTGAAATTGAAATTACATTCCATTTCCTTCATCAATCTCTCAAAAGTCCTTGTTAGTTCACCTAATATGGAGAAGGTATTGAATGAGATTATTTTTACAATGTAAAACCACAGTATAGAAGAATTTACGTCCACTTAGCCTAATAGAGTAGTTATGTACATAGCAACATAATAACATGTGGCTAGCTTTATAGCCTCTTAGATACAAATTTTATATTTTTCTATAAACAAAATATATAAACTATGTCCAGTTGAATATTTTGTTAGAATTGCAAGTTGAAGTTTTATAACAATCTGGGTAGAAATCAAGTGAAAACATGAACCAACTTATGAGACAACACAGTGCATTAAATATTAAAATCTAGATGGATATATTGTCCCAATTGTTGTTGTTATACAGAAACTTCAACTAACATTCCATAAGATCTTTGAAGTTGTATAGTGGATATTTCCAGTGTTTTGCCTCACATGCACTTGTGTGAGTACATACCATGTGTGTTCTTTTGTGAATGGGTTACCTCACTCAGAATGATATTTTCTAGTTTTGTACATTTGCCTATGAATTTTATGAAGCCATTGTTTTTAATTGCTCACTAGTACCCCATTGTGTAAATGTACTGCACTTTCTGTATCCATTCTTTTGTTGAAGGGCATCTGAGTTCTTTCCAGATTCTGGTTATTATAAATAAGGCTGCTATGAACATAGTGGAGCAAATGTCCTTGTTATATGTTGGAGAATCTTTTGGGTCATTTTTTAATCAGAAATATGTTTTGTGGTATTTCCTCAGTATCTCATTCATGAAAAAAATGTAGAATTCCACACAAAGTTCAATAATAACTCTTTCTACATGATATGAATAAAATTGCTTTGATTTTGAAACAAAGAATAAAGCCAATTCCCAGTGAATTAGAGGTGATGGACAGTTTTATGCTTCATTCTTCTATGCTACTTGTATTAGAGAGCTGGCATCAAACAACTTGGTCTTAGACTTGGAAAGCTGAACTGGTCCTTCTTAAGAAAATCCAGGAAGAAAGGGAAAAGTATAATTGCTACTATTGTTCTATGACTGTGTGCCATGAGGCACAGGAGGGACAGGAAACAAATGCTGGGAAAGTCAAAACAGAGTTGCCATGGTTTGTCTCCAAAAATAGTGGCATGGGTTATTCCTAAGCTACACTACACATGGAGTGAAATATTTTTTGGATTATAACATTGAACTAACTTGACCTGCTCTATTATTAGAAGAGTGGAAATTTGCACAACTGAACATCTTTATCTTAGGGCCTTGGTGGGGGTTGTGACATGCAGAGATGGCTGTGCTGCCTAATGTTGATAGGTTCCTGTTTCTTTAATTCCATACAAGATGGAAAAGAAGACCTAGCCCTTTCCTGTCAAGTGAGATAAGGTGAGGAGGCAAAGAGTTCAGTACAATATAGACAAGGTATGGCTGTAAGTTGTGACAGGGTAATTTCAAACAAAAATACCAGAACTTACTGTCAAAGAGAGGTGTTCTGCAAATCTGTGGCCTCGGGGCATGGAACAATCAGTTTAGTGATATGTGGATTGCTCAAGAATTTTCTGGAAGCTGTCTTTAGACACTGAAGAACAGTGTTGAAGAGTGAGACAAGCATACAAATACAGTAAGCTGCAAGGCCAGTCAGCTTTTCTTATTTATTCTTCAAGTTGTTATCAATGAAATCATACAAAATGGCAGCCTACCAGATACTCACCACAGAAGACAGTAATCATATATTAGAGTTATCATTTAAGTTCACTTTTGGTCTACAGAATAAAATTTGTCCTATTAAGATAATCACAGAACTTTTAGACAAGCAGCAAAACTACCTGTATTCAATACTTCTTAGCTATCCAACATAGTTTCTATTGAAATTTCTTAGATCTGCCAACTAGGAACAACATGGTGGCTTTAATAGTTAAAATGGTTAAATAGTTAAAATAGTTAAAATGGCTATAGGAAGGAGCATCTTCAAGTTCCTTATTCCCACTGTTAGGAATCTTGACTAAGTTTACCTTCATTGACTACTACTATAGATTCTCACTGTGTCTCAGTCTGTCTGTCTGTCTGTCTGTCTGTCTCTCTCTCTCTCTCTCTCTCTCTCTCTCTCTCTCTCTCTCTCTCTCTGTCTCTCTCTCTCTCCCTCTGTATTTGTCTCTGTCTCTCTGTCTCTGCTCTGGCTGCCTCTTCTTCCCCCCTCTCTGAAAAGATAACTTCTCACCTTACCTAGCTCTTTCTAGAAGTGCTTGATATTCCTTTTCAGGAAGCATTTTCATTTTCACATACATTTTCAGGAGGCAGCTCTAACTTTGTGTTTCTCCTATTTTTTAAATAATTAACTTATTAATTAATTATTATCCCAAACACTTCTCCCTCTCTTGGTACCCTCTTTCACAGTGTCCCTCCCTTCCCTGCCTGTACCCTTTCTCCTATGAGAGCATATAACCCACCCTAGGTATCTCCCTTTACTAGTACATGAAAACTCTGTCAGATCAGGCATATCCTTTTACATTGAGGCTAGACATGGCAGCCTGAAGACTGAGTTGTCTGCCTGTTAAGTATGTGCCAGATACACCTCAGATTCTGAGAACTCCCAAGGGTCCAGGTTTGTTGACACTATTGAACGTCCTGTGAGGTTTCCAATCATTTCTGGGCCTTCAACCTTTCTCCAAATTCTTACATAAGTGTCCTCAACCCCCTTCTAATGTTTCACTATGGGTATCTGCTTCTGCTTCAGTCTGCTGCAGAGTACAGCTTCTCAGAGGACAGTTATGCTAGGCTCCTGTCTGCAAGCATTACAGAGTATCATTAATAATGTCAGGAATTGGTGCTTGCTCCCTGGATTGGTTTCGAGTTTGACCAGTTATTGGTTGACTTTTCCTTTGGTTTCTGCTACATCCCTACATTTCTTTGAGATGGTACAAATTTTATGTTGAATATCTTTGGATGGGGTGGTTTCCAGGTTGGGGGGGGGGGTCCTACCTGGCTATAGGAAGCAGCATCTTCAAGTTCCTTATTCCCACTGTTAGGAATCTTGACTAAGTTTACCTTCATTGACTACTGAAAGCTTCCCCTATCCCAGATCTCTGAGACTTCCTAGAGATTCATCCTTACCTCCAACCCAGGCAGCAGGAGATTTCCATTCATTATCCTGTCCCTTTGGGCCTCTCTCCAGTACCTGGCTCCCCATTCCTCTCTCATCTCACCTCCCCCAAGTTCCCTTATTGCCTCCTATGACTATCTTCTAAGTGTGATTCAAGCATCCTTGCTTGGACCTTTCTACTTGTTTAACTTCTTTTAATTTCTGGGTTATATTATGGGTATTCTGTAGTTGAGAGCTAATATCCACCTATTGGTCTGTACCTACCTTGCATGCCCTTTTGGGTCTGAGTTAACTCACTCAGGATGACATTTTCTAGTTCCATCCAATGCTTGCAAAATACATGATGTTCCTGTTTTTAATAACTGTGTAGTATTTCATGGGGTACATGATCCATATTTTCTGTATTCATTTTTAGTTTGAGAGACAGCTGGGTTGCTTCCAGTTTCTGGCTATTATGAATAAAGCTGCTATTATGAATAAAGCTGTACTTGGACTCATGTCCTTGGGGTATGCTAGAGCATTTTTTTGGGGGGGGGGTATATGCCCTGAAGTAGTAAACCTTTGTCTTGAGGTAGAAATATTTCCAATTTTTTGAGAAACCACTAGATTGATTTCCAGAGTGATAGTATGTGTTTGTAGTCCTTCTAGCAATGGAGAAGTGTTCCCCTTTCTCCACATCCTTGCCATCATGTGCTGTCCATTGAGGTTTTGATCTTAGTCATTCTGGTTGGTATAACGTAGAGTCTCAGGGTAATTTTGATTTGCATTTCCCTGATGATTAAAGATTAAAGATTTTGAACATTTCTTTATGTGGTTCTTGGTCATTCTAGATGCCTTTGTTGAGAATTTTCTGTTTAGTTCTGTTCCCCATTATTTAATTGGGTTATTTTGTGATTTGGAGTTTAACTTCATGTGTTATTTATATATTTTGGACATTTGACCTTTTTCTGATGTACAGTTAGTAAAGATCTTTTTGTAGTCTATAGGTTGCTGATTTGACCTATTGACAATAAGTCAGAAGTTTTTTAGTTTCCTGAAGTCCCATTTATCAATTGTTGACCTTAAGGCCTGAGACATTGGTGTTCTGTTCAAGAAATTGTCTCCTGTACCAAGACATTCAAGGCTCTTTCACCATCTCTCTTCTATTGGGTTTATTGTATCTCATTGAATTTTGAAGTCCCTAATCCACTAGGACTTGACTTTTGTGTAAGGTGTAGGGTGAAAAATATGGATCTATTTTCATTCTACTACATGTATAGACATTGTTAGACCAGCACAATTTGTAAAAATGCTTCCTTTTTTCCATTGTATTGTTTTGGCATTTTTGTCAAAAATCAAGTGTTCATAAGTGTCTGGGTTTATTTCTGGGTCTTTGATTCTATTCCATTTATCATCTTCTCTGTTTCTAGACCAATACCATGTAGTTTTTATCACTATTGTTCTATACTACAGCTTGAGGTCCAATTTGGTAATTTCCTCCAGAAGTTCTTTTTATTGATCTGTATTATTTTGGCTATCCTGTGTTTTTGTTTTTCCATATGAAGTTGAGAATTGCTCTTTCAATGTCTGTAAAAAAAAGTGTTGGAATTTTGATAGGGATTGCATTAAATCTTTAGATTGCTTTTGATAAGATGACCAATTTCACTATGTTAATCCAACTGATCCATGAGCATGGGAGATCTTCAATCCAGAGATTGATATTTTCTTCAGTGATTTGAAGTTTCTTTAAATATACATGGAGGGACTCATGGCTCCAGCTGCATATATACTACAGGATTGCCTTATCTGGCATCAATAGGAGGGGAGGCCCTTGCTCCTGTGGAGACTCAATGCACCAATGTAGGGGAATGCTAGGGTGGTGAGGCAGGAGTGGGTGAGTGGGTGGATGAGTTCCTTCATAGAAGCAGGTGGAAGGAGGATGAGATAGGGGTTTTGGGAAGGGAAAACCTGGGAAGGGGGATAACATATGATATGTAAATAAATAAAATAACCAATTAAAAGAGGAAAACATGTATTCATTCCTTCTATGATATTTTCTATTCTCAAGATTCTCCCATCTCTTACATTATGTTGGGGATGTTTGAGTCTATATTTCCTGTCCCCTTTCCTAGGTTTTCCATTTTCAGGTTTACCTCCATTTGTATTTTTTCATATCATCTATTTCCATTTTTAGGTCTTTGACCATTTTATGCATTTCCTTTGTCTGTATGGTTGTATTTTCCTATATTTCTTTAAGAAACGTATTAGTTTCATCTCTAAGTGCTTCTACATGTTTGATTGTGTTTTCCAGTATTTCATTAAGAAAATTATTTGTATCATCTTTAAAGGCCACTATCATCTTCCTGAGATGAGATTTATGATCACATTCTTGTTCTTCAGGTATGTTAGGATATCCAGAGTTTACTGTAGGAGAGTTGTGTGCTAATGCTGCCACCTGTATTAGCTTCTGCTGATCATGTTCTTGCCTTTTGCCATCTAGTTGTCTCTGATATTGGTTGGCCTGAATGTTCCATGTTGGCGTAGATTTTATAGTAGGCAGATAAAGCTTTGGGCTGTGGTGCAGTGCTCTGCTCTGCAAGCCCCTTGGTGCAAGGGCAAACAAGGAGCATGTTAGTGATTTTTATGACAGGTCTTTTTTTTTTTTATTGTGAATGTTTGAAATGCCTATTTGGTGCAATCTAAACATCATTTGATTTATTTGACATTCAAATATTTTCAGGTGGTAAGAGATATGATATACTTTCCAATAAACTACAACCTTAAGAATTTATGATTTCTATATGTAGGCATGCTTTTCTAAGATAACTAGAAACTTATAGTTTACAGAAGCAGAATTAATAATTTAGTTTTAATTCCAAATACCACAATCAACTTAAACCTAATCTGTAATAATTTCACTGCCTATTAAATAAATCCTGTTTTTGTAATTATCTTCTCAGGTCTTGAAATTTGAAAATTCAGATACTGGCTAATATAAGATAAATATTGCCACTTAGGGTTTAAATAATATATACACTCAAATTAGAGCATTTACAAGAACTAAAATTTCAAAAACCTGAGATGAATATGAACATCTAGTGTGAAAATTATTACAAATAATTCATTGCTAAGAATCCATAATTAAAATTATTGTATCCTTTAGGTTTACTCTTTTATTATTATTTGGTTTTGTCTATGCCTAAGTAAAATATTTTTATTTGCAATAAGCTGACTTATAAAACAAGCAAAACTTCTTTTAATCATGTCATTCTTGTAGAAAAATAATATATTGATACCCTCAACAAATAATATGTTAAGGTCATAAAACAATATGTATTAAATTAGTATGCAATTAGTATGCAATTAAAATATCTTAGTATAAATGAATGATGTTTATATATATTTTAAAAGAAAAAAATTCTTGAATTAAAAAGAAGATATTTCACAAAAATTATTTAAATATTTCAAATAAAAAATTTGATGTAGATTTTTTTTGTTGCTCAAAAGATTATTTTTACTACATTTACTTGCCATCCAAAAAAACTACAATTGTTTTTCATTTTTCTTATATAGTAATCAATTTGGGTGTAGCATATATAATATAAGCATTTTTGTTCAGTTAATTATTCTCATTAGCCTATTTAGCAACTAATTACAACAACTGCAAAGAATGTCTTGGGTTAAATAATTGAATCATGCTGAAGACAGAATTATATAAGACTACTGCCAGAGACATCTCAGAGCTATGTATTGTATATGAAATGCTACTAAATTAGTTAGCTTTTATATACAAGATCAAATTTTATTATTATAAAGAAAATAAATAATATGATGTTGAAAGGCAGAAGAAAGTTTCAGAATGAATACAATGGTAACATGAAAAATAAACAAAGAATAAAATAATAGTTAGTAGATAGTAGATTTCAGAGCCAGGATTAGTGGCAGAAACATCTTTGAGCAGACTCGTCCTTTCAGAAATGAAGCTCCACCTCCTAGTGGCTCCATAGGCTTCCAATAAAAATTTAAAATTGTAAAGTTGCAACTGTTAGATTCTGTATTAAAACAGTTTAATTCACTTGTAATGAAGATGGAACCCATGGAAGAAAGAAAGCTAAGTGCCTTGACATGATCTGTGTGTCTTTTTCACAATGACAACAGACTTGTGTTCATTTTTTTTCAACACACAGACATGATTGGACCTTGATTTTCTTTCTAGAACACGTTTGCCCATCCATAAAATGAATTTATTTTTATAATTTTTTTCTCATTTGAAAAAATATTCATTTATTCCCTTCATCTTTGAGTCAATTTTTAAATTTTTATTTAATATTAGTAAACAAAATACTCAAATACCTTCTCCAAACATAAACAATACTTTTAAAAAAATTCACACTGTATCTTCACATTTCCCAGATAATTGGAAAGTCCTTCTTGATACTGGTTTCTAAAATCTTGTAATCCTTTGCCTTTTAATCTGAAGATCTTATGTCACATGATAAATCGACTTCAGTCCGCTCACTGTAATGCTAGATCTTTCGTAGATTTCTATTTTATTGGTTTTTTTTTTTTTTTTTGAATTTTGAGAGTTTGTGAAGTAAAACGTTGTAAAGTTAGATAGTTTAAATTTGCAATTTATTTCTGTATTTATTTACTATTTACTACTTATTAGGAACAAATAAACCTTTGATAGTTGAGCTTTACTCAGCACCTTTTTATGTTTTGTTGAAGTAAAGGCTCAGAAATTGTGCTACAAAATGACATTGAACTCATTTTGTAGTTCTTGAACTGAAGAACCTTTTACTAAGCCTTTCTTTCCAAGACCATTGATATCATTTTTTAGAAGAAAGATGAGAAATCCTTCTACATCAACTAATTAAATTTTATACTTTCCTTATTTCTTGTCTAATATTTTGATTATATATATATATATATATATATATATATATATATATATTTCACTTTACATCCTAATCAATATCCTCCTTTTAATCACCCCTTTCCACAATCCTTCCTTCATCCCCTCTCCCCTTCTCATCTGAGCAAGAGAGACTCTCTCTTAGGTATCTCCATACCCTGCCACTTCAAGTCTCTGCTAGGCTAGGTGCTTCCTCTCCCACTGAGTCCAAGGCAGCTCAGCTAGTAGAACATATCCCATATGCAGGCAACAGCTTTTGAGATAGGCCCCAATTCCAGTTGTTCAGAACCCATATGATGGTCAAGCTGCATATCTGCTACATGTGTGCTGGGAAAACTAGGTCCAGTTTTGGGGTTCACAAGCATAGGATATGCTGAAAGAAGCAGAGGCAGGAGGACCATGAGTTTGAGGCTAGCCTAAATAGTAACTTTAAAATCTAAAATCATCAGTCATATAAATTGCACAAATGTACAAATATTTAAACACATAAAAAGAAAAGAAACAAGTTTTTCACAACAATCTTTAATGAATATTTTCCAAAGCAATAATGTGACTTATATAGCAAGTGCTCAAATGAATTTAATGTTCACTGGTCTGGTGATCTGTGTTTAAGATAGCATTTCACAAAGGAAATTGAGTGAGAAAATTATTGAACAAAAGGCAGTCGAAATAATCGTAAGACATGAGACATTCTGAGATATTCCATGTTGAAGGAACAATCAATGCAAGATAAAAATCTGTTGTCAAAGGTCACTAAACACTGAGTTTCAAAAACAGACCAAATCTAAAGTCTCAACATGGAGTTCTTTCTAAATCTCTGAATTGATTTAGTGGTTTTTAGCAAATCCTTTAACAAGGACAAAAGGGTTAGAGAAATAAGACCTAATATGTTTCTATTGCAAAGAAGAAGAAAGAGAATATAGAAGCTAAAATAATTTGCAAATGAATGGGGCAGCCAAAGATTGTCTAGAAGAAAAGTCTATTGACTCCTGGCATGTGTCACATTCAGCTGAGATGCAATGCATTATGTTTCTCAAATGGTAAGTCTTATCCTAATTCCCAGTGTCTCCTTTTGAGTACGTGTTTGGGAATGGGTTCATTTTTCACTACAGGTGTATTTAAATAAGATGAGGTCATACTGGAGTTGTGTGGGAAATATGTTCCATATTCATGTGTGAATGAACATTAACCAATCACTAATATTGTGACAAAGTAAACATAAAATGTGAAGGTAAAAACTAGGATGAAGTAGCCATTATTCTGGTATAAGGAATATGTGAGTCTAGTAAGATGAAGAGAGCTAATGGAAGACTCAATTGCGGAGGCAAGGAGGAAAAGTAACCCTGTTAACAACTTGATTCTTGAGTTCTTGCAGATGTAAAATAAATAAATTAATTTCTCCTTATAAGGCATCCTATTTGTGGCCATTGCTACAGAAGCTCTATGTAGCTAATATAAAACATAATTTCTGCTCACCTACTAACCCCATTCATTTGATAATTTAGATTTTACAATTTTCCATAACAGGTTTTCAGAATGCTATGTTTTCTATGCATGCCATTTTGTAACAGATTTTGAACAATCATTTGAGAAAACTCACTACCTTCATATAAGCACTCAAGAATATAACAGGAATATATAATTTCAATCCACAAAATCAAAACAGCAGGGATGCACAGACGATACAATAACAATATAACAAAAATTAATACACACTGATCATTGCTATCATTCAATATCAATTGTCTTAATTCCAAAATAAAAAGACACAGACTAATAATATATATGAAAACAGAATCCATCTTTTTGCTGTACACAAGAAACACCCCTTAAGTCAAGGATACACATCATCTCAGAGTAATGGAAATCTATATTCAAAGGAATGGATTGAAAGAGCTAGCTGGTGTAGCTATTATAACATGTGACAAAATATACTTCAAGCCAAACTAATCTGAAGATATAGAAGAGCACACTTCATATTCACCAAAGGGGAAAGAACACCAAATTGATTACAATTCCTACCCTCCATTTACCAAACACAAGGGTACACACATACATAAAAGACAAACAAATAAATAAGCAAACAAACAAACAAACAAACACAAAACTGCTACAGATAAAAATCTTACATTGATACTCACACACTAGTAGTGGGAAACTGCTATATTTCATTTTCAACAATAGACAGCATGTCCAGACAAAAGCTAATCAGAGAAATATAGGAGCAAACTGACATTATAAACACTCTTAATGCTCTTTTGCTATGAAAATTGAATGACCATGGCAAGTCTTATAAATGAAAACAATTAATTGGGACTTACTTGCAGCTTATAGTGATTTAGTCCATTATCATCATGATAGCAAGCATTGTAGAATGCAAACAGATATGGCGCTGGAGAAGTAGCTGAGAATTCTACATTCAGATCCATTGGCAGAAGGAAGAAAGAGGCACTTAGGAAGAAAGATTCACTAAGGCTTGACTTACGCTTTTGAAAACTCAAAGCCTACCACGAGTGATACACTTCCTCCAATAAAGCCATGACTATTCAAATAAATAAATAAATAAATAAATAAATAAATAAATAAATAAAAGAGGCCACAACTCCTAATCCTCCTCAAGCAGTAACACTCCTGATGAGAAAACAGTCAAAAAGAGCCTATGGGGCCATTTTTATTCTGACCAGTGCATAAAAAAAATGAACCTAAAAGATATTTACAGAATAGCATATATACATTTCGTCCATGCTCAAAAAAGCTTTACTTGTACATCAGCACTTCATGGAATTTGTCAGTAGCCATCTAGGAAAGGCTAAATGTATGTAAGTAAGTTTTCTAGAATTGGCCCACTGCTTTGCATGGCTGTAATAGTTAAACTCTGAATTGCAGGGCCCTCAGAGATTTTTGTCCTAGGATTGATTCTTGCTATTGATATGGCTTACTTCTCATTTTTACATAGACTAATTATTCCTGGGCATTACCCCACCCTACTGAACAAATTTCCTACAGATTAATGAAGATGTACTCTCTTATAGCAATGCTATGTAGACAAATTAATGATTTCATCATTTCTGATAATTATTTTGCAGAATCCTTAAATTTATATAAATAACTGCCAGCTCTCTGAAAAGCTGCAAATAAGATTCTGTAAAAGTTTATGTGTCACAGACTAATTGCACTGGTATAATAAATTGGAGCAAATTTATGATGAGGAAGAACATTCCTTCTAGCTTAGCTGAGAGACCACTATCTGGTAACTAAATGAAATAAACTGGGAATGGACAATTTACTGTAGGTGCAAGGACAGAAAATAAAATACTGACTAATTTGTTTATAAAAAAAACTTCAAAGATAATGAGATACAAAACAGATGATTTGTTTCCTGATAAAACCATGCTAACTTATGCCATAAGAATTAGTGTTTTAAACTTTTAATGAACTTCTGGAGCTAATAACAGATAATGATTGTTTAGTCAGGTACTGGTCTTAATGGAAACACATATAAACATTTCTGTTGTAACTCCTCATTAATTTGTGACTTGAATTAGTGTCTTAAACTTGCTATAAACTTATGGCATACAAAGATGCTTAGCAAACACATATGATCAATTTTCTTGAGAAAGAATAAGAATTAAGAACAATAATTGGGAAAAGGCTTTTTTTACTTTCAGTATTCAAAAGGTTAAAAACAAAATTCTCCTCTACTCATCAATGTACATATGTAAATGTAGGTATAGTTGTTTGCATGTAAGTATGCATGAACACTTGTGGAACTGATGAGACAGATGGTGGTTAGGCCCCAATAGAATGTGTATGAGAGAGAGGAGAGAGAGAGAGAGAGAGAGAGAGAGAGAGAGAGAGAGAGAGAGAGAGAGAGAAAGGAGGAGGAGGAGGAAGAGGAGGAGGAAGAGGAAGAGGAAGAGGAAGAGGAGGGAGGGAGGGAGGATTTTTCCTCTTCATTTCTTTTCTCTCTGGCTTACAAGAAGTTAATGAGTTCCAAGACTCTTGCCTGGCCAGTGCTGAGCATTTGAGCAAGAGAGAAAAAAGCCTGGTAACTAAGCTTTTTGACTACTCATCTGCTACTAGCAGAAAGAGTTTATTACCAGAAGCCAAGGGCTTTTGCCTATAGGATAGCAAAGAGTTATAGACAGAAGAGTGGCCAAGATAACTAAACTTTGGCCTTGACCACTGATTCTGTACCCCTTTACTGCCTTCATCTAAGAAGTAATGCCAGAATGGACACAGGCAGGAACTTTCTAAAATTTGAATCTATAGTCATACACAAAGCAAGCTTCAACAGACATGAAAAAATTGAAATAATGCCTTGCATCCTAACTGACCACCACAAAATAAAACTGCATATAAACAACACCATAAACAACAGAAAGCTAGGGAATTCATGAAAAGTGAGCAACTCTCTTTCAAATAAGAAATGTGTCAAGATATAATTAAATACCTTCTAAAATTGAATGAAAATAAATAAATAATACCCCAAACAATGTGTGGAACACCACATCGGTGGTTTTAAGTAGCAAGTTCATAGTAAACCTAAGCTATTTAAAATATTAAAATTTTATTTTAAATTTTATTAAAAATTAAAGTAAAATAAAGTTGGAGAAATTTTATATTAGTAACTGAAGAGAAAGCCTAGGAGCTCTAGAACAAAACAAAAAGATCACACCAAACAGAAATATACAACAAGAAACAGTCAAATACTGCGCTGAAGACAATAAAATAGAAACAAAAAATAAATACAAAGAATGAATAAAATATAGAATTGTTTATTTTAGAATATCATTGAGACAAACAAACCTTATCCAAATTAACTAAAAGGCAAAATGAAAATATGCAAATTAACAAAATTAAAAAGGCAAAGTAGGACATAACAACAGACACAACAGACATGAAGAAATTCAAAGAACTGTATGCATGTACTTTAAAAACATTTAAAGACTTTCAACTGAATTTGAATATCTAAAAGAAT